>NW_025999964.1:753376-765693 GCF_001458135.2 Marmota marmota marmota | reverse complement strand
GGGGGGGGGGGCCGTGGAGCCTGGGTGTCAGGGCCAGGAGGGGCCAGGAGAGGCCGTGGAGCCTGGGTGTCAGGGCCAGGAGGGGCCAGTCTCAAGACCCCCTTCAGGCGTGCCCATGGCCAGGTGTCCTCAGCAGGCCCTGCTCCTGCAGCTTCGCCCAGTCCAGGGGTGTGGAGGCTGGACCTTCCAGGGTCCCTGTGGCCCCCGCAGAGGCAGCCCACAGAACACAGCCTGGCAGGGCTGCTGCTGCTTCTGCCTCCAGGGCCACTAGAAGGGCAGAGTGTCGGTCCCCCCTGCTCTCAGGTCCTGGGTGTGGAGTCTTCAAGCCCCTTCCCCAGAGCCTCCCCTGGGCTCTGTCAGGCTGCAGGTGTCCCATGCTGGGGTGGACTTGAGCCTCTCCTGCCCCAGGCCCTGAGGTCTGGCCACTCCCTGGAGAGAAGGCCCAGCAGAGCCCGATTCAGTTTCTCCAGGCTCCTGGGTGGGGGCTGGCTGGGGGTGTTCAGCCCCTTCTTCACTGACTGACTAGTCTCCAGGACAGCACTGCCCTTGGCCACCCAGGCCCAGGCGATGGGATGTGGACCCCTGTCTTGCTCACACCTGCAGGGCATGCAGCAGGCTGGCCGGTGCCTGTCAGAGCTGGGTGCCCAGCCTCCTCCCACTCCGTGCAGGAGGCCAGGCGGAGGGCAAGGGTCCTGCTGACTCTGCAGGTCCTGGGTGTGTGGGGGACGCCTGCTGCTGGGGGCAGGACCTGCTGCTCGCTGGACTCGTCCTGACTCTCCAGCCTGTGGTTAGGGTCTCGGAGAGTGACTCCTCAGACCCGGGGCTTCTTGGGGCCAGGATGGTCTGTTGTCACAAGCAGAAACCCACACCTCCCTGAGGCCAGCACTGTTGTCCCTGAGGACATCTCTGGAGCTACAGCAGAGAAGGCAGGCCGCCCCAGAGAGAGGCCCGTCCATCTGCAGGAGAGACTGCCAGGCCTGAGCTCCCCTCTGCCCGGGCCCACACGCTGTCCTCGCTCAGGCCTGACCAGGTGGCCCTGATCATCCTCTGCTAGCCTGGGCCCCCATCGCCACGCGTCTTCATATCTTTAGTCAATTTTGCTGACTTAGCACATGAACGTCTCCTGCAGAACCACGGGTCAAGCTCTGGGAACCCTCTGGGCCCTGATGGCAGGGGTGTGGTGTCCCGTGTGTTCACAGGCTGTCCCACGGGGTTGTCTTGCTCACAGCCAAGCCCCAAGCAGGTCACAGGATGAGCCAAGGCGGACATGCCCCCGGTCTGCCCTGTGTCCTTGAGGTAGTGAGGCCACCATCCGCGTCTGCCTCTCCTGGCCTGCTCACCCACTGGGCCAGAGGCCAGCTCGGCTTCCCAAAGAGGGGGGCTGGGACCTGGACTTCTGTCTCCAAAACTGGCCGCCTGCAGCGGCCAGGGCCTCTGTTTCTCTCCGCTGAGGCAGCTCCAGAAACGAGAGCTAAGGCTGGGCAGGGCTCTGGCGCTGAGGCTGCACGGGAGGGAAGTGATCCCTAAGGCCCCAGGGGCCACCCACAATCTGGGCACCCAGACCCCCATGGGCCCAGGTGCCCTGAGCAAGGCCAGGGCACACCTGGTCACACAGGACTTCCTGGTAGGCTGGGCAGCTCTCTGGGCAGGCCAGGCACTCACCCATTTGATCCTCAGTCCAGGCTTGAGCCCCAGCTGGGGTGGCCCACAGGCCTAAGTGTTTCAGTGTGAGGACACTTGGTACCACACACGGCCTCTGTCAGGGCAGTGTTCAGGAGCTGCTGGGCCTGAGACCTGGGGCCAGTATCAGGGAGTGTCAGCAGACCTGGCCCCTGCCCACAGGTAGATAAAAGCCTGGCGGTCCCTGTTCATCCCTGGCCCCTGGCCAAGGCTTGGGTGTAGGCCCAGGCAATCCTGGGCCTCGGATTCCTCCGTGGGCCTTTCCTCTGCAGAGGCCTCTGGATCTTGCAGGCAGCCGTAGGGACATCCAGGATTCTTTACCTAACTCAGCCCCACTCCTTGCCCTTCCTGGGTTCTGACAGGCATGGCCATGCAGAGGTCACTGCCCTCCCCTGGCCTGGCACTGCAGGAAACCCCTCCCAGAGGGCCATACCCCAGCTTTCAACCAAGGTGGGGGCAGGGTTGCCCCGGGATGAGCAATAAGGGACCTCCCTTGGGGGTGGGTCACCTCGACCAGAGGTTGAATCGGCCAGTGGGGGAAACCGCTCAGGAGACCGGGCACTGGCCAAGATGTAAGCAGCTACACAGGCTCAGACCCACCCCTGGAGCCCAGGGCCCCTCCACCAGGATGAGTGTGGTGAAAGGGCTCAGGAAGGAAGCTGCTGCCCACCCTCCTCTGGGAGGTCACTCAGCCCTGCCTGGCCTGAGCTGCCTGCTGGTCTTCCATTGATACAGGTGGTATCAGAGAGAAGCCCCAGGCCCTGACAGGCTTCTGGCCTGCAGCCCTCCCTGTGGCTGCCTGCAGAGGTGGGGTCCACAGGGTGGTGTAGATTGAGGGTCTGGCCCACAGGTGGCCCTCTTGGGCTGTGCCTGCCCGAGACAGAAGCCGTTGTTACTTCATTGTGTCCCAGGGGCTCCTCACAAAGACCACTGTGCCCAGTGGCTCCATGCTCTGGCCAGCACGGCAACCAGGGGACCAGAGAGGGACGAAGTACTGGTACCCAAGGTCTCAGGTTAGACCCAGCCCAGCTGAGGCCCCCAGGAGCCTCACCAGGCCTGGCTGGAGGACCAGAGGGTGCCCTTGTCAGGCAACAGGGCCACTCTGGTGGGCAGGTGCTCTGGATCTGAGGAGTGGCCAGGCCACGTTGTGGCTTTCTTCATACCCAGTTTCAGGGATCCAGGGCCCTGGGTATGAAGGAGCTGGGGAAGAGGCCCTGTGTGCCTGGCCCTCCTGCCCAGGGCTGCTGGCTGGGCTCCCTCACCACGGACAGACCGGTCACAGGCACGTGACCTAGACCACCAAGGTCTGCCTGGGTGGGACTGTTCAGAACTTCCCTAGGACAGTGTCCTGGGCCCCCTAGGTCCCACCTCTGTGGAGCTGCCTAGAGGGCATCCAGGGTACTGCAGAGTTGGGTTTGGCTCCCGGAGGTCTGGGGTGCTGGCTGCCGAGGCAGGAGGGCAGAGGATGGGCCAGGCGAATGTGGAAGGCGGTGGTGTGGGGGTGCTGACCCCCAGGCTCCCCTGTGGAGTGTCCAGGTCAAGCTCTTCAGCGCAGGCAGGAGGAGGGCCGAGTGGTCAGAGTCCAACCCAGGGAGGAGGTTTGCCTGAGATGCTTGGGAGGGCAGGAGGTCAGTCTGACCCAAGCAAGGCTGGAGGCTGGACAGATGGGAAAGACCTTGCCCCACAGACGCAGGCCCACGTGGAGCCCCTCCTTCTGAAGCACCAGCAGTGAGCATGGGGGCAGCCTGCAGCAGCCTGGGCGTGCTGACCGGTCATGGGCGTCAAGACTGCTTGGCCTGGGGAGTCGAACAAAGCTTGGGGTGGGACTAAGGACCAGGGCTGTGGTCCCCTGGTCTCTCAGCTCCCTCCCCCACCCCCAGCCTTGGGGACAGTCTGTTCCTACCACCAGGTTAGCCGGGCCCGGCCTCAAGGCACCTGACCCCTATGCCCCATTCCCAGCTGGCCAGATTAGCTGTGGGCACCCTGAGCCAGCAGCGGGGAGAAAGGGGGCTGGGGAGGGAGGTGTCCAGCAGGCCTGCTTAGAAAGGAATTGTGCCTTTGCCCAGGTCACCCAGGGACACCTGCCGGCACAGTGGGCTGGACCACAGGGTGTGGACAGGGACCAGCTTCCCATGCTAGGCCCAGTCCCGGGTGGGCTGCTGAGGGTGGGCAGCTGTCCAGCTCCCTGACCATGGGACGCCCAGCTGCTCTCTGTCTCTGGCCCTTCATTCTCTCACACAATTCCCTCAGGGGTGAAAGCAGAAGACACCACCCTTGGCTCAGTGGGGTTTGTCCAGTATCAGAAGGCAAGCCCCGAGCCCACCTGGCATGCAGCAGGCTGTGCCCTGAGGGTGGTGAGGTGCACCCTTCTTAGGCCGGCCACGCTGCAGTGGTCTCACCTTGGGAACAACCGAGCAGGGTGCAGGGACCTGGCCTTGGGTCTGCGGCAGTATGGGAGACCAGGCTGGCCCAGCCGCCTCGTGCCCACATCCTAGAAGGAGCCCAGGCCCACGGATGCTGGCCCCTGATAGCCTGCCCAGACCCGGCAGAGTCCACTGGCCGCAGTGCCCCCTGCAGGCCACAGGTACGGACACTCGTGCTGTCACAGCTGCCTTCCTGCAGGCCCCCAGCAGTGTGCCCCAGCCGGTGCCAGGTGCAGGCACCACTCCAGCCCAGATGGGCACAGGCTTACCCCACACAGGTGGGTCCTGCCCAGACCCAGGCTCCTGCCCTGCACGAGGCCCCCTGGCCCTTGCTCCCTAGTCCCCCGCAGGACTGGGAGGTCCCAAGAGATGGGGCCACCCTCAGGGACACTCTTCCCAGTGCCCATGGGGATAAACTACCATTTGAGTGTGTGTGGCAAGTGTGTGTATGTCATGTGTATGTGTGTTTATGGCACGTGGTATGTGTGTACATGTGTGTGTATGTCACGTGGCGTGTGTGTTTATGTGTGTTTATGGCACGTGGTGTGTGTGTACATGAGTATGTATGTCACGTGGTGTGTGTGTTTATGGCACGTGGTGTGTGTGTACATGTGTGTGTATGTCACGTGGTGTGTGTGTTTATGGCACGTGGTGTGTGTATACATGTGTGTGTATGTCACGTGGTGTGTGTGTTTATGGCACGTGGTGTGTGTGTACATGTGTGTGTATGTCACGTGGTGTGTGTGTTTATGGCACGTGGTGTGTGTGTACATGTGTGTGTATGTCACGTGGTGTGTGTGTTTATGGCACGTGGTGTGTGTGTACATGTGTGTGTATGTCACGTGGTGTGTGTGTTTATGGCACGTGGTGTGTGTGTACATGTGTGTGTATGTCACGTGGTGTGTGTGTTTATGGCACGTGGTGTGTGTGTACATGTGTGTGTATGTCACGTGGTGTGTGTGTTTATGGCACGTGGTGTGTGTGTACATGTGTGTGTATGTCACGTGGTGTGTGTGTTTATGGCACGTGGTGTGTGTGTACATGTGTGTGTATGTCACGTGGTGTGTGTGTTTATGGCACGTGGTGTGTGTGTACATGTGTGTGTATGTCACGTGGTGTGTGTGTTTATGGCACGTGGTGTGTGTGTACATGTGTGTGTATGTCACGTGGTGTGTGTGTTTATGGCACGTGGTGTGTGTGTACATGTGTGTGTATGTCACGTGGTGTGTGTGTTTATGGCACGTGGTGTGTGTGTACATGTGTGTGTATGTCACGTGGTGTGTGTGTTTATGGCACGTGGTGTGTGTGTACATGTGTGTGTATGTCACGTGGTGTGTGTGTTTATGGCACGTGGTGTGTGTGTACATGTGTGTGTATGTCACGTGGTGTGTGTGTTTATGGCACGTGGTGTGTGTGTACATGTGTGTGTATGTCACGTGGTGTGTGTGTTTATGGCACGTGGTGTGTGTGTACATGTGTGTGTATGTCACGTGGTGTGTGTGTTTATGGCACGTGGTGTGTGTGTACATGTGTGTGTATGTCACGTGGTGTGTGTGTTTATGGCACGTGGTGTGTGTGTACATGTGTGTGTATGTCACGTGGTGTGTGTGTTTATGGCACGTGGTGTGTGTGTACATGTGTGTGTATGTCACGTGGTGTGTGTGTTTATGGCACGTGGTGTGTGTGTACATGTGTGTGTATGTCACGTGGTGTGTGTGTTTATGGCACGTGGTGTGTGTGTACATGTGTGTGTATGTCACGTGGTGTGTGTGTTTATGGCATGTGGTGTGTGTGTATATGTGTGTATGTCACTTGTATGTGTGTTTATGGCACGTGGTGTGTGTGTACATGTGTGTGTATGTCACGTGGTGTGTGTGTTTATGTCACGTGGTGTGTGTGTGTGTGCTCACGTGCTCCTTGTGTGTTGGGTAAACGCTGGGTGGTGACAGGACGGGACCCACTCCTCTGGAGGTCAGTGACGGCCTCCTGGAGGCAGGCCCTGGGGGGTCCTGAGGCCAGGCTTGGAGTGGACCTCAGGCCCAGACTTCAGGGTCCTGGTGGCAGCCGCGGCAGTGGACCAGGGGGCACTGGGCTCTGCCAGGCTGCAGGGTGGACGGCAGCTCCAGGACAGGAGCTGGCTGGGCGGGACAGCCTTCTTCCAGTGCAGAGGCAGGAGAGTCCCTAAGACCTGAGGAAAGTCCTCTTGGACCAACCCTGACTCACTGCAGGCATATCTCAGAGAGTCAAAGGGAGAGCTCCTAAAGTCCGGGAAGGGGATTTTAAAGCACTTGACTGAGGTGTGATTGACATACATCCAGCCCGCCCACTGTGAGCAGCCTCAGCCGTCCACCCACACTTGAGGGAATTCAGTGAATTCGCTGAGTTGTGCAACCATCACCACCAGCCAGTTTTAGAACATTTTCGTCACCTGAAGGTACCCTGGTGCCTGGTACCTGTCACTTCCATCCCGGCCCCAGGCAGCCACAGCCTCTGCCTCAACGGACCCGCCTTCCCCGACAGCTCAGTGGTGTCTGGCTGCTGCTGGGCATGCTCACTGTGAGTCCATTGGTGCTCAGCTGTGTCCACCGAGCTGCCCGCACATGGATAAGCCATGTTTGCCTGTCCACTCGGGTCCCATCCTGTCACCACCCAGCTTTTACCCAACACACAAGGAGCACGTGAGTGCGCGCTCACACACACACACACACACACACACACACACACACCCCACATGCCAGTGCACGGGTCCTCTGTGTGTTCCTGCATTTGGGCTGTGGTCATTCAGGCCCAGGGCATGGTGGACACGCTGTCATTTCTCTTGGGTAGAGGAAGGAATCGGGTCCTTCGGAAGCTGCTGCACATTCCCCTGGTGATCCTGCCAGCACTGGTGGCCTCCCAGGAGGCCCTTTTGGGGTGTGAAGTGAGCCCTCCGGCTTCCACTTGGATACTCCTAGTAGCCAATGGTGTCACCACCTTTTATCTGTCAAAACCTTTCCTATCTTCTCTGTTGAAATGTCTAATGTAACGTCTTGCCTATATTTTTACTATTTTTAAAAATCATGTTTATCTATTTTATTTACATGCTAGGAAACATTCTGCTCCTGAGCTGCAACTCCAGTCCTTTTTGTTATGATTATCTTGAGACAGGGCCTAAGTTGCCCAGGCTGGTCTTGAACTTGGGATCCTCCTGCTTCACCCTCCTGAGTAATGGGGACTACAGGTGTGTGTCACTGCACCCAGCTCGTTTTTAATTGGGTAAAATATATATAACATTTTACCAGGCGCAGTGGCACACGCCCAGAGGCTTGGGAGGCTGAGGCAGGAAGATTGCAAGTTCAAAGCCAGCCTCAGCAAAAGTGAGGCGCTAAGCAACTCAGTGAGACCCTGTCTCTAAATAAAATACAAAATAGGGCTGAGGATGGGGCTCAGTGGTTGAGTGCCCCTGAGTTCAATCCCCAGTACCAAAAAAAAAAAAAAAAGTGTGTGCGTGTGTATATATAGTTTTAAAACTTACCATTTAAGCATTTTTAACTATTTGTTTTGTTGCTGAAAGCTCAGTCCTTGTCCCCGATGCCAATCCAATAAGGAGGACACAGTTTTGAGAAAAAGGAAAAGCAGGTTTATTGCTTTGTCAGCAAAGGGGAAACACAGGGGACCCTGTCCCACAGATCAGCAGGACAGGGGCTTTAAGGGGGGCCTCCAAGGCCACACTCCACCTGTCTCTGTGGGAGCTGAAATTCACTTGTTAACGTGGGAGACAGTCATTTCTGAGACCTTCTGGGCCATCCCCAGAGTCTGGAGGACTTCCTGCCTATGGAGGGTGTGTGCTCAGGGACAGAGGAGTCTGCAGGGATGGGAAGAAAGGTGACCTGTTTCCCTGAGGTCAGGGAGGGGAGAGCTCAGGGAGGAGCAGGGAGAGAGGAGGAGAGAGAAACCTGTCCCTTTAAAATCTGAGCTGCAGTGGCAGAGCAGCCAGGGCGTCCCCGGTGCCCGTGTCCCCGAGTGTGAAGTGCGAGTCCTTTGTCACAGCGGCAATCTGCGAATGTTTTCTCCCAAATGTCACTTCCTTAATGAAGTCATGGAGCATGGAACTGTCAGTGTGATGGGTTCAGTCCCTCTCCTTCATGGACCCTGCCTTGGTGTCTGTCCAGGGGACTGTCTGGCACAGTCGTGGAGATCCCCCTTTCCTTTGAGTTCAGGGTTCCGTGTCTTCAAGGTTCATTTGGGCTCATTTTTGTGATAGGCATGAAGCGAGGGTCTCCACTATCTCTGACACATGGTACCTGGTCACATTGTGTCATTGTGGGACAGACAGCCCTTTTCCCCATGGGAATCCTTGGCACCGTCGTTAAGTTAACTGACCAGTCCAGATGGGCCTACCTGGGCTCCATGGATCTGGACGTTGATCGCTCACTTTATTACTATAGTTTTGTAGCAAGTTTTCAAATTCAAAATTGTTAGTCCTCCAACTTCATTCCTTTTTGAAACTGTTTGGCTATTGTGAATCCTTGCACTTTTTATATAAATTTTATGATCAGATTGATGATTTTTTCCATACCCACACACAAAAAGATCCTGTTCACATTTTGATGGGCATGGGGGCGCACGGCCTTCGAACAGTAGTGAGCTTCTGATCCTTGGAAGTCCTATGTCCAGAGCTCTTCAGCACCGCACACTGGGAATGCTGTGGGATGTCACTGTGCCAGACTGTTTTATTAAGCCCATTTCAGTTATATTTTTATTTTTGAGACTGTTGTGAATAGAATCGTTTTCTCAATTTCGTTTTCAGTTGCTGATGTGTGTCACTCTGGATGTGGCAACTTCCCAAATGGCTCTTCCCCTCTCCCTTCTCCTGCCGTTTGGTCACAAATACAGAAGTGATAACTGGAAAGTACCAGAAAGTCACAGAGAAAAAGAAGCGTGAGGAGGACATCCCAAGAACTCTGACTTTTGAACTCCTGAGTTCATCCCTAATCTGCAGGTGTGTGGATCTGAGCCCCCCTTCAAGGTGGTGCACCGGTCGGCTAGCCCGGAACCTACAGCAAAGCCCTGGGAACTGAGCCAACACAGGGACCATATCCTACAGGAGATTAAAATGAAACATCAACCTGGAGTCTTATTATATAATATCCAAATTTCCCAGGATAGAAATAAAAACCACTGGACAGATGAGGAGGGTGGAAATCCCAGCCACAGATGGGAGCACTGCAGAGCCTCGCACGCGTGACTTGTTCATCAAGGACTCCAGAGAGCTCTCTAGAGATGCTTGAACCAGCAACTGCAAACAGTCCTGACATAAATACCGGCTCAGCAAAGAAACAAGATGCATCAGGTAATGGAAAGCTCGGTCCTTGTCCCCGATGCCAATCCAATAATGAGGACATGGATTTGAGAAAAAGGCAAAAGAAGTTTTATTGCTCTTCTAGCAAAGGGGAAGCACGGGGCTCCTGTCTCAGAGCTGTGATCCTGCCCGTTGGGGGTGAGAGGTGGTTGAAGAGGTGATTGAAAGGCTACACTCCAGGTGTCCCATGCTGTTCTCTGTCACTCTTAGTGTCATCCTGGGGGTCTGAATTGCTTCATATCAGTGTGGACCTGTGCTCAAGGACAGATAACTCAGTTTAGAGTGGAAAGAAAGGTAATCCTGTCCTCTACCCCGCCCCAGATTAGTGAGGGGAGAGATCAGGGAGGGGAAGGGCATGAGGAAGAGAAAGAAACTTGTCTGTTCTAGAATCAAGCCACAGTGGCAGGGCAGCAGGACTGTATTCAAAACATGACGTGGAGACGGGGTTGGGGCTCAGCAGTAGAGCGCTCCCTAGCATGTGCCGGGCCCTGGGTTCGACCCTCAGCACCACATAAAAGTAAATAAATAAAATAAAGGTATTGTGTCTAACTATAACTAAAAATATATACACATAAAGTGGACCGCTCTTGAAAAGGAGAACCAAAGCACAATCTTAGAACTGAAAAATGTAATTACCAAAAGAAAAAAGAACCTCACTGGTCAGATTCAATAGCAGGATGGACAGAAGAGAGGAGAAATTAATCTGAACAATGGAAAAATAATTTAAGAAAATGAACAGAACTGGCACAATGGTGGCCCTGATACCCGCGTCCCTGGAGCCCTAGGAGTGGTGTGTCAGACTGAAAAAATATATGGTAAAATTCTAGCTAAAAATTCACCGAGCTTAGTGCACGACATAAACCTGCAGATTCTAGGAGCAGAGAATTTCACTCCAAGGTAGGTTACTTTATAGCCAGATTCTGAAAACTAAAGACAACAAGAGAAAACTTAAAAACAAAAATGATGTGTTCCCTACAGAAGAGCAGTGGTCCCCAGGGTGGGGCACACTGAAGGAGGGAAGGAGGACAGGGAGAAAGCACTCAGAGAATGAATTGTCAGTGCAGATTTTTTGCCCCAGCAAGTTGCCCTGACCTTGATCCGGCCTGGACAGAAATCTACAGCCAGCGCAGCTCACAGCTCGCAGCCTCCTGGTGAAAGGCCAACAGGGTCAAGGTGGGGATGACCCCTGCACCTGCAGAGGAAGAGAAAACTGTCCCTGATTACTATGTAGAAGATCCCAAGGAGTCTCTTAGAAAACGGAGGAAGCCTGGGGTGTGGGGCGGTATGCACACCTGTAATCCCAGCAGCTGGGAGGCTGAGACACAAGGATCAAAGCCAGCCTCAGCAACTCAGCCTCAGCAACTCCCTGAGAGCCTGTCTCCAAACAAAATACAAAATCGGGCTGGGATGTGGCTCAGTGTTGAGTGTCCCTGAGTTCAATCCCCGGTACCAAACACAACAACAACAACAACAACACTAATACACAAACAAACAACAAAGGAGCTCCCAGGATGGGTTCAGCCAGGTAGACGGGGACCTGGAAACCAAGGTTTAAAAGGTCACCATTTGTAACCTCTCCCAAAGTGCCTGGGCCAGCTTCTGACAAGCACAAGTTCTGTCAGGGGGAGACTAAAAAACCCTCTTGAAACAAACAGCAAACAAAATACCAGAAAGGCAAAGGCTTCCACCAATGGACCTGAAGGCTCAGCATAGGCAGTCGTCCTCTTCCCAAAGTGCTCCACAGATCTAACAGAAAAACCAGTCAAGATTCTAGCTGGATCTTTCGGGTAGTTGAGGAGAAGCTCATGCTAAGTGAAGTGAGCCAATCCCAAAAACCAAAGGCTGAAAGTTCTCTCTGATATGTTCATGCTGATCCATAATGGGGATGGGGGGACATGGGAGGGATGGAGGAACTCTAGGTACAGCCCAGGCGGCCAGGGCTGTGGTGGCACAGCACGCACCGGCGGAAACCGACAGCCAAGGCCACCAACCACATGGCCCAGAAAGCAGCCTCTTCGTCTCTGAGAAGGCGGACCAGTGGTTCAGTGAAGGGCTTCTCTGCCGGGCGCAGCAACAGGTGCCACTCACAGACCCTGCTGGGGTATCTGGGAAGACCCGGGTGAACTGGGGAGGGACACTAGGCCCCTATACACCTCGGTGACCTCCACAGGAGCAGGTGCTAGCTCCACTTCTCCAGAGGTGGGGGTCAGGTGACCCTGGGGCATAGAGCTGTCCACACTGTCCCAGTGGGAGCCTCCCTTTGGTTCTTGTTGGCAGAGGCCCGAGGCCCTGGGTCACCCAGGTAATGGTCACACTGGACCTGCACCATCCAGCTCATTGAAGACTCTCTAGGGAAGAGAAAGGAGGGACCGAATCACCTGAGCTCGAAGTTTACCTGAACACATGGCTGAGTGTGGACGTCTGGGGCCATCTCTCCTCATGAGGGAAGCCTTCCATGGGCCAGGGCTTAGGGGACATCAACCACTCTTGTCCTGGGAACCTGTGACAAGAGCATGTCCTTAAAGACACTCCCCGCCAGGCAAGCAAAGCAGAGGAAGGGGAAAGGCTTGACCCTTGAGTCCCCTGGCTCTGCCCCCTCCCTTATCCCTGCCCAGGGAGGCTCCAGGGAAACGTCCACTGCCTCCCACCCCTCCAAGAGCCCTAAGCCAGGCGCAGGCCCGCGTGCCCCTCCTAAGCGCACGCCTAGCGGGTCGCAGGTCGCGGGGCCGCCCCGCAGCTGCTGCCTGTCCTTGCCCCCACCAGTGCCCTCAGTCTAGCACAGATGGGGAAACCGCGACGCTTCCCGCCCAGCCTCGAGGCCAGGCAGAAACCAGACCTCGAAATGCAGGAGGGAGGTGGGCCTGGGGATCGAG
>NW_025999964.1:746995-751699 GCF_001458135.2 Marmota marmota marmota | reverse complement strand
TGGACGCCCGCCGGGTCTCCGCCTTCGCCGCTCTCCACCGCCCCAGGGAGACTCGCCCCCAGGCTCCCCCTGGCAGGGCTCCTGCCCGGGCGCGCCCTGGCCCCTGCTACTGGGCGCAGTCCGCACGGGGACACGGTCCAGCCACCCTGGAAGGATCTGTATGCCTGTCCACGCCTACATAACTATCCACGTCTGTCACCCACACGGCGGTCTCTGCCTACCGACCGACCTGTCCATCACCTAGCCTCCTGCCCTCCTGGGCCCTTGCCACCCCCCCTCCAGGGCTGGCCACGCCGGCCCGCAGTCCCTCCTGCGGTCCAGACGGCTCGCACCTCCACCGCGGCTGCAGAGGCTTCAGGTCTGCTCCCCCTGCTTCTGCCCCTTGCCCTGTTCTCCTGGGAAGCTGGGGTTCCTAGAGGTAAAAGCCCCTCTTTACCGGGAGAAGAGGCCGCCTCCGCTCTCCCCCTCGGTGACCTGCCTCTCCCAGATCCGCGAAGGCACGTCGCTGGGCAGGCGGCTCTTCCTGCGAGTTGTAGGGAACAAATCTAAAAAGGAGCCTTCCCTGCTGCCAGCCTGGGGGACCCCCAACACACCCCTTCTCACAGCATCTCCTGTAGAAACTCTGTAGATCGTTTCTGTCACCTAAGAGGCGTGCCATCCCAGCCTCCCCCGGTCGCAGCCCAGGAGTGTTTTCCTCCAAGGGTCTGGGAGCCCTCTCTCCGCGTGGACATCCGCCTGAGTGCTCCCTGACTCGGTACCTCTTCACTGAGGTAGAATTTACACCGTATAAACTCTCTGGGTGTGGAATGGGTGGCATCCATCAGGGACCAGCACCTACCTTCCAAGAACTCGGAAGTCTTCCCCAGCAGAAGCTCTGTGGCCGCACAAGCTCTGGCCCCTGGCCCCAGGTCACAGCAGCCCCCCCCCTCCTCTGTCCTCTGGAGGGGCTGGGCTGTGTTTCACTCAACAGTGTCCTGAGATTTGCCCAGGAGGCAGCCTGGGTCAGAACTTCCTTCTTAAGGCCAAATGATATTCCCAGGTACTTCAGCCATCCGTGGACACCCAGGTCCACTGTGAGGCCCTGGCCCTGAACCTGAGTTCCTGCCGTCAGTTCCCCTGGGTGGACACTATGAGTGGAGTCGTGGCCTCACATGGCACTTCTCCATTTATCTTTCCCAAAGTCCCCAGGCTGCTGTCCCCTGGGGCTGTAGCATTCTTCCTTCCACGAGCAATACTCGAGGATTCAAAGCTCTCCACATTGTCTCCAACACTTACTACTTTCTGTTTTTTCATTCTTTTACTTGTAGATGGATACATTTATTTTATTTTATTTAATGTGGTGCTGAGGATTGAACCCAGTACCTCCCACGTGCTAGGCAAGTGCTCTGCCACCGAGCCACAACCCAGTCCCTGTCTATTTTTTTTTTTTTTAATAAAAGAATAGTGATCCTAATGGGTATGAAGTAGTATCTCACTGTGGTTTTGCTTTCTTCCCCATTTTTAATTGGTGCATTGGAGTGTACATAATGATGGGCTTTATTGTTACATATTTGTGCACACACACAATATACAATATAATTTGGCCAATGTCACTCCTTAGCCCTTCCCCCTCATCCCTGACCCTGTGGTTTTAATTTGCAGGTTCTTACTTGCTAACGATGTTGACACTCTCTGCATGTGATTATTGGCAACTTGTATATTTTCCTTGGAAAATGTTTATTTGAGGCCTTTTTAAAAACTTGGTTTGTTTTGTTGTTAAATTGTAGAAATTCTTTTTATATTCTGGATACCAGAGCTTATCAGAGATACGATGTGCAGATTTTTTCTTACATTCTGTCAGTTGACTTTTTGTTCTTTTGATAGTCATTTGATGCACAAAATTTCTAAAATTTTGATGAAATCCAGTTTATTTTTTTCTTTTGCTGCCTGTGCTTTTGATGCCATATTTAAGAAACCATCATCAAATCTAATCATGAAGATTTCCCCCTATACTTTCTTCCAGGAGTTTTACAGTTTCAGCTCTTAAATCTAATCTTTAACCCATTGAGAGTTCGTTTTTGAATATGACATAGATAAGGATTCAGTTCCATTCTTCTGCTTGTGGATATCTAGGTTTTCCAGAACCATTTGTTGAAAAGACCCTCCTTTACCCATCTGTGTTCCCCTACTCTGCTGGAGGTCAGTCCTGGCTCTCAATTCTGGACCTACATGTCTACTCTTTTTTTAAAAAAATATTTATTTTTTAGTTGTAGCTGGACACAATACCTTTATTTATTTTTATGTGGTGCTGAGGATGGAACCCAGGGTCTCTCACGCGCAAGGCAAGCGCTCTCCTCTGAGCCACAGCCACAGCCCCTACATGTCTATTCTTATGCCCGATTCACACCTTCTATTCCTGTTACTTTGTAGTGCGTTTGGAAATCAGGACGTAGCTTTCAAAATTGTGGCTGCGCTGGGTTCGATTCTCAGCATCCATATAAATAGAATAAATGTCCATTGACAAGTAAAATAAATAAATAATAAACAAATCCCTTTGGCAATCAGGAGCGCTGGGATTGCTTCTTTCTCCTTTATTTTTTTCTTTTTGCTATCTCTTCTTCTTCGTTGTTTTTTTTTTTTTAATTTATTTCTTCTTCTTCTTATTATTTTTTTTGTGTGTGTGTGTGTGCTGGGGATTGAACCCAAGAGTCCATAACCACTGAGCCCCATCCCCAGCACTATTTTGTATTTTATTTGGAGACAGAGTCTCACTAAGTGCTTAGCACCTTGCTGTTACTGAGGCTGGCTTTGAACTCATGATCCTTCTGCCTCAGCCTCCCGAGCCACTGGGATGACAGGTGTGTGCCACCGTGCCTGCTGGATTCTTTAGGATTTTCTACACGTAAGACCTGACACCTGTGAATAGATTTTGATTTTTCTTCTCTAGTGTGAGTGCCTTGCATTTCTTTTTAACTTTTTTACCTAGCTTTACTTTTTACTGGTGCATATTAATTGTTCAGGACAGTGGGTTTCATCATTACATATTTGCACATGCACAGAGCTTGGCCAGTTCCTCCCCTGCCCTCTCATGGGCTCCTTCCTCTGGCTACCACATTTGAGAGAAAGCAGAGGACCTTGTCTTTCTGAGTCTGGCTTATATCTACAGATGCCCTGCGGTTCCATCCATTTTCCTGCAAATGATGCAGTTTTGTTCTTCTTCCTGGCTGAAGACTGCTCCATAGTGTACATATACCACATTCTCTTTATCCATTCTTCTGTTTGCAGACGGCTGGGCTGGCTCCCCACAGCTTGGCATGCAGGCATCTCTGAAGCTCACAGACTTAGTTCTTTTGGATAAATACGGAGGGGTGGTATGTGCAGCTGGATCTTATGGTGGGGACAGTTTTAGTCTGTACCCAGGATTGAACTCAGGGGCACTCAACCACTGAGCACATCCCCAGCCCTAGTTCACATTTTATTTAGAGACAGGGTCTCACTGAGTTGCTTAGTGCCTTGCTGAGGCTGAGGTTGGCTTTGAACTTGCAATCCTCCTGTCTCAGCCTCCATTGACGTAGAATTAGAGAGGCAGTCTGTATAGATAGGTAAGTCGAGTCAGGTCAGATCAAGTCAGGCCAATTTTGAGTGAGTCCCGGGAGGTTGGAGACTGGCTCCCGAGGGATTGAAATTCCTTCAGAGCCCTTCCTCCACCCTTATCAAGAACCTGCCCCTGAGCCAACCTGTTGCTAAGGTACCTGTCCCAGGATTGCCCCTCCCTACAGGGAGCTCTAAGGTTGTTAATTAACGTGTCCTGGGCTGCTCCATCCTGCCCTTCCCCCTCAGCCCACCTGTTCCCACCTTTGGGCCCTCCCACGGAGCGTCCCTGGGCCTAGTCGTGTGTGTACGCAGGAAGGAGAGAGAAGGGGAAGAGGGCAGGAGAACAAGGAACCCTAGGACATAAAAGGGCAGAGCACCTCGCTTCTTGGGACACCAGGACACCAGCGATGGCCCTTCTCCGTCCCGGGAGAAGGCTATGTGACCCCTTTCTAAATAAACCCTGCTTTATATCCTTGCCTCGGCTGCTTCCGTAATGTTAGACTTCAACATGTGGGGAGCAGGACTGTCACCGATGACCACGGTATCGCGGTCATTAGTACTTCCTCGGAATGTTCAGCTGGTCGCCATCTAGTGGGTGGGTTGTTGGGGTTTTTGGTGGTCGAGTGTTTGAGGTTTTATGTATCGTGGATGTCCATCTCTGTCACAGGAGCATGATGGGGCACTCGTCAAAGTTCAGGTGACCGTAGCTGTGGGGTTTGTCTCTGGGTCTCCTACTCTATTCCATTTGTCGGATGAGTTTGGAAATACTCCTCCTCTTTCTATTTCATGGAATAATTTGAGGAGCATTGGTTTTGGATCTCGTTTAAGTTTTTGTAAGTCTCATCCATGAATCTGCCTGGCCCTGGACTTCTCTTTCTTTGGAAGCTTTTATTACTGTTTCAATCTTGTCACTTGTTATTGGTTTTCTATATCCTCTTGGTTCAATTTTGGTAGTCTGTATGTGTCTAGAAATTTATCCATTTCTTCTAGATTTTCCAATTTATTAGAATATAAGTTTTCAAAATTAGAACCTACTGACCCTCTGGGTTTCACTGGTATCTGATGTAATACCGCCCCCCCCCCCCCCTTTATTAATTTTTTTTCAGTTTGTAGTTGGACATCAAACCAGTT
>NW_025999964.1:741656-745169 GCF_001458135.2 Marmota marmota marmota | reverse complement strand
TATACCCAAAGGACTTAGAAACAGCCTACTACAGGGACACAGCCACATCCATGTTTATAGCAGCACAATTCACAATAGCTAAACTGTGCAGCCAACCCAGATGCCCTTCAGTAGGTGAATGGGTAAAGAAACTGTGGTGTATATGCACAGTGGAATATTACTCAGCAATAAAAGAGAATAAAATCATGGCATTTGCAGGTCAATGGATGGAGCTGGAGAATATCATGCTAAGTGAAGTGAGCCAATCCCAAAACACCAAAGGCTGAAAGTTCTCTCTGATATGTTCATGCTGATCCATAATGGGGATGGGGGGACATGGGAGGGATGGAGGAACTCTAGATAGGGCACAGGGGAGGGAGGGGAGGGAGGGGGTATGGGGGTAGGAAAGGTGGTGGAACGAGATGGACATCATTGTATGAAGACACGAATGATGTGACTCTACTTTGGGAATAACCACAGAAATGAAAAATTGTGCTCCATTTTTGTACTATGAATCGAAATGCATTCTGCTGACATGTATAACAAATTAGAACAAATAAATAAATAAAATTTAAAAAGTGGATTGTTCAATCTCCATGTGTTTGTATATTTTCCATAGTTTTCTTGCTGTTGGCTTCTAATTTCATTTCATTATGATCTGCACACTATTTTTTTTTTTTTTTTGGTACTAGAGGTTGAGCCCAGCTGAGTCAAATCCCCAGCCCTTTTTATTTTTTATTTGAGAGAGAGTCTCGCTAAGTTGCTTAGGGCCTTGCTATCCTCATGCCTCAGCCTCCAGAGATGCTGGGATCACACATATGTGCCACTGTGCACAGGGCTTCATGATCTGATAAGATGCAAATAAGGATTTGTGGTCTAATATATGATCTATTCTGGAGAAGGTTCCATGAGCTGATGAAAAGAAAGTGCACTTAGCCATAGGAGGAAATATTCTGTAGATGCCTATTAGGTGAACGTGATTTAAGTAGAGTTTAACTCTGTAGCAACTGTGCTAAGTTTAGATCTGGACGATCTATCAGTGAGAGTGGTTTATTAAAGTCACTCATTACTATTTTATTGGACCCTATGTGAGCCTTTACGTCAAGTAGTGTTTGTTTTATGAAACTGGGTTCAGTGATGTTGAGGGCATATCTACTTATAATCATTGTGTCTTGCTGTTGGATCGTTCCCGTCACCAGAATGCAATGACTTCTTTGTCTCTTCTGAGCCATTTTGACCTGGCGGCTGCTTAGCCAGGGGTGAGAGAGCTCCCAAGGCTGACTTTCAGATCCCATTTCATGGAATACTATTCTGCATCCTTTTACGTTCTGTCTGTGAATGTCTTTGACTGAGAAATGTGCTCCTTGTAGGCAACCTCCAGTCTGGTGTGGTTTTAAGTCTATTCTAGCAGTCTACTTTTAATTGGAGAATTAAGGTCATGTGCCTTCAGGGTTATGAGGGAGAGGTACGTGCTCTTCCTGTCTTTCTGTTTTATTCCTGATGTCTGGTTCATTCTTCCTAATTCTCATTTGCTTGTCAGCTCTTCTAATGAGATTTTCCCTGTGCTACTTGGCTGTGTTTATCTGTCTCTTCTGTGTCTAGGACTGTCTTCTGCAAGGCTGAATTAGTGGTCATGATTTCCTTTACTGTATACCTATCTTGGAAGGTTTTATTTCTACTTAATTCTGAAGGATAACTTTGCTGGATATTGTAATCTGGGTTGACAGTTATTTTCTTTCAAAGCTAGAAATACATCATTTCCTGCACTTCTGGCCTTTAGAGTTTCTGCTAAGAACTCTGCTGTTACTGTGAGGTGTTTGCCTTTATAAGTGACTTGGCATTTCTCTCTTATGGCTAATATCCTTTCTATGTTCTGAATTTTTGGCATTTTAAGTATAATAAGACCTGGAGAGGTTTTTTTTCTGGTCTTATCTATCTGGGGTTCTAAATACCTCCAGTATCTGTATGTCCATCTTCTTCCTGAGAACAGGGAAATTTTCTGCTATTGTTTCACTGCATAAGTTTTCTTTTTCTTAATATGTTTTTAGCTATCGTTGGACACAATACCTTTACTGTTATTTATTTATTTTTATGTGGTGCTGAGGATCAAACCCAGGGCCTCGCATGTGCTAGGCAAGCACTCTACCACTGAGCCACAACCCCAGCCCCACAAGTTTTCTTTTTAATATTTATTTTTGTTAGTTGTAGTTGGACACAATACCTATATTTGCTTATTTTTTATGTGGTGCTGAGGAGTGAACCCAGGGCCTCGCACGTGCTAGGCAAGCGCTCTACCGCTGAGCCACAACCCCAGCCCCAAGTTTTCTATTTATTAACCTGTAACTCCAATCCTTACTCAAGACCTACGAGTCTCAAGTTTGGTCCTCTGATGTTCCAGAGTTCTTGTACGTTCTGTTCATATTTTCTTATTTACTTTTTCCTACTGTCTGAATGTCAGTCTGTCTACCCTGTTATGGTCTGGATACGATGTGTCCCCCAAAAGCTCATGTGTGAGACTGTGCCAGAAAGTTCAGAGGAGAAATGATGGGTTGTGACAGTCGTGACCCCATGGGATTATCTGAGTGGTGAGTGAGGCTGGAGGAGGTGGGCACTGGGGTCGTGTATCTGAGGAGTAGAGTCCCTGTCTGGGCTTCTCATCATCCTGTGAGCTGCTTCCCTCCTGCACACTGTCTGCCACGAAGTTCTGGTGCACCTCAAGCCCTGAGGAATGGAGCCAGCTGCCGATGTACTGAGACCTCGAGACTGTGAGTCCCCAGATACACTTTCCTCCTCTACCGTTGTTCTGATCAGCCTTTTAGGCACAGTGGTGCAACAGCCAACTAAAACACTCTTTTCAAGATCTGATACTCTGAGCTGGTCTGTGGGTGAGACCTCCACTGAACTTATTTGGTTTATTGAGATTTTATTTTTGAGATTTCTATTTTGTTCTTTTTCAGAATCTCTGTATCTATTTTTTATTTTAAATTTATTTATTTTAATTTTAATTTGTTATACATGACAGCAGAATGCATTTCAATTCATAGTGCACATATTGAGCACAATTTTTCATTTCTCTCGTTGTTCCCAAAGTAGAGTCACATCATTCGTGTCTTCATACAATGATGTCCATCTCGTTCCACCACCTTTCCTACCCCCATACCCCCTCCCTCCCCTCCCTCCCCTGTGCCCTATCTAGAGTTCCTCCATCCCTCCCATGTCCCCCCATCCCCATTATGGATCAGCATGAACATATCAGAGAGAACTTTCAGCCTTTGGTGTTTTGGGATTGGCTCACTTCACTTAGCATGATATTCTCCAGCTCCATCCATTGACCTGCAAATGCCATGATTTTATTCTCTTTTATTGCTGAGTAATATTCCACTGTGCATATACACCACAGTTTCTTTACCCATTCACCTACTGAAGGGCATCTGGGTTGGCTGCACAGTTTAGCTATTGTGAATTGTGCTGCTATAAACATGGATGTGGCTGTGTCCCTGTAGTAGGCTGTTTCTAAGTCCTTTGGGTATAAAC
>NW_025999964.1:732206-740621 GCF_001458135.2 Marmota marmota marmota | reverse complement strand
CTGCAGCTCGGCAGCTGGGAGCCCCTGTCGCGCGCCACCTCGGAGTCGCGGTGAGTCTGGTTCTGCACCTCGGAGTTGTCCCTGTCACCACCTGGCCGCGTGGCTGGCTCTGGCGGTTCCGGCTCAGAGCGCGGGGACAGGGAACTTGCAGCCTCGTTTACCCTGCGCTCGGGACGCCGGGTGCCGCGCTGCTGGCTCTTGTCCTCGGGGCGGGGACTTCAGTGCTGGGCCAAAGTTTCAAAGCGGGCGTCGGGTCTTGTCCCTGGTCGGCTGAGCACCAGGTTAACGGTGGCCTTTTCACATGCGGTCCTTCTCCGGTTGAAATTTCCTTCTGTTCCCGGCTCACGGAGGTTTATCGCGGAAGGCGTTTGGATCCTCTCCAGTGCCTTTCTGCCTCCGCTGGGGCGCTCTTGCGGTTTGGCCCGCCCTTCTGTCCTGCATGTCGAGCCAGCTTGCATTCCTGGGATGAACCCACTTGGTCATGACGAACATATAATCCTTAAATAAGCTGCTGAATTCAGTCTGCCTGTATTTTGTTAAGAAATCTTGCATCTAGCTGGGTGTGGTGGCACACACCCATAATCCCAGGGACTAGGGGGGCTGAGGCAGGAGGATCTCAACCTCAAGGCCCACCTCAGCAATTTAGCAAGGCCCTAAGCAACTTAGTGAGATGCTGTCTCAAAAATAAAAAAATGCAAAGGGTTAGGGATGTGGCTCAGTGGGTAAGTTCAACTCCCTGGTACAAAAAAGAAGGGAGGGATCTTGCATCAATATAGAAATGGGTATTTACCAATAATTTTCTTTCTTATGGTGTATCCTGGCTTTGGTTTTAGGGTAATGCTGGCTTCACAGAAAGAGCTGAGAAGTGTTTTTTCCTCTTTTTTTTTTTTTTTTAATAGTTCTTAAAGGGCTGGGTTTTCTTTAAAAGGTTTGGTGTACTTCTCCCGGGAGCCCTCTGGTCCTGTGCTTTCCTTTGGAGGTTTTGAGCGTTGATTCCATGTCCTTACTTCTTACCAGTCCGCTCGATTTTCTCTTTGTCCCCGAGTCTGTTTTGGCAGTCTGGGCCTGTCCCTTCCATCTGGCTACCCAATTTGTTGCTTATACTATTCTCTTTTAATCCTTTTAATTTCTATATAATCGTTGTAATGTCCCCACTTAATCCATGATCTCAGGGAAGTTAGTCTCCTCTCATTGTCAAAGTCATTAGAGGCTTAATGATACATGGGAACCCCAGTTTATCATTTGTAAGGACAGAGAAAACTTCCATGTAGAAGAGACACTGGGGTGGCCTGGCCAGAGAGTGTGTTCTCAGTAGAAAAGTACACAGAGCCATTCTGTTCCTGGAGGACACAGGGTCGGGAGGACTAGGTGCCTGTGCATCGTGCCCTAACCAAGGTGGGCACACCCAGGGGAAGCGTTTGTGGGATTGATATTTTCAATGTACTCACTTTTAATTTGTTGATAGTCTCTGTTTTTACATTTGGTATGTCACTAGTCTCCAGACAAATCTTTACTACTCCCTTCTTCCTACTGGCTTCAGGGTTAGTTTGCTCTCTGATTTTTGTAGAATTGAAATGTGGCATCTATTGAAAGATTTAAAGAGATATTATTTTATATTATCATTATTTTACATTGAAGGAGATTTCTCTAGGGTCACTGGCTGACTGCAGAGATGACAGAAACTTGAGAGACTACGCTTAACCAGGAATACAGGCTTTGCAAATGCAATTTGGAAAAATCACTCAACAACTGGACTTCTAGAGCCTTGGCAAGCACAGGACGGGAGGATCTGATTTTGAGAGTTACATTATGATACTCAAGATGTACAATTTTCTTTTCTTTCTCTTTTTTTGAGGGGGTCTGGGGGTTGAACCCAGGGGTGCTTAACCACTGTACCACATCTCTAGACCTTTTGATTTTTTATTTTGAGACAGGGTCTTACTAAGTTGCTTAGGGTCTTGATAACTTGCGATCCTCCTGTCTCAACCTCCCGAGTCACTGGATTACAGGTGTGTATCGCTGTGCCCCCCAAAATGTCCATTTTCAACACAAAATTGAATGACATCCAAAGAAATAGAAAAGTATGACTTATTTGCAGGTAGAAATAATTTTACAGAGACCATTCCTGAAGATGTGCGACATTGAAATTGCTAATAAAAAATGACTGTCTTGTATATATTTAATGAGCTAAAGGAGGGTGTGGACAGAGGGAATCAGGACAGCAGGTGTGAACAAAGAGATGGGCCAACAAAGGTCTATAAATCACGACAAGGAGCCAATAAAAATCCACAGCTGAGAAGCACAAGAGCTGAAGGAAGTGTCCCTGAGGGTCACCCCCAGATCTGAGCAGGAGGGTCAGTGAACTCGAAGGCCAGGCCACTGACATCACCACGGAAGGAAAGAAAGAAAAAATGAATGAAGAAAGACGGCGTGACGGTGGGACGCCATCCAGCACCCAGCACCACACCGTGGGAGTCTGTAGAAAAGGGCAGAAGGGTGTTTGAAGAATAATACCACCAATTTCCCAAACTTGATGAGGTGCATGGATGTGTGGACCAAGACCCTCACCCTCAGTGAAGTCCCGGGGGGGCGGGGCTGGGACTCAGAGGTGGAGCACCTGCCTGGCACTTGGGGGCACCGGGGTCAAGTCTCAGCACCACATATAAGTAAATAAATAAAATAAAGGTATTGTGTTCATCTACGACTAAAAAATACTTAAAAACCCAGAAAATACAAAGAGAGAGAGAGAGAAAAAAAACAAAAAACTCCAGGTAGGATAAACTCAAAGGGATTCATCTCAAAAAATGTTGTCAAATTGTCAAGGAAAAAGAAAAAATCAGCAAGAGAAAAGCAACCTGTCACATACAAGGGACCCTCAGTGACACTCTGAGCAGATTCCTCATTAGAAGCCTGGAGGCTGAAGGTGGTGATGTATTTAAAATCCTGAAAGAAAAGAAACCCTGTCACCTAAGAATTCTAGGTTCAGAAAAACTGTCCTTCAAAATGAAGAAGAAATTAAGAGATTTCCCGATAAACGAAAGCTCAGAAGCTCACACTGCACACGTGCCCAGAAGGGGAGCCCTTTAGGCTGAAATTCAGAGACACTAGGAAGTAACTACACATTATATCAAGAAATAAAGAACAGCCGTCAAACTAACTCTATGGGAAGACATAAGATATTATAGCTGTGGTTAGGAACTTTTTTCCCTCTATGTGATATAATAGGCAAATTTATAAAGCAAGAATCATAAATCTGTTAACAGGCACATAGCACATAAAGATACATCTGTGTCGGTAATACTGGGGGGAGGGATGGAGCCACGCCGGATCCGTGTTTGTGCACCACTGAAACCAATGGCATTACTTCACACTGATTGTTAGAAGTTCAAGGTTTTGATTGCAATTCCCAAGGTGACCATTGATTTAAAAATGGAAAAGTAGGCTGGGTGCAGTGGCAGCTTGGGAGGCTGAGGCAGGAGGATTGTGAGTTCAAAGCCAGCTTCAACAATTTAGCAAGGCCCTAAGCAACTCAACAAGATCCTGTAGCTAAATAAAATATTTAAAAGGGCTGGGGATGTGGCTCAGTGGTTAAGGGCCCCGGGTTCAATCCCAGGTACCCCCCCCAAAAAAAAATGTAAAAATGGAAAAGTATACAGAAAAGGAAAAAAGAAGGGCTTAAAATTTTTATATTATAAAAAATAAATACTCAAAAAGGCAGTAATGGAGAAATTAAGGGGAACATTTTTAAAACACGTAGACTAAAGGAATGACTGAATGGCAGAAGTTAGTCCTTACCTACCAGTAACTACTTTAAATTACCCTCCAGTTAAAAGTCAGGGGTCAGGCCGGGCACAGGGGTGCACGCCTGTAAAAAAGCCGGACTCAGTAATACTAAGTGAGGCGCTAAGCAACTCGGTGAGACCCTGTCTCTAAATAAAATACAAAATAGGGTCGGGATGGGGCTCAGTGGCAAATGTCCTGAGTTCAGTCCGCAGTCAAGAAAAGAAAAGAAAACGGGGCGCTGGGGTTGTAGCTCAGTTGGTAGAGTGCTTGCCTTGTATGCACAAGGCCCTGGGTTCAATCCCCAGCACCACCAAAAAAACAAAATTAAAAAAAAAGAAAACGGACAGAGAGGCTGAAGGTAAAGGACTGAACAAGACACATTGGTGGTGACGAGTGGGGGAGCATGCTAGTGTCAGACACCTGGGCCTTGGGTCGGGGCCTTGGAGAAGGCCGTCATTGGTCGTTGCGGCTCTGTGCAGTGCGCTGTGCCGCTGGCTGGGGTGAACCAGGCCCCCTGTGCCTCTGGAGCAGCTCATGACCTTCATTCCCCCGGGCCCCGACTCCTTTCTGCTCATCTGGAGAGGACTCCCTGCGTGGAAGGAGATTTGATTTGATTTGTCTGGGCTTTGGAGTTTCTGTCTTTTGCGGTGCCGGGTTGAACCCTGGTGGCCACCGCTGAGCGGCTCCTCCAGCCCTAGGACAGCTGACTTGGTTGTCTGTCAATCCTGGGGGAGGGATGGGGTCACCATAAAGGTGGGCTCTGCCTGCCTCATCTTCACGTCCGTACGTGAGCTCCACCCCATGAGACCCGTCCCAACCCTGCCCAGAACTGTCCCCGCCCTCGACCCTACTCTGCTTCTTCTGAATGGCCCTTCCTGTGTCCTCACTACTTCACTAGTTTTAAAGTCTGTGCCTCGCTCCCTTCCCCTGGTCACCAAGGGAGTGGGGTTCATTCCCGTGGAAATGAACAAAGGTCTTGCCTGGACCAGCTCCTGACTGTCCCCAGCGGTTCTGCCACGTCCCTCCTCCTCCACTGACCCAGGCCAAGACACTGGTTCTTCCTACTGACACTCACCTGCGAGGACAGGCCGCAGCCCTACCTCCCACACAGCTGCCCACCTGCCTGCCAGGCCCTCCCCAGGCCTCCTTGGCTCCATTGGACCCACAGCCCAGGCCCCACCTCTGCAGCCATTCAGGCCTCTGCTGCTCCCAGGGACCACCTAGTTTAGGTGCCACGGTCCCCGCTCCCCAGTGGCTCTCCTGGGTGCATCTTCTCCCTGCCAAGCTGGCGTTGGGCCCCCCAGCTCTTGCTATCTCTGGCTTGCTTCCTGTATCCCTGTGCAGAGGTCATTTCTGGGTGGAGCAACCCAGGCCCGGACTGCCTGAGCCTGCCCTGGTGTTAGTGTCCTGACCCAAGGACCCTTGGCCCTGGGCAGACCCAGACTTGGTCCCCCAACTGCAGAGACTGAAAATCTTCCTCGATGACATTTTTTCTGTGCTGGTCATTGCCTAGAGGCCCAGTGGGTGTGTGACACATGCTTGATGGGTGAGTGGACGAGGCACAGACCTCTGAGGACTCTCCCCAGTCAAACTGTGGGTCTGGGAGGACCCTGCTGTCCTCCTCGGGGTGGGGGAACTTGCTGCTTCTCCAGGGGCACCCCTCGTCAGCCGGCCCCATTCCTCAGCATTTCCCTGCTGCGCAGGTGTGGTCCCAAGTGGGGTGGGGTTTCTGTGGGGAGGGCACTGTCTGGCATGGCAGTGGACCAGGTGGCTGTGGGTCCTTGTGTCTCAGAACCCTGGGGAGTGGGTGTCAAATCCAGCCCAGAGCCAGGGAGTGCTACTGCCACCTGGTGGCAGCACACACACCCTCCAGGAGCGCCTCCCTTGTCTCAGCAAGATGGCAGGGCAGTGGGGGTCTGCGGGAGGCCATGGGCCTCACCTTTCCTACCCGTGGGTCATGCAGGGCAATGGTGAAGTCTTGAGGGAGCATGTCCCTGTCTGCTGGCAGCAGGGTCCCGCAACACCCCTCCAGCAGACCTTCCCTCTCCAGACTAGCAGGGGTTCCCGTGCTAGTCTGTGCGTGAGACTCGGGTGGATCCAGGGACAGAGGCTGAAGGTAAAGGTCAGAACAAGACATATTGGTGGTGAGGAGTGGGGTGGATTGGGGTGGGGGCTTGGACATTGTAAGGGCGCCCTTGTGGCCAGGAGTCAAGAGCAGGAACTTGTGCCTGACGCTGGTCATCCACCCACACAGGCCTCTCTGGGGAGGGGACAGGCTGTGGATGGGGACCCTGGAGATGTGGGAGCAGAGCTGCAGCCAGCCATCCCGAGGCCCTGAGGGGCAGGCTGGGAGTGCCTGGAGCACGCCCTCTGGGCAGGCCTTGCCCAGCACCCAAATCTGCCCTCTGAGCCCCTTGCCTGACCTGGCTTCTGTGCCCCAGTGTTGGGGGCACTACTGCTCCTTTATGGGGACCTTTGGAAGGGGATGTCTGGCCACACCACGTGACACTGGCCCCGTGTAACCTGAAGTCTACTATGAGAACACTGCCTCACCCCCTGGTAAATCCCAAGGTGCCCCTTCCCTGGGGCAGGGCCAGCCTGTGGGATGTCCTGGGGTCCAGCCTCATGTGGGGTGGGCCCCATTGCTTTCCATGGTCTGGCCTTGTCCCTGGCAGCTGCCACTGTGACATCCTTGCCCCTGCCATAGGCCTTGGCCCTATTTCATGTGGGTCCCATGTCCCCAGGGGCCATGTTGCATTGCAGTCCCGGATCCCTGACCTCCAGAGAAGAGCAGCCAGGTGGGTGGGTGTTAACCCAATTTTTAGGGAGCAGGAGCCCCCAGTGCAGGAGGGCAAAGGCAGCCCAGGGACCCGTGGCTGGAGGAAGGGCAGCCTGGCCAAGGCTGGAGGTCAGAGGGTGCCTGCAGACAGCAGCAACTGGCCGTGCAGGCCAGGCCTGGGTGCCTGTCTCTGGTCACATCGTCAAATGGCAACAGTACCCAGACGGTGACAGCAGCTGGGGAGGGCAGCCAGGAGGCTCGTGAGTTGCAGGAGAACTCCGGGAGGTGGGTCCTAAGGCCTACTGCTGAGGGACCCTGGCCTGGGGCCCAAGGTGATGCTGTGGGGCAGAGAGGCCCTCTGTGGTCCCTCTGCAAGCAGGGCACCTGATGGCCCTTTGTGAGCATAGAACATTGGAGAACCCACCTGCCAGCAGATGGCCCCGGGGCAGGAGGCCCATCATGAGGGAACTCAGAAAGCATGCTGAGGGGCTCCAGCCACATGGGATGGAAGCAGGACCCACTGGCTAATGTCACCCTTGACTGGGGACCCCCACCCTCCTATCAGCTCAGTGCCTGTGCCCGCTGCGCAGCCTCTTTCCCACAGGGAAATATGCCCCAGGTCTAGAGAGGTGGGCTGGGGCCTCTGTGCTTACAGGTGGGCACTGGACACCCATCCTGCATGGCCACTGGGTAAGTGGAGTGGGCTGGATGGTCCCCAGGAGTGCTGGCCTATGGGCAGAATGCTTCAGGAGAGAAAACTCAGTGCCCACCTCTGCACTGATGGCACAGTTGGCAGCGGGCGAGCTTGGCAGGGCCTGGGAAGGCCATCCAGGAGACAGTCTGCCAGGACACAGAGCCTTGCTCCAGAGCCTGGCCTAAGGCCCCCAGTAGGACTGCTGCTCTGCGTGGCAGGGGCTGCCACACGGACCTTTCCAGGTGACACACATGCTACCCTAAATGTGCTATCCCAGTGTCATGAAAAGTGCCACTGTGACCTGAAGTGGATGACCTCAGGGTGGATACAGGCCATGGAGCCAGGGCACTGGTCTCAGGGAGTCCATATAGCTGGGCCCCTGACCCCTGTCCCTTGCCAGCTATCCAGGCTGAGGCCAAGGGGGGCTCCCGTCCTTTCACAGGGCTGGGGGATGTAGATACCATGTCTGTTACTATAACTGAACACCACAGACTGAGAAATTCATAAAGAACAGAGGTTTCTTTGGCTCATGTTTCTGGAGGCTGGGGAGCCCAACAGCATGGGGCCGCAGCTGAGGTTTGGTGCTGCTGGCCTTTGTGCTGAGGGAGTCAGAGTGGAGGCTGAGCAGGGTGCCCACCAGAGCTAGCTTTTGTAACAGATGGCCCGTGGACTCCCAGGGGGGCTTGCCAGGGCCCCACCTCTCAATGCTGCTGCATTGGGGACCAAGTTTCCAGGGGATATAAACCACAGCAAGCGCCCCTTGTCCACACGGGTCCGTGCAGTCACTGCTGACAGGACCCCTTGGTCCTGTACAGGGGCCAGCAGCTGGGGGCCTTAGGGGCTTTCCCGATGCCTGGGTCTCCCTGGGGACCTCACCCTGGGCCCAGTTGGCCCACTGACGACCAGAGGACCTAGAAAGTCCACTGCCATGGAATCTGAGGGGTGGGACCCAGGTGACCCCCCCACTCCCGCGCTCAGCACCAGGCTGGAAGGAAACAGGTGCGAGGGACCTGGACCCGCACAGCCAGGTTTGTTGACTAGGTGAAGGAATAAATGAAGGTGTCCTGCGGGCCCCTGCAGCGGGGAGGGGCTCCTTCTCGCCAGCCTGCGGTCGGGCAGGGGGCGGCGCAGGGCGAGGTGGTGCGCACAGCGGGGCGGG
>NW_025999964.1:700130-731641 GCF_001458135.2 Marmota marmota marmota | reverse complement strand
CGCCCTGCGGGAGAGAAGGCGCTGAGCCCACGCCCACGCCCACGCCCCGCCCACGGCCCAGTGGCCACGCCCACCACTGCTCGGGCCCAAAGGCCATGCCCATGCCCAAGGACCACGCTCACCCAGACAAGGCCCTTGACTCAACGGCCACGCCCACCGCCCCCGACCTTGCCTGCCAATCCGTGAGGCCTTGCCTGAGAGCCTCCGCCATGGCCACGGGTCTCCACCAAGCAGCTGCCCACCAGAACCTGTCCACAGCCCCAAGACCATAGCCACCATCTCAGCTATGCTCACCTGTCCCTGAGACCTCATCTGCTAGCTCTGGCTACACCCACTGCCATGACCACGCCCACTGGCCCCTGAAACCACATCCATCAGACTAAGGACTGCGCCATCCTCCCTGAGGCCACGCCCCTCGGGGAGGCAGTCCTGGTCTGGGGTACGCCCACTTCAGGTGGCCCTCACACCCTGAGCCGCCAGGGCCAACGGGAAAATCCAGTTCCAGCTGGCTTCCAAGCCCACCCTCCTCTCCCAACTGGACCCTCCCTACCAGCTTCCCCAGCTTTCCAAAGACCCAGGCCTCACACAAATCCAGGCCAAAGAGTGGGGGCGTCCTGTCTAAGGTGAAGGCCATGAAGTCTAGGGAGGCCCCCGTCGTTCCTCCAACTGGCTTCCCAGCCCAGAAGCGAAGGCAATCCCGCCAGGGGGAGTAGGTTGAGGGGGCGCTGTGTCCTTGCCCCTGCCCTGTGGGACACAGTGTCTTGGGACACTGAGCAATTCAGGCTTCCGGAGGCACTGCAACGTTCGCACCCCCCAGAGCAGAACCCAGCAGCACCACCAGCACCTCTGGCAGGCTCCCCCGCCCTGCTGGGAGGCCAAGGGAGGAGGAGCCTGTCCACGGGGCGGGGGGGCCCAGGGCTCACGGACACAGGCCACAGCTACCTCCAACCCCCATGCCTCCTCAGGGGTCCTTCTTCCTCCAGCTCCTAGCGTGCCTCTAGCCTCCTCCGCTGGGTGGCACTCAGGAGGACCAGTGGCTAGGCTGCTCTGGGAGAAGCCCCAGCCCCTCCTGCCCTGGGCCCTTCCCTGTGCCCAGGACCAAGATGGGAGGTGGGCCCAGGGCAGGTGAGGGCAGGTTGCTCCTGTCCACACCCACGGCTAGTGGCCCTTGGTCTTTGGCTGCCTGGCCAGCCGTCCTCAGGGAAGGGGTGGGCCTATGCCAAGCCCCCTGCCCCATGTGCAGATCCATCTCAGGCCCTGGAGGCCACATCTGCAGCAGTGATCAGGCTCGAGGCCAAGGGCAGGGGCCTTGTCCACCAGTGCAGCCAGGGCCTCAGCAGGCTTGCAGTGGTCTTCAGAAAATGTGTCCCACTGGACAGGGTCAGGGACCAAGGTCGGCAAGCTCCTAGAGGCAGGCACGCCTGAGCCTTCATGGGGAGGGAAGGATGGGTCCTGGGCAGAAAAGGCCCAGGCAGGTGGGCTGAGGGGGCAGAGGAGCTGCTTAGATGGGGCAGGTGCCCATGCAGTGGGCCCTATGGGATCTAGATCAGACGTGGGCATCAAAACACAAAGCGTCCCCAGGAAGTAAACGAAAGCTGGCAAAACTGTGAGGAACCATTGACCCCAGCAGGGCAGGGGAGCCAAGGAGCCCCAAAACTGCTCCTTCTGAGGCTCCGCCCACCAGGGCGGGGGCTGTGGGTCCCATGGAAGAGCACCCCTGCAGGGGGTGCTCCTCCAGCAAGAAAGCGGCCTCTGCCAAGGGCTACACCTTCAGTGAAAGGATGCACCCAGGACACACCTTCCACACCTGCGCCCCTTGGCCAAGAGGAATATTCCTCTGTGCTGAGCCCCGCGGGCAATCCCCAAGTTAGCCCCCAAGAGATTCCCAGGGCACCAGCTTTGCCGAGAGATGTCTGGGGCATCCTTTCCCAGGGCCCCGCGGAGGCAAAGGCCACTCTAAGAGAGTGCAAAGAAGGCCCGCGGCTTTTTTTTTTTGTTTTTTTAAAGAAAATGAGCAATTTATAATAAAATATGAACAAGTGTCAGCAGACAGAGCCAACAGGGCCAGGGACTTCAGTTATTGGGATTACCAGACCACTAGACACAGAATATGCACACCTTCAAATACACCCTAGAAAGCACAAGCAAGAAAAAGAACTAGTATAAAAAACGAATACAATCAGGTACAATGGCATCACCCGTAATCCTAGCGGCTTGGGAGGCCAAGGCAGGAGGATAGCAAGTTTAAGGCCAGCCTCAGCAATTTACTAAGGCCCTAAGCAACTTTATGTTGAGACCCTGTCTCAACATAAAAAATAAAAATGATGGGGGAACAAATAAATAAAATATAATAGTAAAATAAAAGGCACCCCTGGGTTCAATCCCTGGTACAAAAAAAAAAAATGAGTACATAATTTTGTGTGTGTGTGTGTGTGGGGTGGAACCCGGGGCCTCATGAATCCCAGGCAAGTGCTGTACCACTGAGCTACACCCCAGTCCAGTAGTTTATTAAAAAGTACAACTTCTAAAAAATGAAAACTAGATTAACTGGAATTGAAACCTCAATGGATTCATACCACTGAATTCCATGAAGACGGAATGAGCCAGAGCCAGGCAAGAGGGCATCTCAGACCACAGTGCAGGAACCCAACCTGCGGAAGAGACAGCCGGGTGGCCGCACTGTTTAAAGAGCTGGGGGTGGAGGAAGTCCACGACAATTAATGACAGCGGCACAGGCTGAAGAAGTCAGAGAGTCCAGCTTGAACAAGGAAGACGGAAGTTCCTTATCCAGAGTGTATCAAAACGGCCCACGCAGCGGGTTCTTTGATTTGTCTGCTGAAATTTTATGTTTTACTATCACCAGTTTCAAAATGGTGCTATTCGCCTATTCTTTCCTCTGCAGTTGAAGACTTTTTTCACTATTTAGAATTTCAGTCTCCTGTGAGTCTTTTTTCGTGAAGCGTGGAGTCTGCGAGGCACAGTGCCACTCGGCCCCGTCACTATTGCCCAGTGGTGTCCCACTGTGTAAAGCTTGGCAGGCAGCTTTTGGTTGTGATGCTACCTTCTCAAGATCTATGCAGATTGATAAGTGCAAGTCTGGCTTATCATCCCATTCCCCCCATGACAGACAGCATGAGTTCCTGTGTCTTCTGCCTACACCTGGAAGTGGGCTGCTGGGTCCTAGGGTGGAGCATGTGGAATGTGCCAGTTATGAAGCTCTGGTTTTCTTTTTCTTTTTTGGTACTGGGGATTGAACCCAGGGGTGCTTTTCCACTGAGCCACCACATCCCCAGCCTGTTTCCCTCTTTATGTTTTATTTTGAGGCAAGGTCTTAGCTAGCTAAGTTGCTTAGGACCTCACTAAGTTGCTGCGGCTGGCCTTGAACTCCCAAGCCTCCTGCCTCAGCCTCCTGAGCTACTGGAATTACAGATGTGACCACTGAGCCTGGCTCACCCTTCTAATTTTTTTTCAATAAATTTTTTTAGTTGTTGATGGGATTATTTTATTAATTTATTTATATGTGGTGCTGAGAATCGAACCCAGTGCCTCACATGTGTGAGGCAAGCGCTCTACCACTGAGCCTCGACCCCAGCTCCCTAATTTTATTAATACAGCTTCATCCTTCTGTTACTAGCTTGGCTGCTTAAGTTACCCTGATAACTTAAATGTCCCCTTTTGTTCTTCTCTTAAGCTGCACGTGGGCACTCCCCAGCCTCATAAGTAATTAAAAGTCATTAAAAATATAAAAGAAGCAGTCTAAAGGCCAGGTTTCCCAGGCACGGGGAAGCGCAGCATGATATGCCCGGCTTGCTCTGCGGCGGAGCCTGGCTTTGTCATCAAGAGGATACCTGCTGACCAAAAGCTCCCTTGAGTGTGCAGTAACTCCCCAGGGGCATTCTCATGAATGAGAGGGACCCCACGGGAACTCTGAGATCTGGGAGGCCCGAGGGCCCCGAGGAGCTCACGCAGGTCAGCCTAGGCAGTGGCTGCGATGGCGGCGGTAACGCCCGGTGGATGGGCCAGCGTCCAGCTGCGTGTCCACGGCAACCGGACGGGTAGGGGGGCGGGTCTCCCTTGCCTCAAGGTCATCACGTTATCTGGGTCAGGGCAAAGGTATGATTTTTTTTTTTTTCCAGTGCTGGGGAGCAAACCCCCAAAGTAAGATTTTCTTTGCTTTGGGCTTTGTTAAATAGTAATTTTAAAAAATACCTTTGTTTTATTTATTGGTTTATTTTTATGTGGTGCTGAGGAGGGGACTCAGGGCCTGGCGCAGGCTAGGCGAGTGCTCCACCGCTGAGCCACAACCCCAGCCCCTGTTAAATAGCAATTTGACCAGAGACAGAGTGCACAGCTTCCAAACCAGAAGAAGAGAGACAGCAGGGCACAGTGGCTCACACCCTGGATCCCAGCGACTCTGGAGGCTGAGGACCTCAAGTTCAAAGCCAGGCCGGGCAGCTTAGCAAGACCCTGCCTCAAAACAGAAAGTGAAAAGGTTCTTTGGGCCAGAACCTCCGTCTTCCAGTAATTTGCTAAAATATAGAGCATAGGGCAGGGGAAGGGCCCACAGGTGTTCTCCAGGCTGGTGGGAGCATGGAGCTGTCCCCTTGTACCATGCATCTACAAGGTGATGTAGAATCTACAGGAATGGTGCTGTTCAGAAGCGCACGCCTGGAGAGTGGTCCCCAGTGAAAACCTGGGAGGGCGCCTGGCATTACCCAGCACACTGTCACCTGGCAAACAGGCAGTTCTGCAGGAGGACAGTGGTTCAGTGTGTGAACTGAGCAACTCAGTCTCTCTCAGAGCACAGACAGCTTCCTGAACCCTGTGAAGGAGCACAGTCAGGAAAAGGCAGCCAAAGAGAAAGGCCATTCACTGGAAGGCCAGCCACCCTGTCCAGAGAAGCCCTGTGAGGACCGCCAAGGAGCGCCTGCTGGGAGCTGGCCCTGTGGGGCAAAGGAATAAAGGACTCTGGCCTGTAAACACGGTTTCTTGACTGAGTAGCAGTGTGGGGGCCTCTCTTCCAAAGAAAGAGTCCAAGGAAAAAGTGGGTGGCTGGGGAACGCAGCTCCGTGGGAGAGCACTCCCGGGTTCAACCCCACCCCCAAAGGAGGAAAGCTGAAATGAGAAAGAAACAAATCCACCCAGAACAGGCAGGAACAGAGGGCGAGGAAGCTGGACTGGGTGGGCTACAGGGCAGTTAGCTGAAGTGGAGGGTGACTGCTGGCCCCGCCTGCTGCCCTGTCCCTCCCTGGCGCAGTCAGGACTGTTCGGGGAGACGGTGCATAGCAGTGGTGCCGGACGCTCTCAGGCCACCCACTCCCTGCAGGCGGGTCTCTGCGCAGCAAACCCACCCCCAACGCTGCCCTGGGGGCTGCCCATGCCCTGGTGTGGGCCGGCAGCCTGGTGACCGCTGGTCAGCACCCAGGGCTCCCTCTGACTGCAGAGGCATCGGACTCCTTGCACACCTGGGGCAGACACAGAAAGCTCAGGGAATGTGCAGAGTCTCTCAAGAGAACAAGGGGCTTGGAGGGTGGTCACTGAGCAGCCGGTGTGTGAACGGCAGAGAACAACGGACACAGGCACTCGCAGAGGCGACACATGTGCAGTAGCAACCAGACCAGGTGTGATGACACGCACATCACCCTCCAAGGAGCGTGCAGCGCAGTCACAAGTCCAAGGTAGTGGGAATGCACGAGGCTCAAGGAGGGGAAGGCAGATCCTTAATCATCCATTTCCCCAAGTTGGCCTATGGATTCAATGTGATTCCCACCGATCCCTCAGCAGGGCTTTCTGTGACACTTCATAAGACAGTTGTGACATGTGTCAAGAAGAGAGTACAACCAGAGGGACCCTCCCCTGCAGATATAAGATGCGGCAGCTGGGCAGCGTGGCCCTGCGTTGGGACAAGGGAACTTCCAGCGACGTGGATCACGCTCCAGGCCCAGCTGTGCACCCAGGCGGGACATCAGCCCATCAGAGGAAGGTTGTCCAACAAGTGACTGAAAAGACGGTTGCCTGTGTCGATGTAGAGTTTGATCCGTACCTCACACTGTGCACACAGATCAACTTCAGATGGGCTAAAGGTGTTCATCGAAAAACGGAACTTGAAGCTCTAGTAATTAATACAGGAGAGTAGTATTTTAAACTTTGAGATGAGGAAAGATTTCCTAAAACCAAAATAGCACTGAAAGAAAAAGATCGATAATTTGGCCACACGAAAATGAACAACTTTTGCTGATCAAAGGGCATCTTTTAAAAAACTGAGAACAAATTGCTAACTGGGAGAAGCCATCCAAAACAGCGTCTTTGAGCACAACTCACCCCCAGGAGAAAAGGCAACGGTAGGAATTGACATTTCACAGAAGGAAGTTACACAACCAACAACGCACACCAAGAAACCCAGCTGTCAATCAAGGGTGTGTGAGACATTAGCACAATCAAAACCGCAACCCGTCACCCCTCCAGTCCACTTGCTGGCAGCACCTGATGACCCACTTCTGTGGGTCCAGGAGACCTCTCTCAAGCTTCCCGTTGTCTCCTTAACCCAAGCATCAGCAGATCCCATGAGCTAGCAATTCCATCCTGGAAATACACTCACAAGACACTTGATCATGGCCATGGGGCATAAGAATGTTCACAAAAGCGCTGCCCCCCAAAGCAAAGCCTGCTACAGCCTAAACGCAGCCACGGGCGAGCAGGTCCAAGAGCTGCAGAATCCCCACAGGGACTGCAGCCACAGGGGCCAGTCTCAGCGATATGACGTCTGCGGGAATGTCCCGTTCCCCACCATGGGGCCCTACAATACCTCCTTAACAAGAAAGAATGGCTGAAGTCCAAAGTCTGTTAAAAGAGAGCACATAGGCTCAATAACGAGAATCGGAAAGGGACGCACAGGCAGGACTGGCGGGCGTAGGAATGGCGGCTCAGTGCTGGGGAGTCCCGCTCCACTGCCAGGCGGCGCTCACACCAAGGGTTCCCCGGAAAAGCAAAGCAGGAGGGCGTGATGGGCCGAGGTCGCTGCGGCAGCAGCTCATTACTTTATCACAGTGACTGAGATGAAAAACAGCCCAGCAAGAACAGAGTGTTTCATGAACTGAGAATTGCGATCAGCCACAGCATGTGCCCCTGAGGCCCCCGGAGTGAGAGAGGAATGAATGGACGAATCAGATAGAGTCCTGGCCAGGTGATTAAGTAAGGAAAAGAGGTACGACGATGATAAGGGTAAAGACAATTCATGAGACGATATAATCGCCTATGTGAAAAATCCAAGGGAATACTAATCCGTAAAACTGACGAAAATGTCCAGTGAGATGACTGGATTTAAAAAATCAACTCCATTTCTATAAACCAGCTGTATTTGTAGATATAATAAAATTTTGACAAGAGGGAACATTTACAATAGAGGAAAAAGAAAAATAAATCTACCCAAAAGAGAGCAAGAGCATTACAAAGAGAACTACAGGGGTTTATTGAAAACTCTGAGGGGTCAACAAATGGAGAGCCACCCAGTGTTCACAGACTGGAAGACTCGGCCGCCAAGGACTCGGCCCTTCCCAAATTAATACGTGAGTCTGATTTAACCCCAGTGAGAGCCTCAGCCGTCTCACTGTGCACTCTGTCTGGAGCGCAAGGAGCTCAGGGCCTGTCCAGGGAGGAGGAGTGTGGGAGGCCAACCTTACGGATGACTGAGTTACACTCCCCAGCTGGGTGCTGAGGCGCTCAGTCACAGAAATGGGTGTGTCTTGCTACAGCCCCATGGGTGAAGCTATTCTCACCTGTTCCTTTGTAATCTAACCCCTTGCCCTGTTTAGGAGAGAATCTTCCATGGAAGTGCCTGTGTGTGTCCCCTTCTCTTCCTGTGCCCTTGGGTGTGGCCTACCCAGGTGTCAGTCAACCTGCTGACAGTGGACATCATGAAGATAGACTCAGCCCCCTGAAACCTGACCTTGCCTCATTTGAATAGCTTCTCCTCAATAAAAGGGGTCAGCCGCGTGCTCTCGCTCTCTCTCTCTCTTTCTGCGGACCCTTAAGGTCAGAGGAGCCGTCACAGCAACCCCAAAGAAAAAGGTCTTTGTGGCTCTTGTGCGGTTATTTCGTGCAGCCCGGTCGGCCCAGTTTAACTGGAGTGACCCCTGAGCCTTTTGTCGTGAGAACAGAAACCTGGCAGAGGAGGCTGGGACCTGCCTGGGGATGCAGGCCCAGGGCAGAGCAGACCCACGCAGCAGGCCAACTGGGCGCACACCAGTCACGGGGGGATGTGTGCCCAAGAGCGGGGAGGGGCTTTCCCACAGGGGCCTGTCAGCACCCACAAAAGTCACCTAGACCCTGACCTGTAGGGCACCACAAGCCAGTTCCAGGAGACCTAGGGATAAAAGGCAGCAGCAATCTGCTGAAAGACTCCTTTGGAAGTCACCTCCGTGACCCTGGAGCAAGGACTCCAGTCAATGTGCCAAGAAATCACCTGACTTAGGAAGTTGATGCTTGCATCAAAGGACACCCCGAAGGAGTGCAAAGACAGGACACGGGTGGAAGAAGGTCTCTGCAATCAAAGTCAGCTGAGAGGAAACTGCGCATGAAGAGAAAGACCAGCACTCATGGAGCAGTGGACGGGCACGTTCCAGGACAGGAAACCTACGTGGTCACCAAGTGTCTGAAAGAGCGATTTGCATTCCATTTGTGAGTAGGAAGACACAGAGTCCCACTGTACACCACAGAGAGGCCCGTGCTGAGGTGTCGGGAGCAGTGGCCGCTGCAGTGGTGATCAGAGTGCAGACCAGCCCGCTCCCTGGGCTGCTTGCAGCACCCAGGGAATGGGTTGGCAGTGTCCCCCAAATTCACGTCCATCTGGAACCTGTGGAGGTGACCTTATTTAGGAACAGAATCTTTGCCAATGTAATCAGTGAATGACGTCATGCTGGAGCAGGTAGGCCCAACTGCTGTCCTTGTGAGGGATTCTGAACATACAGGCACAGGGGCAGTGTGCATGGGGACAGACCTAAGGGGGTGATGCAGCCAGCAGCCCCGGGAGCTGGAGGAGGCAGGAGGGAGCCTCCCTGGAGCCCCCACAGTCCTGCCGACACTCTGGCTTCCAGAGCAGAGAGTGTCTGTTGTTCTCAGGCTGTGGTACGTTAGGCAGTTCACACACCCAGCTAAGGTACAGCTGTCTGTCTACTGACCTTTCCCCCAGGCCCGTGGAGGCCCCTTAGTCTTCCTGGAGACACCTTCTTAATAATGTAAGCCTGGAAGTCACCCACACTGGGATGCCAGGCACCAGGCAGTAGGACAGACAGGCCTTGGTGACAGGTAGGACAAAGGGCTGGCAGTGTCCTCCAGGGGCACTGCCGGCCCTGCAGAGGTATGGTGCTGCTCCTGCCTGGAGCCCCCACGGGCAATCCGTGCATCCGCATGTCCAGCAGACCTGCTGGGAGCCGGGCATATCCCAGGCACTGGGGATACAGAGGAGGAGACAGAGCAGCAGCCCTGCCCAGAGCTTCCCATCTAGGGGAGACTGGCATGGCCAGGAGGGCTGCTGGGAGGGACCAGGTAAAGTCAGACAGACAGATTGACCATGGAGGGGACAGCCAGTGGGAGGGGAGTGCACCAGGCAGAACAGGTGGGGGCTGGCTGGCCCTGGGTCTCATGGCTACACTCGGGGCAGCACTGGCATGCAGATACAGTCCAGCCACACTGCCCATCTCAGGCACGACTTGGCTCCATCAGAACCTTCAAGGAACCAAGGCCAGAGCCTGGTGGTTCCGCCGCTTTGGGAAGCTGTTGGTCCAGTGACATTTCTCCTGCCTGGCTCTGTTCAAACACTCTGGCACAAACCCATCTGCACTACATCCAGAGAGACAGGGCACCGCCCACCGAGGCCCAGGGCGGGGGACACTGGAATTGCTGCTCCCAGCACTGTCTCCACCAGAGACCCCATGCTGGGTGCCAGTTGCCCCCAATCCCGCTCCCAAGCTCATGCTGATGCCCCAGTCCCATCCCTTCAAGACACAGCCGCTGCAATCACCAAACAAGCACAGGTGACTGGGGACACAGTCCTGAGCGCGCATCTCACCTGCTGCGGCGGGTGGCGTTGGGGACAGCGAGGTCTGCACCGACTTCGCGCTCTGCGGCGCGGGCGCCACGGGGCGCACGCTCAGCGAGCTCGCATCCACGAGTTCGGCGGGCTGCGCTTTGGAGAAGGTGCTCTTGGGGGCCTTACTGTCCGCGCGCGCCGGCCTCGCTCTGCAGCTTCGCTCTGCCGGCCGCTGCGGGGGCGCGGGCAGGGGGGAGCAGAGCGCCTTCGCGTCTTCCCGCTTCCAGTCCTGCACAGCCCCGCGCGGAGCGCCGCCCGCCAGGCCCGGCACGGCCGAGGGGCACCGCACTTTGAGTAGCTGAGCGTCGCAGAGGGAAGCCGGGAAATTGAAGTTGGTAATGGGCGGCATTTGCCTCTGGGCCGTCTTCATGCCGATGCCCTCCACGCAGAGGTCGGATCCGTTGAAGGGCGGCAGCTCCACCACGGGCTGGGGAGAGGATGCGGGAGCGAGGGTGGGCCTGCACACCTGACTCTGGGGTGATGTGGACCCCAGGAGGCTCTTGGGACCTGCAGGCCAGGGGTGGTCCTCTGACCCCACACCCAGGGACCAGAGATGCCCTTCTCTCCCAGTTCTGCCTCCGTGATGAGGCCTCAGCCAGGCACCTGGTCCCTCCTTCAGAGTGAGTCTAGGGCACAGGGCCTGACCCATGGTGCAGAAGCCCCGAGGTAAAGGCCCCAGGTAGCCCTGCTGTCCAGCCTGCTGGAGAGTTCTCTAGGGGAGGAGGCCCAGCAGGCCCTGGAAAATACAGCCTGGAGTCTGGGGGAGCCCAGGGAGTTCTAGCCAGGACCCAGCCGTGGCCACAGAGTCAGGATGGGGGCTGAGAACCAGGGGGAGCAAAGTTAGACTTCAGAGGTCCTGGGACAAGGTGGCCAGGGCTGCCCAGACCTCCCGGGGTCTGGAGTGAGCTCTTTGCTCCGTGCAGAGAAGACTGAAGTCAGGGGGAGCAGGGCAGGCCCAGCGCGTAGAGCACACCAGGACCAGGCTCACCAGACCTGGGCTCTGGACCTGTGTTCTCCATGATCCAGCAGGGCTGGTGGCCTGTGGCTCTGTCCAGCTGCTTCCAGTAACAGGAAGTGGAGGTGGCTGCAGCTTGGGACCCAAACCCCTCCCATGGACAGGTGCTTGCAGCCAAAGGGGCAGCTGCTCTCTTACCTGTCTCCATAGAAGCTCAAAGTTGCCGATGTCACAGTTGCGGTCGACCTTGCGGTCCACCACCACCTTGATGGTGTCCTCCTGTACCTGGGCACAGAGCTGGGCCGTGACGGGTGTGGATGGGTGCATGGTGGGACTGGAATTGATCTCGATCAGCCAGGGCTTGAAGTCCCGCCCGAGGATGAAGTCCGCGCCGTAGAGTTCGAAGCTGTTCTTGCGGGCCTCCACGTGGTCCTGGGCCACCTTCATGGCGTTGGTGATGGCCCTCTTCATGGAGGGGTAGATGACGCTGCCCCACATGGCCCCACGGCCCCGCTTCTGCAGGTACTCCTGGAACCTGGAGCTGGACCACATGTTGTGGCCAGGCAGCAGTGGGCTGCGCCCCTGGTCATTCCGGAGCCGCTTCTGGATGGAGTGGTTGCACAGGTGGATGGCACTGTAGGGCAAGGTGCTGTGAGGCCTGATGCCATCCTCCATCGCCTGCCCAGGTGGCCCAGGCCTTGCTGTGCCCGGGACCCCACACCTGGCCCAGGTGGTGGCAGGAGGGGCCCATGCTAGTGGACTGGGTTCTTCAGGCTCTGCCACCTGGGGCCACCGGGATCGTAAGGAGGCAATGCAGAAGCCCCAGGAACTGTCACAACCTCCCCAAGGCTGTTTCCCTATCTGCATGTTGGAAGGGACACTGGCCCTGGAAGGGCTGGTTTGGCGAGACAGATCCTGTGACGTCTCAGTTATACTCTTATCTTGCTCTGAATGGATTCAAAAGAAACACCACCTTTTGGGAGACTATAAAGTGCGACTTTGGGGACCGAGGACATTTTTGCTTGAACTGTAGCTATGTCGGGCCAGCACCCTGGGCTGGGAATTCCAACCTGTTCTGGGGGCGGGATCTGCTCTCACAGCCACACGTGAGCACTACCATGTGAAGTAGAGGGAAAGGAAAGAGGTGGGAGCTTCTGGAAGCTAGAGAGCCGTGGGGCCAGGCCCTGGGCCTATGGGCCCTGCCTGCCACTCGGGTCTGTGCACAGGCGGCCACAGCCACGCAGGCAGACTCTGGAGTCCTCTGTCAGTCCAGACGGAGAAGCAGGCTCAGCAGGGTGTGGGAGCTGCCAGGCAGGCGCTCATGGCTTGGTGAGGCATCGTGGGGCAGGCATGGGGCTGGCGAGGGCTCCCTGGGGTTCTTTGCACAGAGAGTTCCCGATCCCGTCCCTCTGGACCCCCTTGTTCTGGACAATTAGCCAGCAGCCCTACCCCAGGTGTGACCTAACAGGTGGGACTTGGGTGTGGCTGCCCACCCCCCGTCGGGGTAGAGTTCACCCCAGCAAGGTCTCTGTTGGGCCACTCACAAAACTGCAAGAGGGAGCCCTGGTTCGGGCAGAGGCTGGGGGATGCTCGTGTGGATGGCACGTCCCTTAGGAGTCACAGGCCCTCACTGTCCTGTCCGTGCTGGTACCTGGTGAGGTGGGGTTCACCACCGAGGGTGCCCTGTTCCCGGATGTCTGAGCCTCTGCCTGGTGCCCCAGTGCTTTGGTGGTGGAAGGCGACCGTGAGTGTGTGGAGCGGTCGGCAGCTGGGGCACCTGCCCACACACACCCCAGTGCTTGGCACTGTGGGCATGACAGCCCTCCACTGACCTGTCAAGGTTGTCCAGGGAGAAGCGCTGTGTGGAAAACCGCAGATAGCTCTCCTTGTAGAACCAGATGGTCAGGGGGTTCCAGTCTGTGACGAGGAACCACTGCCTGATGTCGAACTTGGTGTCATAGATGAGCATGGGCGTCTCGATGTACTTCTGCACCACCCACTTGTTGTCCTTGGTGGGCAGTTCCTCAGCCGCCAGCTCCAGGATGTCCTCCACCCGGTCCATGCACACTATGTCTGCAAGAGGCCACAGCTCAGGCCTGCGGCACGGCCTCTATGGTCCCAGCTCAGCTCCAGCGCCCACCTTGCCTTGGGTCCAGGACCAGGAGACAGCACGGCCAGCTGGGCAGGGCAGCTTCCCCCTCAGTGGAGGAAGCCATAGTTAGTGCCCAGCTTGCCCACTGCAGGGCCACCGTCCACACTCCAGAGAGGGGGATGCAGAGATCCAGGAGGGACATGGCAGGGGCAGTGGGACCTTCGAGGGCTGGACGGTCAGGACACTAATGGTGCCCTGATGGACGTGGTACGCGTGGAAGGTGGAGTCCCTGAGTTCTCTCTCGGTTCCCCATCACCCCCTTAGGCCAGGTGACTTGCAGTGGCTGGGACACGTGGGCAGGAGGGCAGGCCTCACTGTGTGCTGCCTCACTGTGTGCGTCCCTGCCTTTCTCTGCCGTGACAACTCTGAAGCCTGAGGGAATGGGGTCCCCAGGTAGGGGACTTGATGGGCAGAGCGCCTGGTGGTCTGCCCAGGCCAGCCACAATGACCACAAGCCTGAGTGACAACGTTTTGCTGAGGGCCACTGAGATTTGGGGCTGCCATTTCCTGACACCAGGGGTCTATCCTGGGTCTATCCTGACTGACACAGGGTGGAGGGACGCTCTGTCCACAGAACTCCAGAGGCATGAGGGAGAGCTCCTCACAGGGCACGAGACTGGTCCCTTCAGTTCCAGGGAGTGGAGACCCTGCCTGACACAAGAGCTCAGGACATGGCAACCAACTCCTGAAGTCACTGAGCCCCAGACACCTGGGCAGGAGCAGGGAGCGCACAGCCAGGGACCAACAGAGAGGAGTGCTGTGCTCTGGCTTTAGACAGGGGTCAAGGTGCCCATGCAGTGGGAGGAAGGTCTGGCTGGCTGGACGGGCAGAGTACAGGGCAGGGGTGGGCAGAAGAGCAGAAAGAAGTCTGCAGGACACGGGGTGTGGACCACACCTGCCAGGCAAGAGGAGGCTCAGGGAGAGGGTCAGGACTGAATGCAACAAAACCACACATTAATGCATGTTTTAAGATCACAAAAATCAACAAACTATTCAAAATAATTCAGGATGCAAATAGAATATCCAAACTAAAAATAAAGCCGACTCGGACACCCAGGAAGAAGACGACATTCTGAATCACAAACAAGAGGGTACCGCGAAGGCTGTCCACAGAGGGAATCTCACAGCACTGGGGACAAGTGAGTTCAGCACTCAAGTCAGAGATAAGGGGGACGTGCCTAACAGGAAGACTGGAAAATGCCACCAAAAGTTGATTGAAAACACGGGTAAAACGAGAAAACCACCTTGAGTTCTACCGAAACATACAAAAACACTCACTCCATTAGGAAAAAAATCAGAATATAATAATGGCTGTAATTTGAGAAAATGAAGTAAAAAACCTGAATAGGCAGTAACCACAACCACAGACAAAATCTAAGCAGTGTTAGGGCTCTGCTCTAAGAGAGAAGCTGGTTTTTATTTTAGTTAATTAATGTGTCTAGTTTTCAGCACTGGGGATTGAACTCAGGGGTGCTTTACCACTGAGCTACACTGGCAGTCATTTTTATTTTTTATTTTGAGACAGGGTCTCACTAAATTACTGACGGCCTCACTAAATTGTGAGGATGGCCTTGAACTTGTGATCTTCCTGCCTCAGCCTCCTGAGTTGCTGGGATTGTAGGTGTGGCCACCACACTCAGCAAGAGTCTGGGTTTTAGGGATGAGTTTGCTAGTGAATTAAGGTGTAGGAATCGCTCTCCCTGAGATGAACGTCCACTCTCTGTTTTAAAGGCTGGCGTGAGCCTGTCACTAAGCTCAACCAAGGTAATAGAGAAGGCCGACCACAAACCAGTCTAACCTGGGAATGCAGACGAGGAGAGACACTGGTTAACTGGCAGACCTGAACATAGCACTGAGACGGAATTGTGCGTCCTCCTCCTCCACCAGGCACCTGTGAGTCCTGAGCCCCCAGTGACCGCCACCCCAGCTCCCCACCTCCCCACAGGGCCACAAGCTGGAGACCACGGCTCGCTCCCGAACCCCTTGGGTGGATGTCAACAAGGGTGGCTCATGCCCATGGAGCACCCATTCCCGGGGAACTCACCTCGGCCCCGGGACTTGGCTGCAGGTTTGATGATCCAGATGTTCCGGAGCCCGTCGATCTCTGTCTGGGGGTTCACAGAAGTGATCTTATTCAGCAGAGCCTGGCACTGCGAAAAGTAACTCCTTGAACTGGAGATGAAAGCATCGCCGCTACAAAGCAAGATGCGGAAAGTGCGTGAGGCTGCAGAGCTGGCCACGCCCAGTGCACGTGGGTCGAGGACCGGCTGGGGCAGGCCAGGGTGTCCTGCCAACCAGAGCACAGCCAGGGACCCAGGCCTGCCAGAGTGCTCCTGGACAGGGAGGTCAAGAAGTGGGGACCCACCTTGTGGATCTGGCTGCCTGTGTACCCAGGATGCCAGGCCTGGGGCCACATGGGAACCACTGGAGGTGGCCGGTCCCTATGCAGAGGGTCCATCTGCATGCACCGCGTCCGATGGTCCCCCGGAAGAAATGGACATGCCATGCAGACCTTCCAGTCCACACCAGTGGCCAGTGACCACCCTGTGAGTCCGCTGCTGCCCAGACCCCAAGATATTGTTGGTGGTTTTGCAGAGCCAGGCAGCAGTGGCCTGACCCAGGAGGCCCCAGGATCTTGTGGCACTAAGGCCAGTGGAGCTGCCGAGCATCTCAGAGTCTGCGGAACCCTCTGCACCTGGAGAAGCTCCCACGCAGCACCTCAGCAGCCCATGGCATGGGACCCTCTGCGGCTGGCAGCCCAGCAGCTCAGGAGGAAGTAAGCACCAGGCCACGCTTCCTGCACAGGGCCCAGCACACTGGCCATGACCCAGGCTGAGGGGCATCTGGGTTCTGTTGCCCTGCTGGGAGGGAGGGCAGCATCCAGGAGAAAGTGACCCTGGCCATGTGGGCGGCCATCCTTGTGGAGCTGCAGTTGGGGGGGCCAAGAGCACATGAGCCCCCAGCAGTGACTGCCCTGCTGCAGGCAGGGAGCAGGGGACAGAGTGAGGGCTCTGCCGTGCTGGCTGAGTAGCAGTCAGGGCCCCACGCCCCTGAGAACCCTCTTGGGTGGTAGAGCAGGAGGGCGTCGAGGCTCAGCGAGCAGGTGCAGCCCCTGCCCCAGAAAGCTGTGGCCTGAGCTGGCCCCAGACCTGCCGTGAGGTGGCTCCTGGCCACAGGCTGCTCCCATGGCTGTGGCTTGGGGAGGTTAAGCAGTGGCCGCCCCAGGGGAAGGAGTCTCTCAGCCTCTCCCAGGACACGGCGCCCAAGTCTGGAAGGACCCCTCCTCCAGGAGCTGCCCTGCCTGGGTCTGCGGTGGAGGGGAGCTGGGAGGCCACAACTCTGAGAGCCAGCGTACGTGAGCCAGAGCCCCGGCGGGCTTCCGGAAGGACCGGCAGGCCAGGCTCTGGGCCCTGCCGCTCAGGAGAACAGACGGAGTCACTCCCACCCCGACCTGAGAAAGGGTGGTGCCGCCGGCCAGGCTCACTGGGTCCTGGTGCGCGGGGACCCCACGAGCCTTGGCCAGTAAGGACACGTGCTCCTGAGGCTCCCTGCCGGCCCCTGCAGAGCAGCCCAGACCAGACTCCACCGCCCCCCCTCCTGACCAGACGCAGGGGGCCTCCGTGACCCCTGGGACCTTCCTTTTTATTGAGGTCTAAGAAAATGTGGTCAAGTGCATAACGCCCTACCCAAAAAAGGGGAGTGCTCAACACCAAGTGCCACGAGGGACGAGGACAAACGCTGCTCCTCAGCAGGTTCCCTAGGACTCCGCCCCTGGACAGCAGCCACTTGCGTTCTGACTTTCTACCGCCTGCACCGGCTTTGCCTGGAACTTACACCTGATGGCCTCTCAGGACAGGCGGCGAGGCTCGCCTGGCCGCTGCGCCTCGGGCAGCAGAGCCAGTGCCAGGTCTGGGCTCTCGGAACAAGGCCTTTCTGAGCACACGCATCCGCCCTCGTGGGTGAAGACCTCGGGATGACTAGTTGGACACGGGGTGTGCAGATGCCTGGATTTGTGGGAACCGTGCGAGTTGCAGGGGCCCACACGTGTGGGGTGGGTGGCCTCCAGAGCCAGGAAGCCGCTCTCCCCTCACGAGCTCCTGTCTGGGGGCATCTGAAAGCCTTCTCTTGTGGACTCCTGAACGTTTCCATCGGACGCCTCTTCCTGACCCACAGCCGTCCTCAGAGTGACTAGGGGAGGCCTCACGGGACCCGCGGGCTGTCATGGTCTCCAGGACACTGCATGGCTCGCCTTTCCGTTCAGTCCATAGTGCACTCCAGTCGGCTGGTCACCACGGCGACCGAGAGACCCGACAAGAACGAGAGGAGGGAAAGCTTATGTGGGGGCTCACGGTTTAGAGGTTCAGTCCTGGGGCAGCTGACGCCATAGCTCTGGGCCCAGATGAGGCAGCACCTCATGGGCCTGGAGGAGGAGAGCAGCTCAGGGCACGGCACCAGGAAGCAGAGAGCTCTGCTCACCAGGAACAAAATGGAAACCCCACGGGCCACCCCCGTGGCCCAGCTCCTCCGCCACCCCCACTGCCAGCAGTCACCACCAGCTAACCCCTGCCGGTGGGTGAACCCACTAACCAGGTTACGGCTCTCGTAACCCAGTCACTTCACCTCTGAACCTTCTTGCCTTTGCCTCATGAGCTCCGGGGACGCCTCGTAGTGAACCTCAACGCAGCGCTGTCTGAGAAACGAACGGCACATAACGCCCCCAGCACGCACAGCATTGGTCTTCTCATCCTGGTGGACTGTGGAAATCTTCCCTTGGGTGCTGGAGGTCGCCCCAGTGTTGGTTTCTTAACTCTCTCACATCCTGTCTCCAGTTCCTCTTTGTGTGTCTGTGAAGCAGGATTCCACGTGCTGCCCGTGGCCCCAGTGCTGTCCACTGAGGGGCCTGGCCTCAGGTTACATGGACAATTGAATGAGGACCCGTTCCTGGGGTCTCCGTCCTGCTGCGCTGGATGGATCTTCTATTCTATCCCAATATACCTTATTATTACAGACTTAGTCTTGAAATTGGAGCATAAAATCCTCTAATTTTGTTTTTCTTGATCGAGCCTCTCTTGTCTTAAATTATTATTATATAGCTGTATAAATTTTAGAGTCACTTTAATTTCTCTTGCCTCCAAAGAAATCCCTGCCTAGATTTCAATTGGGATTCTGTTGACCTTTGGGTTGGTCTGGAGGAACAAACCACACCAGTAAGTGTCCTGATTTGTGAGCACATTTTTACACGCTCATACACATATATTAGGCACCTGACACCTCTGAGCTTATTACTTTCAGTTTAGGGACTGGAATGAGTTTTGCTAGATTTATTTCTAGATCTCTGTTGTTGCTTTTTATTGTATACTGTGATTTTAAATGTTAGTCTTACCCTCTCTGCTAGCACATGGAAATAGAATGACTTTGTATTAATCTTGAGTCCGGAGACCTTGTTAAATTCACTTAATTCTAATATTTTTAAATTTCTTAAAATTTTCTATGTGCACCATCACACCATCTACAAATAACGCGCTTCTCTCCACCTGTGCTCTTTGTCTTTCCCCTCGTCTCCCAACTGCTGGACGCGCCAGCCTGCTGATCAGAGGACGGCGGTGAGCGTCTGCGGACCATTCTGATTTCAGGACCACACTTCAGTGTATCCCGCTGAGAAGCATCAAGCTTCTCTCTTCCTGGTTTGCTGAAAACCTGAACATGGACAGGGATAAAATCGTAGCGTTTTTGTGAATGTTGAAATCATCACTTAATCTCTTCTGCAAAGGTGACAGAATTTGCTGGTCACTTTTTTTCCTTTTTTGGTACGGGGGTGAACCCAGGGGTGCTCTACCACTGAGCCACATTCCCAGCCCTTGTCATTTCATTTTGTTCTGACTCAGGGCTCACCAGTCTCCAAGGCTGGCCTTGCACTGTGTTCTTCTGCCCCAGCCTCCTGGCCGCTGGGATCACACCTGGCTGCCATGGGTCACTTTTAAATGGGTTTCTGGGTTTCCAAATGTGCAGCTTTCACACCTGTCTTCTGAGGTTGCTGTCTGGCTTAGCCCTTTCTCCAGAGCCCATGCCTCCATGGCATTCACGTTGGGCATGGTCCCTGCACCTGCCTGGTGGGCGCTTTGACCGTCAGGCTTCACTTTTGGCTCTGAAGGCGCCTGATGGTGACGTGCGCATCTGACCAGACGCAGCCACAGCAGCCTCCCTTGCTGCTGCTTCCCCGAGCGTCTTCTCTTGGTTTCACTCCTGAGTGTCCCGCAGTCACATGTAAAAGGGGTCTCCGTGAACCTAGTTGAGTCTTTGGGGTTTTTTTTAAAGCATTACTCTGGAAGTCTTTGTCTTCAGGGTACTTGCTGCATTCAGTGGAACGGGGTGATTTTGTTTCTTCATTTCTAATCTGAATTATGCCCGTGTTATGTACAACACGCATATGTTTGTAGGCTACATAAAGACGAGCAAACACGTTACTTACACACAGCGTTGCATTTTAACACGGACTCAACTATGTGAATATATTCAAAGGGCTCCGTGATTCGTATGTGCTTGGAAACTGGTAAGATGTTAAAAATCAAGAACCTATGTTCAAATTGTAACTCAATAAGTATATTTTTAAACTTAGGCTGAAATAGAAGAAGTGGACATATGATCACCAAGGTGTATGTGGACTCCCGGAGAGCTGGCCAGACCATTCCCTTGGAAAGTCTGTGTCTATAGTGCCTCTGTGCAATTCTGACGCGGGTCCTGGGCTTGTGACAGGGCCCTGGGACCACCGATGACAAGGCACCTCACCACCCATGCGGTGGTGTGTCTGGGGTCCTGAGCCACAAGCACAAGTTAGCTGGAGGTGGCGGGCCAGCACACAGAGGCAGAATGGGGGCCCAGAAGCAGCGAGGCTCTCTGCAGTGACTTCCAAAGTGTTCTCCCAAAGAGAAATGCAGGTAGACTGGACTCCAAGAGCGGCGCATTTTCCGGCCACCCACCCCCCCATACCAGGATTCTGAGCGCACCCCACAAACCACCCGAAGCATGGGCAGGAGACGCGCCCGGGCTCTGAAGAGCCTGTGAGGAGAAGCAGCAGAGACCGACCTCCTTGGTAGGAGCATGGGGAACAGGCCCACTGAGGACGGAGCATTCTGAAGGGCCAGCAGGGCGGGGTCTTCCTGTGATGGCGTGAGCTGTGACTATGCAGGAGCCGCCCTGCCCGGCTGTGTTCAGCTGAAGGGAGGACTCAGGCTAGTATCCAGAGTGGACCGGAAGGGCCTGGCACAGGGCAGGGCACAGCGGCCAGGGGGAGGCAGCCGGCCGCACACTGCACCTGCGGTTAGCCAGCGGTTCCCCAGAGCCGCGGGACAAGGCCCCCGCAGGATGAGCAGGAAGACCAGGACTCCCAGGACCGCCGCCCAAGCCACTGAAACCAAAGCCAGAACCTCGGAGCAGCAGGAGAAAGCACCTGGCCTCCTGGACAGAAGAGTGCTGAAGGGTGAGGCAGCCGTGGCCGCAAGGCACAGCCGAGCAACCCAAGAACTCCGCAGGTGGAGGACTTCGCTCCAGAGAAGGCGTCCTTCAAAACTGAAGGACACAGGCTGAGAAAGAAGCGGAACCACGAGGTTCCCACCCCAGATCATCCCTGGAAGGAATATCAAGAGCAGCTCTTCAGACGCAGCTGAGGGACCACAGGAGTCAGGAGCTGCCCTGGGAAGGGCCAAAACGCAGAAAACCAAGCAGGACTGACCCTGCAAAGCCACGGAGAATAGCCCCGGGCAGCTTGGAGCCCAGAAACAGTGGACCAGGGTGGGCGCCTCAGGGAGCCGGAGCTGTGAGGGAAGCAGGGCGAGTGCCAGTGGGCAGTGGCAAGGGAGGGAGGCCCAGCAACTGGGCAGACCACCAGCAGGGACGGGCGTGCCACAGGGTGAAGCACAGAGCCCTCAGGGCTCCCTCACCAGGTGGCATGGGTGGGCACAGTAGCCATGTGCCCCTTGACAACCTGAAGAGGGCCTGCTGTGCGGCCAGTCCTGACCTCCTGACCCACACAGCACTGCGGAAGCAGGGTGGACTGCAGGAGTGAGGGGCTCAGGGCGCCTTTCCTCCGAAGGCATGCGGGTCATTTTCTTCCCTGGCTGCAGGCTGGGGCTCAGTCCTGGGGAGGGCTTCACTGAGGGAGGAGAAGCCACGTGGCCATGTGAACTGTCACTGGGACTTGCCAGAGGGGCTGGACGCACAGCGTTTCCCAGCTGTCCTCCCTCAGTGGAACCTGGGTCATCTGCACAGAAACAGTGAGGCCGCCCCAGCTGTGGGGCTCAGGAGGCCGTCTCTGGGCCGGGCCTGCGGCAGGCTTCTCACATCCCCCAGACACCTGACCCAGAGCTGGCCCACGGCCACCCACAGCTGTCAGTTGGACCTGAGGATGCAGATCAGAAGCACTGACTGGCTGAGGACCTGGGCCCCTCGCCATGGCTTCACCGCCACAGGGTGTGGCCCCAGGGGACGTCACACACGGCAGTCCCCACTTCCTTCCTGCATGAGGTCTGGCTGGCAGGAAGAACCAAGGAGCAGGAAAAGAGAGCAGAATGTGAGTGGAGACGAGGACCAACGGCAAGAGGGAACCCAGACCTGGTGCCAGAGCCAGGCAGACCACCAGCAGGGACGGGCGTGCCACAGGGTGAAGCACGTGGGTCCAGACGGAACCAGGAGACCCCAGACAGGCCAGTGGAAGATACCCAGGCTCGGCCTCAGAACAGAGCAAGGAGACCAGGAGAGCCCACCGGGTGGTCTCCACGATAAAGCCAGGGTGCAGGGAGGCCGGTGGGCGTGGGGAGGCCGGTGGGCGTGGGGAGGCCAGTGGGCGTGGGGAAGCCAGTGGGGTGGGGAGGCCAGCAGGGAATGGGGCCTGGCAACACCTGTGGAGGCCACAGACAAGAACTTCTCTAAACCACAGAAGACAGCCCTAGATTTAAAACTCCTCAAACCCTGAGACAGAGAAACCAAACAAAGCCACATCCAGGCACAGCAAAGTCAAACTTCAGGAAAAGAAAGAGAAAACCTTGAAAAGCAGCCCAAGAAAGAGTGTTGGGGGCATGGCAGTGGGAGCCGCAGCCGGCCTCTCGGCCCAGTGCCACAGCCCGCATCATGGAGAGGCACTGTAGAGAGCTCCCCAGCTGCCCGGCCGGCTCGCCCCTCAACTCGAAGACCAGCTGCAGCCAGTGCAGGAGACTCGGCAGCAGACATGGGGAGGACCACAGGCTGGAGAAGACGCGATGGAGGCGCCTCAGGGGTCACTGCCTGCAGAAGGGAGACCCTGGGGCAGGGGTGGGGCGCTTGGCTGCTGGAGTCTCCCACTTGTCCAGGGAACAGTGAGACAACTCTGAGGCAGACCATCAGAGTCGAAGATGTCCAGAGCGATGCAGAAGTGTCAGAGGGAAAGGGCAGTGGGGACAGAAAGCAGGAGGCCATCTGTCATCAGAACAGAGACTGCAAGCTGAACACTCATGGCATCGTGTGCAGAGGGCTCCTGGCCTGCACTGATGGAAAGACAGCTTGATGGACAAACAGCAGGCCCAACATAACTGCTTGTTGTTTATCTTTACAGCCCTGGGGACTGAGCCCGGGGTGCCCTACCACGGAGCTGAGCCCTGGGGACTGAGCCCGGGGGTGCCCTACCACAGAGCAGCAGCCCAGCCCTGTTTATTTACTCTTTTATTTTGAGGCAGGTTCTCACTAAGTTGCCAGGTTTGGCCTTGAATGTGATCCTCCTACAACAGCCTCCCAAGTCTCTGGGATGACAGTGACACTATGACACACTTTAAATATAAAGGTACCAGTAGATAAAAAGCAAAAGGTTGGAACAACAACAACAAAAAAGATCCATACCTTGCAAACTAAAGAACGCTGGTGTGGAGGGCAGGGTAGCTCAGTGTAGAGGGCCTAGCAGGCCCCAGGCCTTGGCTCCACCCTGTAGCCACACACACACACACACACACACACACACAGAGTAAACAGAAGGCCAGCATCGCTGTACTTTATCAGAAAAAGTGGAAAGTAAGGGAAGAATCACTCAGAAGAGGCTAAGAGGGTATTTCTTTACGACAGAAGATAAATCTCCTGTGATCACAGAAGAGAAGGCTACTTCACTGCATTCGAGCCAGCGGCCACAGGGTCAAGAGAGACACGGAAGTCTCCAAACGTGGCTGGCATCTCTAAGGTCCCCTCGGCATCTCAGGAAGAAGGAGGGGACACCATCAGGTCCTCAGAGGAGTGCCAGTATCTTCGGATTACTCAGGGGCCAGAGAGCGGCAGTGCCGTGTCCACTCCCCACCCGCCCGCCCGCCCCTTGTCCTCTCGCCCCCAGCTGGCAGGAAGCAGAGGCGAGAGCCTCCGGGTGGCCAGGCCGAGGGGCTAGCTTGGTCCCCTCCTGACAGCGTGTGGCTGCCAGGTTCACCACCCCCATCACTGCACCCACGCTGCACACCACACCAGTGACAGGGTCCACTTTGTGCCTCAGCAGGACAGGAAGGAGGAAGGAAAGAAGGGACAGGGACCAAAATGCCCTGGGATGGCATGGAAGCCCAGCAGACCCTCCTGAATGGGGGCTTGTCCCCCTCCTTTGCCCCAAGGGGCCTGGGCCGCCTCCGCCCCTCTCTTCTCCCCCATGGTGGCTGGGAAGGACTTGGCCCCCCGGAGGGGGGGAGGTGAATAGGGCTGCAGCAGTAGGGATAGTGAGCATCCTGGACAGCCCAGGCCTGGGCAGCCCTGCAGACAGTCCCTCACCTACTACCCAGAGCCAGCCAGGTGCAGCTGCTCAGACCTGCCAGGCTGCTGTGGGATCAAGTGAGGCTACACATAAAGGTGGTACCCAGAGGCACCCAAGGGTGTCTTCCTGTCCACAGCCAGCAGGGGACTGGGGGGACAGGCAGCAGAAGACCTGGGCAGCCCAGCACCCAGAGAGACACCCAACACACAGGCAGGAGCCCCAACACCCAGGCAGGAGCCCTGACATCCAGGCAGGAGCCCCGACACACAGACAGGAGCCCTGACACACAGACAGGAACCCCGACACACAGACAGGAGCCCCGACACACAAGCAGGAGCCCTGACACACAGACAGGAACCCTGACACACAGCCCAACACCCAGACAGGAGCCCCGACACCCAGGCAGGAGCCCCGACACACAAGCAGGAGCCCTGACATACAGCCCAACGCGGGCTGAAGTCCCACTGCTCAGGCAGGAGCCTGACACCTGGACAAGCACCAGACATCCAGGCAGGAGTCCAGATGCCCAGGCAGGCACCCGATGCCCAGACAGGAGCCCAGCACTAAAGGCTGCTGGCCCCAGGAAGCTCCTGATACCCCCAGGGGAACGGAGGCCAGTGCAAGTGCCCACATCCGTGCCTCTGCACTCAGGGCCATGGGAGGCATGTCTTACTGGACAAGGGAGTAGTACTGCTGGATCAGGTCATTCCACTCATCCTCGGAGAGCTCCTCTTTGCTGCTCTCGGACACGTCGATGTCCTCATGCTCCAGCTGCCCCAGGTAGGCCTGGCACACCTTGCAGGCTGTGTCCACAAGCTGCCCCGAGAGGCCCCTGAACTTCTCATCTGCATCCTCAGGATCTGAAACCCAAGCACAGGTGTTGGTGTGTCCCATGCCAAGGGGACAAAGGCCATCACTCAGCCACAGAGGTCCTCTAGGCAGCCACCACAGGGTGATACCTCCTTCTGGGCAGGGGACCTCTCCCCGCACTGGACCGTCCTCCTCTGCTTGGCGTGCACCCCTTCCCCTCTGAGGACCAGACAGCTCTCCTGCCAGCAAGGAGATGCTACTTGCAAACTTTTTCAAAAACTCTGATATGACCACATTGGGCTACTGTAGGTGCTCCCCAGCACGACCGGCTTCTCAGAGCACATGCACAGATGTCCCCGAGGCCCCTGCACCTGTCCATCACACAGCACCACATCCTTCTGAACCCCAGGCCTCAGGACCACTGTTCAATCTCAGGAAGTGCAGGGTGAAAGCAAGTCTTGGGCAGCATCAGGGATGTGGGTACTGACTGAAAGCAACCATGGCCCCCCTGGCCCTGGGGCGAGCCTGCAGTGTGTGAAAGCAACGGGGGACTCAGGAGTCACTTGCAGGGGCAGCTGTGATGCGGCACAGACTTCCCAGCAACACTTCTGCAGAGATGACCACAGGCACTCAGATTTCCTCCTTTTTTTTTTTTTTAAATTTGTTTTTAGTAGATGGACACCATACCTTTATTTTATTTATGCACGAAAGTCACACTCCATTCTCACAAGAAAAAGCTGAGCCCATGAAAAACTAACAGCTCTTCCCTGATCTATCAGAGAAGTGAGGCAAAAACACCGTCTCCAAGCTGGAGAGACAGACGGTCACGCCCGAGTCTGAACTGCCGGAGGCAAGGGGCACAGCAGGTGGACACAGAGAGGAAGTCCACAGGAGCAAAACTCACTTAGGTGGGGCTGTGGACCCCAGTGGAGGCTTTGCCCTGGATGCCCCAGCTCTTGCTCTCCACACACTGGTTGAGCACCCACATTCTGTGTGGAAACCCTCCTCTTACCTGTAAGGCAGACTGACTCTTCCTTCTGGATCTGTCATGAGCCTAGTCTTTTTGCTATTCCATTCTGAATGTCTCTCTGTGTGTCACATCCGACTATATATTAAATGACTTAAATATCTCACTTAACAGATAACATCAAGAGGCTAAAGAAGCTGGACACGGTGCTGCATGCCTGTAATCCCATCAGTTTGGGAGGCTGAGGCAGGAGGATCACAAGTTCAAAGCCAGCCTTAGCACCTGTGAAACTGTCTCAAAATAAAATACAAAAAAGAGCTGGGGATGTGGCTCAGTGTAAGCACCCCTTAGTTCAATCCCTGGTACCAAAAAAAAAAAAAAAAGCTAAAGATCAGATGCAGGAAAATAATTTGACAAATCCAACACCTACTCGTGATAAAAACCCTCAGGAAGAAAACTTCAATGTGAAAAGAATATCCACCACAGATGCACAACTAGCATCATACTTAATGGTGAGAATCAGCAGCTATCTTGCAGGGATCAGAACAAGGCCAGGACATCCTCTCTCACCACTGATTTTCAACACTGTGTTGGAAATGCTAGATAATGCAATAAGACAAGGAAATAAAAAGTATACAGATTGGAAAAGAAGAAATAAAACTGTCTTTATTCCAGATGGCATTGTTGTCTATGTAGAAAATCCAAAACAGACACACACACTCCTGGAGGAAATAACTTTATTACATAACAACAATGAACAATTGGAATTTGAAATTAAAAACAAAATAGCATTTATATTAGCACCCCCAAAGTTGAAATATTTATGTATAAATAAGAATAACAACATATGTGTAAGATCTGTGTAAGGAAAACCCCACAAAACTGTGATAAATGATCTCAAAGAACTAAATAAATGAAGAGTTATGCTGTGTGCATGAGTAGAAAAGACTCAATATTATCTTAATGTCAGTTCTTCAGAGTTTGGGCTATACATAGTCCCAACCGAAAGCACATCAAGTTATTTTGTGAATATTGACAAACTGATTCTAAAGTCATACCGAGAGGCCCAAGACCAGAATCTGCTTCAACTCCAAATCGAAGGAGAAAAACTAACCTAACTAACTCTAGCTGACTTAGCAACTTCTGTGCCCACTGTGGTCAAGACAGCATGGTCCTGGGGACAGAATACATAGAGATCCATGGACAGAATAGAGTCCAGAACAGGCCCACACAGATGTCATCCTCTCTACCAAGGAGCAGATGTAACAATGGGCAAAGACAGTCTTTCAACCAAGGGTGTGGAGCAGCTGGGCGTCCAAATGCAGAGGCAAACAAAACCAAATCCAGGCACACAATGCACATCTTCCCTCAAATTAACTCCAAAGGGTTTCAGGCCCCATGTAAAGTGGAAAACTACAGAACTCCCAGGAGAAGAAACAAAATCCAGACGACTTGGGGTCTCAGCGCCTTTTCATGGGGGGCCAAAGGTGCCATCCATGAAAGAAATCACTGGGAAGTCAGAACTCATTAAAAGCAGATGTGTCTGCTCTGTGAGAGGCCCTGTCAAGAAGAGGGGAAGACAAGTGGCCACCTGGGAGAAAACACCTCCCAGTTTGGTAACGGAATGATCCAGTGCAGCAAAGAACTCTTGAAACAGCAAGCAGACAACAGCCAGATTTAAGATGGGACAGGGGATCTGACAGACGCAGATGCAGAGACGGCCAGCCACGCAGGACAGGATGTTCCACATCCTGTTGCTGAGGAGCTGAAGTTAATAGCGGGTGATGCTGTGACCACTCTGCAGCACCGAGGACATGCAGCACATCTGTGAGCGCAGGCTGGTGGGAAGGCAGGGTGCCACCACCTGGGACACAGTGGGCGATTTCTCATGGAACTCAACACATTCCTGCCACAGTGCCTAGCAATCGCACTCCTTGGTATTCACCCAAATGAGTGGAAGACTTACACCCACAAGACCCAGCCACGGAGCTTCACTGCAGCTTTATCACACAGATGCCCTTGGGGCGAGCGGATAAACAAGCCAGAGTGCCAGGTTATTCAGCCCTGCAGGGAACAGCCATCAACCCATGGTGGACAGGACCTCAAAGGGTTATGGACAAGCAAATAAAGTCAGTCTGCAGAAACTACGGTCCTGGGACTCCAGCTATACCACCTTTATGGAACAGCAATGGGACCAAGGCCACAGGGGCCAGCTGAGCCAACCACAGGTGGCCAGGGGAACGTTGGTCACACATCTTCAACGTCCCACCTGGACAGGCAAATGAGGCAGCAGCTCCAACCTGAGGCAGCCAGCGACATTTCCCTCTGCTTCCACACCTACCCCATAACGGCCCTCCCCTGTTCACCTTCTGCTGAACTGGGAGCCCCCGGAACCACTTGTGGCCTGGGACTGCCACATTCACAAATCAGTTTGCTCAAATACACGCATTAAAATGCCAACATTTAGCCTTTGACTGTAACAAATGCACCATTCTTGGGGGTGGCAGTGGTGGGCAGGGTATAGGAGACTCCTGTGCCTTCTGCACAATTTTGCTGTGAAGCTAAAATTTGCTGAAACAAATTTTCCAGAGTAACCCACTTATGTCCATAGGCCACAGGGTGAGCGGGAGAGTGTGGTCCTCTCCTGAATCAGCACCCTTGGCACTGTGAGCTCCGGTGCCACTGTGGGATGAGGGTCATGACCTCCCAGGCCCCCAGTAAAGGCAGGAAAGGCCAACCAGTGAGAATCACTGGGAGAGCCAGATGCGCGGGCGCCGGGAGAGGGCTGCTCAGACCCTAGAACCACGGTGCCACCCACCGGCCCTTACCTTTCCTGGGGCCAGTGTCGCTTTGCCTGGCCTCCTCCCGCCTCCTGGACCTGTTTCTGTTGTAGTTCTGGTGGCTGACCACCCACTTGAGGATGCTAGAAGCCACCGTGCGCCGGAAGTCCTCTGGAAGGAAATGGAGGCCTCAGTTGCTGCCCACGTCCAGGACTGGGGATGGGGATGCAGTAGGCAAGGCAAGGCTCCCCATTACTCTCAGCCAGCACCTAAGCCCTGCAGGGCCTCACTTCTGCCCCCAGCTGCCCTGTCTACCCCCTCCTGCTCTTCCCTCCCTGTGCTTTCTCGGGTCCTGTCTTCAGGCCCACCCCCATCTCCACCCGTCTCAGCATAGGGCCAGAGGGATCTTTCTAGAAGCTCTTCTGCTACAGCTCCAGGATGTTCTGGGGTCTCCCAACCACTATCCCCATCCCAGGGCCTCTCTGGGCCCCTGGACCCTCAGGTGGCTGAGCCCTCCTGCCCAGGGGTCTTGTCTGCACCCCCCAGTGCAGATGCAGCACACAGCGGTGGGTCCCGTGTTCCCAGGCTTGAGGCCCAGCCTGGCTCTGAGCAGCACAGTGGTCACTCAGTCCAGGTCAGTGACAAGCAGGCAGAGCAGCTCAGAGCCAATCAGCCACACCCAGCTCTGCAGCCTCTGACACCTCCTCCCTCCCATGCTCCCCGCATTGCCAGTGGAAGTCTCTGGACTGGTTCTCGCTGAGTGGATGGTGGTCCTTCCTTAGCGGTCCTGGCCCTAGGCCGGTGGGACTGCAGACCCCAGGAGGTAGTCCGTCACTTACCCAGGAACTCCTGCTTTTCGCTCTCAGTGCAGAGGCTGTAGCAGCGCGGGAAGAAGGAGTCGGGGTTCACCTGGACGTACCATGGCAGGCTTCGCATGTTCACACACAGCCCAATCTCCAGAGACAGCGGCACGTCAGGGGCCCGCAGGGGCAGCCCGGCTGCACCGCACCCGCAAGGCGAGGACTGTTCGTCCACCTGGGACCCGTCCTTGGCTTGGCCAGTGTGCCCTGAGGAGGGGGCTTCTGTGGCCCTGGGAGCACGCGGTGGTATAGCAAGAGACACAGAGGCGCCCTGGGGTTGTGGGCATCCGGGCAGGTGCCAGCGACCAGCCACAGGAGGTGGGGCATCCTGGGGAGGAGCCCACTGACCCGGCGCTGGCTGTCCAGCCCTGAGGCCCAGGGCCTGCCCGCGCCGGGTCAGTGGGCTCCTCCCCAGGATGCCCCACCTCCTGTGGCTGGTCGCTGGCACCTGCCCGGATGCCCACAACCCCAGGGCGCCTCTGTGTCTCTTGCTATACCACCGCGTGCTCCCAGGGCCACAGAAGCCCCCTCCTCAGGGCACACTGGCCAAGCCAAGGACGGGTCCCAGGTGGACGAACAGTCCTCGCCTTGCGGGTGCGGTGCAGCCGGGCTGCCCCTGCGGGCCCCTGACGTGCCGCTGTCTCTGGAGATTGGGCTGTGTGTGAACATGCGAAGCCTGCCATGGTACGTCCAGGTGAACCCCGACTCCTTCTTCCCGCGCTGCTACAGCCTCTGCACTGAGAGCGAAAAGCAGGAGTTCCTGGGTAAGTGACGGACTACCTCCTGGGGTCTGCAGTCCCACCGGCCTAGGGCCAGGACCGCTAAGGAAGGACCACCATCCACTCAGCGAGAACCAGTCCAGAGACTTCCACTGGCAATGCGGGGAGCATGGGAGGGAGGAGGTGTCAGAGGCTGCAGAGCTGGGTGTGGCTGATTGGCTCTGAGCTGCTCTGCCTGCTTGTCACTGACCTGGACTGAGTGACCACTGTGCTGCTCAGAGCCAGGCTGGGCCTCAAGCCTGGGAACACGGGACCCACCGCTGTGTGCTGCATCTGCACTGGGGGGTGCAGACAAGACCCCTGGGCAGGAGGGCTCAGCCACCTGAGGGTCCAGGGGCCCAGAGAGGCCCTGGGATGGGGATAGTGGTTGGGAGACCCCAGAACATCCTGGAGCTGTAGCAGAAGAGCTTCTAGAAAGATCCCTCTGGCCCTATGCTGAGACGGGTGGAGATGGGGGTGGGCCTGAAGACAGGACCCGAGAAAGCACAGGGAGGGAAGAGCAGGAGGGGGTAGACAGGGCAGCTGGGGGCAGAAGTGAGGCCCTGCAGGGCTTAGGTGCTGGCTGAGAGTAATGGGGAGCCTTGCCTTGCCTACTGCATCCCCATCCCCAGTCCTGGACGTGGGCAGCAACTGAGGCCTCCATTTCCTTCCAGAGGACTTCCGGCGCACGGTGGCTTCTAGCATCCTCAAGTGGGTGGTCAGCCACCAGAACTACAACAGAAACAGGTCCAGGAGGCGGGAGGAGGCCAGGCAAAGCGACACTGGCCCCAGGAAAGGTAAGGGCCGGTGGGTGGCACCGTGGTTCTAGGGTCTGAGCAGCCCTCTCCCGGCGCCCGCGCATCTGGCTCTCCCAGTGATTCTCACTGGTTGGCCTTTCCTGCCTTTACTGGGGGCCTGGGAGGTCATGACCCTCATCCCACAGTGGCACCGGAGCTCACAGTGCCAAGGGTGCTGATTCAGGAGAGGACCACACTCTCCCGCTCACCCTGTGGCCTATGGACATAAGTGGGTTACTCTGGAAAATTTGTTTCAGCAAATTTTAGCTTCACAGCAAAATTGTGCAGAAGGCACAGGAGTCTCCTATACCCTGCCCACCACTGCCACCCCCAAGAATGGTGCATTTGTTACAGTCAAAGGCTAAATGTTGGCATTTTAATGCGTGTATTTGAGCAAACTGATTTGTGAATGTGGCAGTCCCAGGCCACAAGTGGTTCCGGGGGCTCCCAGTTCAGCAGAAGGTGAACAGGGGAGGGCCGTTATGGGGTAGGTGTGGAAGCAGAGGGAAATGTCGCTGGCTGCCTCAGGTTGGAGCTGCTGCCTCATTTGCCTGTCCAGGTGGGACGTTGAAGATGTGTGACCAACGTTCCCCTGGCCACC
>NW_025999964.1:685432-700091 GCF_001458135.2 Marmota marmota marmota | reverse complement strand
CCCTGAGGCCCAGGGCCTGCCCGCGCTCCGCCCACCGCTGACACCCGGCTCCGCCCACCTGCAGGCGCCTGGGGCCCGCGCGCTCCGCTCACCTTGGTGGTGAAGGAGGCGGTCTTGGCGTAGTGGTTCAGCATCTGGTCATAGGTCAGGCTGTGGAAGTCCACGACATCCCTCTTGATAGTCCAGAGAAGGTACGGCATCTCGTTCTTTACCAACCTAGACTGGCAAGAAGAGACCTCTGTCAACAGCCGCCACTCAGGTCCGCCTCCTAGACAGCGGGACACTGCCGAGACACACAGGACTGGACCGGGCTGTGGCCTGACGGCTCCAGCAGGCCTTCCACCGCGGCTGTGGCCACTCGCTGCCCAAGGCCCCAGTGGTGGCGCGACAGCAGCCATGACCCAGGTTCATGCCACCTGCGACTCGGGGTGACCGCGATGCTCCACGAACCCTGGAGGGCTGTCTTCTCCCCCACGGTAGGAGACGAGGTCTGGGCGGAGCCGACGCTGAGGCGGGGCGACCCTGGCTGTAGGTGATTTTCTAATGACCAGCAGTGGCATGAGTGTGCTCCAATGTAACCAAGCAGAGACACCAGGAGGGGAAAACGTGCTCTAAAATCCCGCCCCGGATAACCCCTGCCCCTTCGCCTTGGTGAAGTGAAGCCCCTTCTGGGCCAGTTTCTGCAGGCAAGCTTGTATGGCCCGAGGGTGCGGACGGCCGGGGCTGGGCCGTGAGTGTGAGGGATCCTGCGGCAGGACTCCACCAGCTCTGGCCTGGCTGCTGGGCCTAGGGCCTCCTCCCACCCGGCTCGCGGCCACGCCCCAAACCTCCTGGTTCGCTGGACTCTGGGGCACTCTTCTTTCCAGGGTGGGACCTTCTCCCACCCTTAGAGAGATGTCCATGGTTTTGGTCCTCACTTTTGGGTGGAAGTCTCATTTCTAAATCCTGTTATGAATTCTTAGAAGCATAAAAGTACCCAGCAGGGGGCAGTAACCACCGTGCCCGAGGTGAAGCATCATTAGCAGAGCTGACACTGGCCGGCCATGCTCCCTGGAGGTGTCCCCTCTTCCATGTGCCACAGGTGGAATATTGTGTCTCCCAAATTCACACAGGCATCTTCACCCCCAAGGTGACAGTTTTAGGTGCAGACTCTGGGAGGAAATGAGGTCACCGGGGTGGAGCCCTCATAAATGGGATCAGTGCCTTTATAAAAGGACCTTGGAGAGACTCTCACCCTTCCCACCTTGTGAGGACCAGCAAGGAGTCCATCACCTGCCAACCAGGAGGATAGCACCTGGTCCCAGGCGTCCAGCCTCCAGAACTGTGAGATGGGCCACCAGTCATGGTCCTTGTCACAGCAGCCTGAGCTAAGGACCCCACTCCCTTTCTTTGCCGCACAGAGATGCATTGCTAAGTGGAACACGCCCTGAAAAAGCCTGTGCTGGACACTCAGGCCCCAGGGCAGGGCTGTTTGGTCTCAATGGCCCACCTCACTGGGGACCATGCTCACAGGGAGGAGCCTGGGCTGTGAGCGCATCTCCCTCCCTGTCTGCCGCCCTGGATGGCCCATTGTGGAGGCCCCCAGCGCAGTCTGTGGTATGGGACTCCCAGCCTCCAGAACCTCCGCAGCTGTGAGTGCCTCAGCCTCGTGTCCTCCACGGCAGACCAGGACAGTACCTGGGCGGCCACGTGCCGCTGCAGTTAGTGCTGTGAGCTCAGAATGGTGTGCTCCTTGGCCATTCCTGAGGTGTCTAGCCACACTGGCCTGTTTTTCTGTGTTTTCATGGCTGATTTGTGAGTTCTTGTAAATACTCTGGATACTTGAATTCTTAGGTCTTTTGCACCACACGTACCTCCTCCTCCACTTCAGTTAGGCCCATGTACCTTCTCCATGGAGGGTCCTCTCCAGAGCCACTGAGTGGGGGCGAGGTGCTGCAGCTGCTGCGGGCAGCTGTATTTGTGGAGACCCTATCTGGCGCATGGCCACGTCCCAGGATCTGCCTTACAGCACAGCCAGCTCCCCACCGCCCCACACAACCCAGGCCCACAAAGGCCCTGTCCCCATCTGCGGTGATCTGGGTCTGTTGTCCCTGCTCGTGCGGGCCAGAGTGTGTGCCAAGGCAGATGGTAGCACGGGGGACCTTGCCGAGGCATGGTCACCAGGGCCCCTGGGCCGGTGCGTGGGCCTACCATCACACTGTGGATGTCCTCCATCTTCTCCAGGGCTATTGCTTGGTTTTCTTTGATGTCAGTGCATTTGTTATCTGCCAACCAAACATGCATAAGAGACAGGCTGGTGCAGCCGGGCACCTCACTGGAGCCCCTCCACTGTCAGGGTCATGTAGCAGACAGAACAGCCACCTATGATCTCCGTGGCATGGCACCCACCTGGGGTATGCCAGGGTTGGGACCCCGGGGCCCTGGAGGCCCAGATGTCCCCATGTGGAGGGGCAGTGGAGGCAGCCCAGAAGTCAGCATGATGGAGTCTTAGGACCTGGGCGGTGGAGGAGGGTCCCTTCTGGGACTTGGGGGTGAGGGAGATGTGTGGCCTGAGTCTCCACGCCCTGGGACTGTCTAGTGCAGACACACTGTGCAGAGCAGTGCAGGGACAGAGGGTCCTGGGGGAGCAGCTGGCATTGTGGGCGCCTGAGGACTGCAGGGGGCTGGGCCAGAGGAGGAACACTGGGGCTGGGCATGGACATGGTGATGTGAAAAAGTGACCCGTACCCTGATGGGCTTGCCCAGTGAATGGGTGCCTGGGTTGGGGAGCTGGGAAGGTGGTGGAGATATGGAATGAGACCCCAGCAGGAGTGGGCATCCCCACACACAGCTCGGCCCTGCGACAGACTAGCGGAGTGCCCCCTACAGAAGCACAGGCCTCTCTGATACTGTACCAGCGGCCCCTTCCCCTCCGACCTCCACACTGGGAAGGGCCTTGGGAAGGAAGTGGAACTTCTTCTCCACCCAGCCCTTCTTCCGCAGAGCAGCCCGGATCACCGGGTAGTGTCCATAGATGGAGAAAATCTTCTTTTCCTAAAATGGCAGACATGGCTTAACAGAAGCACAGAGAGACAGAGGTCTGTCTCCCTACAGGAGGGTTTGCGAAGCAGAAGGAGGCAGACTGTGCAGAGGGCAGACCCTGCCTGCTGTTCGGAGAATACCCCACGGTTGGGTGGGGGGCGCCTGTGCAGGGGGGCTCACCCACGGCTGGGACCAGGGGCTCATGTGCTTGGGGAGGGTCCCCAGTGCAGGTTAGAAGAGGCACTGTCTTTTCCAGGCAGGCCTGCTGGGAGGTGGCTGGGCCCCGGGGGGCTGGCCCAGGTCTCCAGGGCCAAGGTAGCTCCCCACAGTGAGTTGTCATGAAGCCCACCTGGCCCGCCGCTCTGGCTCCCACCTTGATGCCATCTACGGTGACGTGACGCCACAGGGGGCCGCACCAGGGGCTGCTCAGAGAGGGCCACCTCAGCTTGGAGTTTCAGCCTCCAATACATGAGGCAGATCACATCTTTCCTGGATAAAGTTCCCAGTCTTGGGTCTTCTGTTAGAGCAACAGAAGACAGACTGACAGTCATGAGGGCATCCCTGAACCAAGGTAGAAGATACAGCCTGGACTCAGTCACTGCCAGGTGCAGGGTCAGCGGGGCGGAGGCAGGAAGAGGGGCTGAGTCACCAGGGTCCTGGTGGTCCAGGCACACTGCAGGTGCCACGCTGAGTTGAACTCTGCAGAGCCCCTGCTACACCAAAGGTAAGGCCTCTGTCCCACCCTCACCAACAGGTGCCTGCAACAGGGAGGGTCAGGATGTCACCAGGACTGTTGACATCGTTCGTGGACTCTGAATTAGGGAAAAGTCAGGCCCTGCTGGGAACCAGTCAGGAGAACCCTCCAGCAGCCGCAGAGCTGTCCCTTCCCCATTGCTGGCTGAAAGGACACCGCAAGGAGGCCTTCCGATGATGCCCCAGGGAGCTCAGAAGCAGACCCTCTAGCCCACCCTGCCTGATGTCAGTCTTGAGACCCTGGCTGGACACCTCCAGGCTGCGCCCCAGAGATTGCAGGACGGTCAGCAGACGCTGTTCCATGCAGCTGATCCTGGAAGCAGGTCATGCAGCATAAGACCACTGCACGGTCCCCAACAGGGACCTGTGCGCCACCCCCAGGAACACATAGCTGAGGAAGGCCAGAGGCCCAGCCGCCCTCCACTTGGTAAGCCAGGCAGCCTGACGGCCCACAGGGGAGCTGGACAGTGTGAGAAGGCAGGCACCCTGTAGCTCCCCAAGGAACACGCCAGGCTCTGCTCAACCCCATGCCCTGTGCTGCATAACTTCAGAAAATAGACTCATCTTGGTAAGTCAGCAGAATACCATTCCAAAAGGAACCACAAAAGATGGAAAGAGGGCTGGGCTGGGGCTCAGCAGTAGAGCGCTCGCCTCGCACGTGTGAGGCCTTGGGTTCAATCCTCAGCACCACATAAAGATAAATTAATAAAATAAAGGCATTATGTCCAATTACAATTAAAAATATTTTTTAAAAAAACTATTTTAAAAGTACATGAAAAGAGTATAAGACTCTTATCACATGAGACAGAAGGAAATTCAATAAAAAATGTCATCGGTCCAGGGCTGGGATATGGCCCTGAGGCAGAGCACTTGCCTGGCATGCACAAGGCCCTGGGTTCCACCCCAGAAACACACACACACACACACACACACACACATACACGGTATCAGTTCAAGAGAAGGCACAGAAAGAGAAGAAAAGAAAACTGAACAAACAGGATATGCTGAGCAAATGAAATCAGACAGCAGACCTGCTGCATACCCAGTCTAATTACAGGCAAGTACGCTACACACTCAAGCTCAAGGACAGACCTGTTGTTTATAAGAGATCATTAAAAAACATAAACCTACAGCTAGGTTAGAAAATAAAAGGATATACACAAGACAAAATAGCATTTGAGATGAGTAAACATTATTAGGGTAATCATTTCATAATTTGAAATAGTTTCAATTTACCAGAAATATACATTTCTGTGAACCTATTATGAGGGCAAGAAAGTATATAAAGCAAAAATGGGCAGACCTACAAGTAGACAAGTCACAATTACATCAGACTATTTTAACGTGTTTTTCAGTAAATGATAGAGCACAGATAAAAAAACCAGTAAGGCCACAGAAGATCTGAATAAGTCAAATGACAAACTCTCCCTAATGAGTGTGAATGGACAGCTGTACACTCACTCTCACGCAAATTAAGAAAATGTTAGGCATAAAACAAGCCCCAGCATTGCTCAGTGGAACAACACTCCACGTGTCACATTCTCAACCACAAAGCAGGTTAGAAAACCAGGACAGCACAACTCCAGAAAACCTCAAGTACAGACATGAAGAACCGTGCTTTCAGGTAACTCATGGATCAATGAAGAAATCATAATATGGATGATGAGATACTTTTTGGCTGAATAACAACAAAAATTCTACACAATAAAATCTTATGACAAACAGCTAAAGCAGTACTTAGAGGAACATTTGTAGCCCCCAACGCTTAGATATTCTAAGCTTTCAGGAAAAAAATAATGTGAAAATCAATGAGCGGCACAGTCTTCTTCCATGGAATTCCAGAGAGGTCAGAGGTCAGAGATGGAAAGCACAAAAAGCACACCGTGGTGGTCAGGATTGGGGGTGGGGGCCGGGAGGGGACACCTGCAAGGGCCAGGAGGGTGATGGAACTTTCCTCACCATGACTGTCCTGCTCCTCTGGGAGCCCAGCCTCTGACACCTTGCTCCTGCACTGGTGAGTGCCTCAGGGGACGGTTCAGGCATGAGGCTGCTGGCTGCAGGTGGCTGGTGTCAATGGCCTTTCACATTCCTGCCCCAGCGGGGCCCTGGGAGTAGGACCACCAGCGCCCAGGCAGCAGTCCCTTCCCCCGGTCACCTGAGCTTCACGTTGGCGGGTGTCAGATGTGGTGCCTCCCCACACACAGGACAAGACACCTTCTCCATTTCCCCAGGTCCCGCGAGAGTGTTGCAGAGGGAGAAGACGGGCTTCCTGGCCTCCCCCCAGAGTTCCTCTCCTGCGGCACCAAGCCCCGCGCGCACACACACACACCACACCCCCACGGCACTGCACCACCATGTCGGCCGCCTGGGGGGAAGGGCCCGGGGTTCTCTGAGCAGGGGGGGATATCCCTGGCCCTCCAGTCAGGAGAAGTGTGCAGACTGACATGGGGTCACACCCACACCACAGGGGGCTCCAGCCTCTATGCAGGCAGGGAAGTGTCTCCGCTGCAGGGCCGCCAAGCCCAGCAGACACTCTCCAAATTCCAAAACAAATGCCTGCTTCAGAAAGTACTCCCTCCCCTGGTCCCAGGGGTCTTTACCCTGATGGCTTTTTCTGTCAACTGCCTTGCCATTTTGTATCTGTCCAGTTTGGGGGAAGATGCGGAGGCTTGGGAAACTCCTTGGTTTGATTCTGCAAAAGAGAGACAAGCATCAGAACAGAGGACAGAGCGCCCAGTCCCACACCACAGCACCCGACCTGACGGGCGCATGTCCCCACCTGTGCCCACTCACCTCACGCTCCAGCACCCAAGCCCCACAGCCTCTCCCCTCTCCCCTCTTCAGCACCTCTGCCCGCCACCTCCTCCCCAGCCACCACTTCCTTCCTCCTCCCCTGGTGCCCTCCCTGCCTGCCCCTGGTCCCTCTGGCCTGGGGAGTCTCCATCCTCTGGATCTTTCAAATGTGTGGCCAGAAGAGGAGCGGCACCTCAGCCCCTCCTGCCCAGAGCATGCTCAGGTGACCTCTTCCCCTCCAGACACCCCCCTTCCTGACACCAGATCCTTTCCTGGTGTCTGGATCTAGAATGTCCTCCAAATCTCCAGTGCTCAGAGACGAGACTTGTGGGCAATGGTTACCTCACAAGGGCTCTGGCTCCATCCGAGGGTGATGGACTCATCTACAGATAGCTGAAGGACAACTGGGAGGGGGACCCAACTGAGGAGGTGGGCTGCTGAGGCCACCCTTAGGGATTGGGTCTTGTGCCCAGCTTTCTCTCTCTCTCTGCTTCCTGGCTGCAATGTCTGCCCGCTAAGTTATTCTTGTCAGGAGTTTGGTCACAATGACAGAAAACTAACCCACGTGGCCATTATGCGATCCTGACCCCACAAACACACCCAAAGCTGCAGAGTCCAGAGCCCTCCACCCTGCTGCCCCAACTCTCCACTTCCTTCCTGGACACCACATCTGGTGGGCTCCACAGAGGCAGTGAGCTGGGTCCACACCTCCCCAGACCACCCCTGTGGTCCACCCTGCGTCTTCCCTCTAAGCAGCACGAGCATTGGGCTTACCAGTGACCCCACGTCCCCAACCCACTGCTGCCCCTTCTCTCTCCCAAGCCCTAATGTGGAACCCTGGCACCCGCCACTGTGCCGTCATGCCCATGCCCTGGGCACCTTGTCGAGTCTGAGGAATCCTTGAAATGTTCATGCCCCACCAGACCATCCCAACTGCCAAGCGCCCTGACCCACAGTCCCCGGCTACCCAAGGAGCGCCCAGGGGGCACCAGTCCAGCCCTGCCCACGTGTTCCTCCCTGGGTGCTCTGTGCCCACAATCCATGCCCACCAGCCAAGCGACTCCGACAAAAGGAAAAAGCGGCTGGGTGGGGGTGGGGGGACAACTATGCTAGAACCAGATGTCCATGCGGAACAGCAAGTGCCCAGTCGCGTTCAAAGTGACTCGAGGTGAGCGAGCAGGAAGGTCACGGCAGGAACGCAGGAGGGAGCGTCAGGACCCGGGTAGGCGACACTCTGAGATGCACCAGAGAGCACCCACCACAGGAGCTGGGTCCACGAACTGGATCAAAATGTTCTAGATCAAAATGTTCTGCTTTGTTAGGGAAAGGAAAAGCAGTCCACAGACCCAGGGCAGTGTTCCCAGTGCTGCCCCGGAGCAGAGGCAGGGCGCAGGCCCAGGGCCTTCCACAGACCCAGGGTGGGAACCCATTCTGCGGAGATGAACCAAGACCGCTGGATCACAGGAAGGCTTGAGGGACGTCAGTGCGACTGAGGGTCTCACAACTTCACCTGGAAACAGCCCCAGCCACATGGGGTCACGGGCGCAGATTTTAGGGGCCAACAGACCAGTAGGGACAAGGACTTGAACATGACCTTCAGAAATGTGACCCACTCCCAGACACTGCACAGGTTTAAGAGCTGCTCCGGGCGGGGGCGCATCTGAACTCAGAATTCAGACACCAAATATCAAATCCTGAGTGAGCTGTCTCCAGCTCTGCTGATTAAGGAATTTCTAGTTCTATAAGCATCTATCAGAAAATAATAAAAGTGAAACACAATGAGTTAAGGGTGTATCCCAAGCAGGTGGAAAGAACACAATAAAACCTGAAGAAACTGTAAGAAAAAGAATAAAAAGCAGACGTTAATGAAAGATATCATTTTAAACATAATAAAGCAGATCAACCAATCCCAAAGTTTGGACTAGTAAAGTTGACAATGCCATGGTGAGGCTGGTGCACAGACGAGGCTGAACCCTGACAAGAAGACAGGAAGCACCAGGCATGGTGGCCACACCTGTCATCCCAGCAGCTCGGGAGGCTGAGGCAGGAGGATCACGAATCCAAAGCCAGCCTCAGCAGTGGTGAGGCGCTAAGCAGCTCAGTGAGACCCTGTCTCTAAGTAAACTACAAAATAGGGCGGGGGGTGTGGCTCAGCGGTCAAGAGCCCCTGAGATCAACCCCCAGTGCCTCCCCCACCCACCCCAATAAAAGGCAGGAAGCTCCAGGGACGGTTAGGGATCTGGAGACACTCTGGGCTTCACAGCAACAGACCTGAAATTTAGATAAAATGAACACATTCCCCAGAAAATTCAAATTACCAAAACAGACTTAAGAAATAGAGGATGTAAAGAACACTCTACCTACTGCAGAAACTAAATCCTAGGCTTACTACTATCCTGGTAGGAAAGCTCCGGGCCTGCTGGCCTTGGGGCGAGCCCTGGTGAACTGCTCCTTCTGGGGCCACCTTGTCCATGGGGCCTGGATATGGCCAGGACAGGCAAGAAAGGGAGGCCACACACAGGCAGCAAGAAGAACACCAGAAGAGCCTGCTCCAGAGGTGGACAGGGTCCGCTCAGCCTCAGGGCTGTCCCACTCCGGGCTCAGAAAGTGAGCCCAGCAGTTCCCCCACAGAGAGAGTCAGGACAGGGAGGCAGCCTCCTGCAGAAACAGCACCAGAGAGGCCGATTCCCCACAGCCCGAGAAGGCCATGGGCAAGCATGTCCCAGGAGACACAGGAAACCCCCTGGCATGAATCTCCCTTCCCGATCAAACCCCTCGGCTCCCCAGGAGACAGCTGGCAAGGGCCCTGGTGTCTTGGGCCCTCCCTGCAGGAGGACCAGCGCCTGCTGGAGGGGTGAGGTGTGGGAGGCCCAGGTGGCCTCAGGGCCTGGGAAGACCAGAGGGTGCTCCGTGAGCCAGTGGAGACCACCAGGCCCCACCATGGTGGCCAGCCCCACGTGCTGACTGCCCGTGAGCACAGACGTGCAGAGAGCACCACCAACAGACCTCACCAGCCTCAGACACCTCCGTCACACCAGCCATCCCTGGAAGGCGGGCAGGGCTGAGCAGCTGCGCTGACCTGGGAAGGCCTGAAGGAGGCCTCTGGGGAGGGACCCGTCTCACTGAGCTGGTCAGCCACCCATGTGGGAGGCGTGGCCCAAGGAAATATCCAGAATGCTGACCCGCTGGGCGGTGCTGGGCAGGAGGCAGGAGGCCCCCAGATGCCCTTTCTGCCACAGGGGCAGTTGTACCTCACACCCCCACCAGGTCACACCCACCAGAGAGTGGTTCAGGATGACCTCCTGGAGCCCTGTGGGCTCAGCATCGCAGCCTGCTCCCCTGCCCTGTGTTCTTCACAACACACAGGTACTGACCAAGGGCCCCAAGCCACCTCCTGCTTGCCATCCCTGCACCCTGGAGGTCGGCCCCAGGGTACCTCCAGAGCTGCTGTGCTCTGTGCCTGGGTGACCCTGGCCACCGCCTGCTCTTTGGTTAAGTCCAGGACAGCAGTGACAGTGTGGCACAATGGGGTCTGTCGTGCTCCAGACGCTGGGCAGGACAGAGCACACAGCACCCCTGGAGGCATCTTGGCAAAGCCCCATTGAGCTACTGACATCTCTTCTAGGCACAGGGCACACTCACTGGGCAGAGGGACAGGTCAAGCACTCCAGGAGGCCACTGGCAGACAAAGCCTAAAGCAGGGCTTCCCACAGAACAGGTGCCCTCCTGTGCAGCAAGTCTGGGTCATGCAAGCACAGGGCAGAGGCCAGAGGGGGATTAAGAGGAGCACCCACAGGCAGCATGCGGATGCTGACCAGGGCAAACACTGGCGAGGAAGTGGGAAATAAGGACATCTGCTGGGAATCAGGTTTTACTAAGGTGCTTTTGTTAACTTGAGTGAGTGTGGAAAAAGAACTTGGTTACCTAAGTAAACATCACTTTTGGAGATGCATAGTAAATATCTAGATACATACTAACACTTAGGAACATTAATAAAAATTTAGGGAGACATTTCACAACATTAAAAAGACTTATCAGGCTGGGCTGGTGGCACACACCTGTCATCCCAGCAGCTCAGGAAGCTGAGGCAGGAGGATTGCTAGTTCAGAGCCAGTTTCAGCAACTCAGTGAGACCCTAAGCAACTCTGAGACCCTGTCTCTAAATACAATACACAATAGGGCTGGGGATGTGACTCAGTGGTCAAGTGGCCCTGGGTTCAATTCCTGGTACCCCACCAAAAAAGAAAAAAAATCAATCTGCTCAGCTACTCAGGGAGCTGAGGCAGGAGGGTCACAAGTTTGAGGCCAGCCTTAGTAACTTAATGAGTCCCTGTTTCAAAATAAAAGTTGAAAGTGATAGAGGGTGGGCTAGGGCTGTAGTGGTACAGAACTTGCCTAGCATGTGGGAGGCACTGGGTTCAATCCTCAGCACCACATAAAAATAAATAAACAAAGTAAAGGCATTGTGTCCATCTACAAGTTTTAAAAAAAAAAAGGGTTGGAGGGTATAGCTCAGTGCTTACCTAGCATGTGCAAGTCCCTGGGTTCAATCCCGGGTACTTAAAAAAAGAAAAGAAAAGAAAAAAATCAGTTTGTCAGGAAGGTACAAAAATTCCAAATGTGTATATACCTAATAATATAGCTTCAAAATAAATAAAAACAAATTGACAAAGCAAAAGACAGAAAAATCTACCATTATTTTGGGATATTTTAACCTGCTTCAGTCAGTGGAAGATTAAGCAAAGGATTCATAGAGTACAGGAAATCTGGACATGGCGATTAGCCACCTGGACCTCATCCCCCTGCAGAGGACACCTGGGGGCCCCAGGAGCATTTCCCAGCCAGCCATCACCACATTCCACAGGGCTGATGAGATGAAGCCTGGATTCTCCATCAACTGCCAAACCAAACCAGGAAGTAATGACACTAACATGAGGAGACAATCTCCTAAATCTTCAAAAATCAAGCAGCACACTTTAAAAATAAAACAAGAAGGAGAAATCAAGTGGAAATTTAAAAGTGCTTTGAAGTAAATGATAAGGAAAATATGATACATCAAAGCATTACCATGCAGTTAAAGTGGAAAGAAAAAGGAGATCTATAGCTTTTAATTCATGTTTCAGAAAAGAAAACAAATCAACAGGGCACAGTGGCCCACACCTGCCATCCCAGTGACTCAGGAGGCTGAGGCAGGAGGACAGTAAATTTGAGGCCAGCCTCAGAATCTTAGCAAGACCCTGCCTCAAAATAAAAAACAAAAAAAGGCGACATACAATGTGCCTCAGTGATAAATCACATTTGGGTTGAATCCCCAGCACCACAAAATAAATAAAAAGTGTTACCCAAAATGAAAACTCCCGGTCTAATGGTATTTCACATCAATCTCTCCAAATATTTAGGGGGAAAAACTATATAAGCCATTTCACTAAATAGGAAACTCTTTCCAACTCTTTTTATGAGGCCATAATTTAATATCAAAACCTGATGAGAACACTACAGCAAAAGAATAGGGTATGCCAATGTTGCTCATAAAAATAGGCACAAAAATCTTAAACAATGCATTTGTAAATCAAATCCAGTAACAGAAAAACAATGCAGCATAACCACATGGGGTTTTCAAATACTAAACCAATTTTTATCAACAGAACACATCAAATGAATAGTCCAAGGGTTGGGGATGTCAATGGGAGAAAAATACTATCACCACTGCAAATGGAGAAGAAAGCATGGCAACTGTTCATTTAAAAGCTCCTGCTAGGCCATCAATAAAAGGAAAGTTTACCACCTACAGAACATCATAGTTTCCACTTAAGTTTGGGGACAAAATAAAAATGTCCACTATACCATTTCTACTCTGTTTTACTGAGAACACTAGCCAATGCAATAATGCAAGAAAAGAAAAGTCATAAAGATTGAAAAGATTTGTAGAGGAGGACTGTATACATGGAAAATCTAAATGAATCTATTACTAAGTGTACTTAGTGAGGTCACCAATTACTAAGTCAGTGCACTAAAACAACTGTGTTGTCAGAAAAGGTGAGAAAAATGAACTAAAAAATGTCATCTGTAGCATTTAAAACATCAAATATCTAGGAGTAAATCTAGCAACAGAAGTCCTGTGTATATGCTCAATGAAAACTATAGACACTGCTGAGAAGAATTAAAGGAAAGTCAGATGCTGATGGGTTAGAATAGTCAATATTGTTAAGATTTTGATTCTCCAGAATTGAGCCACAGTCTCAATGTAATAATAATTAAAATCCCAGCACAGTTTGTATGTATGTAAATTAACAATTTGATTCAGAATTTACATGGCAGTGCAGAAGTCCAAGAAAACCTAAGCAATCTTGAAGAATAAGGTCAGGGGACTTAAACCACCAGATAGTAAGACTTATTATAGAGCAACCGGAGCCAGGCGTGGTGGTGCATGCTTATAATCCCAGCTGCTCTTGAGGATGAGGCAAGAGAATCCAAGTTTGAGTACAGCCTGGACAACTTAGCAAGACCCTGTCTCAAAATTTTAAAAAGGAAAAGAAAAGAAGAGATCTCCTGGAATCAGAATGGTGGTACAGGGTCAGGACGGCCAGCAAGATCAATAGGATAAAATGGGGAACCCACATCTGAGAATAAGGATAGCCAGAAAGACCAAAGAACAGATGGGGATCCACGACTGGATGACCCCCAGGGGACCTGCCAGGCAGAGGCTGAATCCCTGCACAGAATGGGGAATGTGCAACCTGGTTGACCCCAGGAAGCCAAGTCCTTGGATATACAAATGGGGGGATGACCCCTGCTTCACTCCATGTGCACCACTCAGTCCCAAAGGGTTGTATACCCAAATGTGAAAAGTGGAATTATAAAGCTTCTTAAAAACAAAAACAAAAAAACCTCAGGGCAGTACTCTCTGGACAAGGGAGTAGGCACAGAGTTTTAAACAAGACCCCAAAGCACTAAGGATAGGAGATTGATAAGTAAACACACTGAAGCCAGAAGCCCCGGGTACTGAAGGAATGGGTGAGTGACTTAAGGGACCCCACAGATATTTATGATACGGCTCTGACAAAGAACTGGTATCCAGAACACACACGGAATTCCCACGTCAGCAATAAAACAAGCCAACTTGACCACAGCCAAGATCTGGAAGGAACTCTCCAACAGGGCTGCGGGAAATGCAGAGAGGGGCTGTGGGGTGGCCAGCTCCTACCCAGGCTGCAGAACTGTCAGCACCCTACAAAGCAGAGGGGGTGCCCACCCGTGGTGTGGATTTTACTCCTAGGACTTTAGGTATACCAACCACGACCCTGTCCGACAGGAAGGGAAACACAGGAAGGCAGCGAGGAACCTCAAGGGAAGCCCAGTGGGAGTCCCCACCCGACCCTGCCCAGCGCCTCCCCTGGTGGGCCTGGGCGAGACACCTCCCTCTGAGCACCTGTGACCTTGGCCTCGCGCCCACTTAAGGCTGAGGACAGCGGGGACAGCCCGTCTGAGCGCTGCCCGACTCTGGGAAGCAAAGGCGGGTGCAGACTGTTTTCTTCTCCATCCGACAAGGCAGAGGACAGCTTCTGGCCTGGCTCCATGATGGCCTCCGGCTCCTCCTTCAGGCTGTCGGCACCTGCTGGGAGAGGGGCACGAGGGAGCAAGGTCAGCAGGCAGGGCTGGGTGGGGAGATCCAGGTGAGGGACAGGTCTCAGGGTAGGTGGACCTCAGTGAACAGGCCGGGGATGAGGAGGCCCGGGTGGGGCCACAGGTCTGGGAGAGGGTAGGTCTGGGGGCGAGGATCTGGGTGGGAGGATAGGTCAGGGGTGGGGGGATAGGTGTGAGTGTGAGGGGGTCTGGAGTTGGGGGAGACAGGTCTGGGGTAGGGAGACAGAACTAGGCTGGAGGGACACGCCGGGGACCAGAGAAGAGAGACATTTAAGGAGTTCCAAGGGGAGGGGAGCAGCTCTTCCCGGCGGGAGAGGGGTGGGCAGGTGGAGGGTTAGGTTAGGGAAGTTCTGGGGTTCCAGAGGGAGGAGGGCGGGTTCCGAGTGCGGGGAGCAGGGGGCCTGTGGGGTCAGAAGTGGGGACAGGCAGGCGTTGTGGGACCGCTGCT
>NW_025999964.1:677327-685407 GCF_001458135.2 Marmota marmota marmota | reverse complement strand
GCCCGGGTCACGCGCTTTGGCCCCGCGCGGAGGTCGGGGTCACACGGACCCGCCCTGGCACTTAGGCCCCTGCCAAGTCACAAAGACCGCGGTCACACCCTGCCCCTCCAGGGGCACCAGTCCAGGCCCTCGCCCCCTTGCTGCCCACAAGACACCCCACCCCAGCCAGAAGTAGGGGGTGCAGGGGCCGGTGTTGTGGTGGGGTCCTTCCCCACAAACTGCATAGGGCCCTCTCCCTGGACAGGGTGTCCTCTAGAGGGTGATGGCGATGGGGTGGCAGGAGCAGCTAGTAGGTCCCACAAGGAGCCTGCAGCAGCCTTGGCACCCTTAAGGTCATTCTTGGGAGCAGACGCACTCTCACATGGGCACTTCCTGGTGTTTTGCTGGACCCGTCTTCCTGGCCAGTACTGCTTGCCATGCAGGACCCCTGCAGTTCCTTTCTTCTTTGTCCCTGCCAGCCCAGCTTTTTTGGGGGGTGGTGAGGAGAGACCCACCCACTCCATCAGGGCATTCACTGCCGGGGATGGTTTAGAACATGGAGGTTGTCTACATTTGGTTTAAATGCATCTTTATTTTGGAAGTTCTCCCCTCTGTGCACAGGTGGGCAGCTTCTCCTGGGCTGGCCAGTGCCTTCACCCACCAACACCTCTGCTCTGCCCCAGGCCCCACCTCCAAGGGTTATATCTAAATCAAGGAATCGATACCAAGGTGCCCTCGGCTCAGCTCACCCTCCTGTTTTACATCTCCATTTGTTAAGAATGTGGGCAGGCAGATGCCCGAACACCCCACATAAACAAACTGCTGGCCACATTTGTATGTTAGCATTTATTTATTGTTCTAGTGTATTAAATGATATATAAAACTGACAATTTTGAAATTCCACTTGGGTTGTTTAGTTCTGTGGAGTGCAAGCCAGTAGTGATCCTCCAGCCACATCTGTCCCCTGATGACCACTGCCCCAGGGCAGTCCCTGTGACTCCCACCCACTCTCAGGAACAGGGGAGCAGATCCCACCTGGCCTCCTCAGGGCAGAGCTGCAGGGAGGCAGTGGCCTAGCCTGAGGACCTGGGCCTCATGTAGGCAGGAGAATGACCTCCATGGTGGTGCTCGTCTGGGCATGGCCTAGCTGGCCCTGACTTTGTCCTTTGGAGCTGCCCAGGACAAGGGCTGCAGAGAGGTCACCCAGGGCTGGAGATAGCTGCTTTCTTGGCACCTTCCAGCTTCCTGAGTCTTATCTGCATTCCTCTTCTCCAGCTGAACATAATGACCTCCCAATCATGATTCCTGGCAACCAGGGCCACTGGGATCAAGAGTAAGATCTGCTGAGAAGGTCCTCACATCCCCCTGGCCAGGCTGCCCATCCCACCCAGTCCCTGGTTTACTGGTCCATTGGTGATAATGGCCTCCAGGCCTTTCTTCAGCCTCCCTGAGGTGGGGGCAGCAGTTAACACCCAGCTCAGTGGACAGCGAACATCAGTGCCTTCCTGAGCACGGCTTCTCCTCTTGTGCAGGGAGAGAAAAAAACATTTTGACTGCAAAAAATGCTGGAACCCAACTCACCAGGGATTAACAGGTGCCATGTCAGCGGGAGGATCCTGTGTCCTCGGAGGATAGGCAGAGGGCACACAAGCCAACTTGTGGCCATGGTTTTAACCGAAACCAATATTATTCTCACCCAAACTGTCCCTGTAGCCTGGCAGCAGGCAGTGACAGACATGCTGGAGAGGTACACAAGTGCCTGAGACACCAACAGCTGACCCTGGCCAGAGCTTGGTGAGCAGGGATCAGTCAGGCAGTGAGAGGCCTGGGGCACAGGGACTGCCCGCGCTCAAATGGGGTCTATCCTGCAGGAGCCAGGCAAATGTGGAGAGACCAGCTTCAACTGTCACTGCCGCAGGGTGGTGAGTGGCTATGCAGTCAGATCCATTTTTCCAAAGCCCCACAATCAGCTCCCTCCCTGAGAACACTGGCAGTCAGTGGTCATGCAAAGCTCCAACTGGACCTGAGGATCCCAGGGACACCCTCCAGGGCTGGGGAGGAGGTGGAGCCTCTGGAATGTATGGAAGACCCGGTGGAGACTTGGGGTGTGGGAAAGCAGTGGCAACTATGTGAAGTGGCCAGTTCTAGGGGTGGGACAGAGCGCTGGCCTGCTCTGCGGGGTGGGGAAGGATGCTTGGCGGGCTGGGCCCTTGAGAGGTGTCATCTCAGAAGGGGAAAGCGCAAAGTGAGGAAGAGCCACAGCACACACAGGCCACAGGGAAGGGCACACCAAGGAAGCTGGACCAGAGAGGCCTGGAATGTGGAGAGGCCTCTGCCCAGCTGCCCTTCTGCCATCTTTGCAGGGGCCTGGGTGGCTGGGCCACCAAAGTAGCATTAAGCTGACGGATCCCACAGGACAAAACAGCCCACATTCACCTACTTCAAAGTTAAGTCTGATGAGAATAAAAGCTGCCCTCAGGAAGGGAAAGGGTGTGTTAGAGAGTCGTGGCCACAGGACAGTGGGGTCTGTGCAGCTGGACGTCTACTCTGGTCACTGGGCCATCTGCACCACAACGGCTCTCCAGGCTTTCTCCTTGTCAAACTCCTTCAGGGGGCTTCTGGCCACCTGTGAGGGAGACAGGACCTGGGTTAGCTCACCAGAGCCACGCCTGCTGCAGAAGGCAGAGCAGCAGCCCCCAATGCACCAGCAAGCTGGACAGGAGGTTGAGAGAGGCCTCCACTGTCCTGCTGTCCTCAAAATGACAGGCCCCTCACTCAGGGTTGGTCTCTGAGTCTCTGCACGTATGGAGCCTGGGGTGGGGCAGGCTCCAGGGGTGGCTGGGCACATTCCTGGCAGCCGAGGAACAGGTCACCTGAGGCAGAGGTGACTGCATGCTGCCAGGCAGCAGGGAGGACAGCAGCCAGCCTCGTGGTGCACCCAAGCGCTAGCATGGGCAGTTCTGGACTCTGGAAGCACAAGGTGTCCACCTAGCACTGCCCCATTCTGGACTTGACGCAGAACCAGGAGGGTCTGCACTAGGCCAGGGACAATGCTGGGACAGACAGGAGACCTCCCTGGAGCAGAGAGGACCAGGTACAGGGGCCCTGTGGCTGCTGCTCCCAAGGGGCCATGAGCAGCTTTGTCCAGGGACACACTGCCTGGAGGGGCAGCCCACAGAGAGCTGCTGAGCCCCTGCTGTCAGCTGTGGCAGCCTCGGGACTCAGGCTGGCAGCAGGAGGTGGGCAAGAGGCAGGGTCTGAGCAGAGGGCCATGCAGGTGGCTGTGGCCTGGCCGAGGGGTGGGCATGACAACCTATATTCCAGGCTGGGTGGGCACCCCTCCCCTGCAGACCTGGCACCCTTTGGAGCCAGGGAGGGAAGTCTGATGCATGGGAGTCCCTGGAAGGAGGCTCTATGTTTGTGAGAGCAAAGAAAAGCCTGAGGCCCTGGTACTTTTCAGGATCAGAAATGGGTTTGTATTTGCCTGATTTTTTTTTTTTTAAATAATGTATTTCCTAATTTACTTCTTCACGATTTTTTTCTGGGTTAATTTTAAAATACAAAAAAGCATGAAAGGTTTTGAAGGACATTAGTGCAGGGGATGGTCACCTCCCCTGGGTTCTCAGAGGCCCCCAAGACAGGGAGTCTGTGAGAACAGGCCACTCACCTCCCCCTCTGGGCGCTCCTGGTGGCCAGCCTGGGTGTCCCAGGACGTGCACTGCAGCTTCGTGCTGACCTTGAAGCTCACGCACTGGATGGCGGTGCCAGTGTTGAGGCCGCCCTGCAGCAGCAGCACCAGTAGCAGCAGCAGCAACAGCAGGTCATAGGACTGCAAGGCAGATCGAGCTGTGAGCAACCAAGCAGCAGACCTGCCCACGGGCTTCCCCAGCACCCAGCACCTGCCAGATCCATCAGCCACTACCGTCCCCTGCACGTTCTGCTGGTGGTGTTAACAGGCCTAAGAGTGCCCCAGAGGCCGCCAGGCCCGGTGGACAGCATGGCTGCTGCTCCTCTCCCCACCTCAAGGACCCCAAGGACAGATAAGGAGCCTACAAGACCACTGTGCTTCACACTCAGAGGGGAGCTGGCAGAAGGAACCACAACCTTCCAATGAGGGAAGGAGAGAGAGGGTGGGGGTCCTGGGCAGTGGGACTCTGACCCACCAGCAGAGTGGCCCAGCTGCTGGAGACGCAGGACCGAGTGCCGTGAGGAGGGGAAGGAGGTGGGAAGGGCTCCGGGGAGGAGGACAGGCCCAGAGTCCTCCTGGTGGCCAGAGAGCCCAGGCCAGACACAGCACCTAGGTGCAGCAAGGGAAAGCCTCCGTAAAGCACCCAGCACCTTCTGCTGCACACAGGGACGTCCCTCTAGGTGGCCCATGAAACACAAAGCACAGGAAGGAGTACAGCTGGCACTGAAGGGGAGGAAGTGGGAGGGAAACAGGGCACAGTTCCCAGAGGACCGCAGTGCTGGCCTCCTGCAGCCAGGCCCTGGATCTGAAATGCATGTAGAAAAGCAGGTGTACCCCAAGAGAAGGCACCCAGCCCTGCCTGGCAGAGAAGGAGGCAGGTGCCCACTCTACCATGGGCACAGGGTCCTGGCACAGGTGAAGATGGCCATGGCACAGAATGGGAAGAGAACAAACAGACCTCCTGGGTAGGAGCACTGCAGATGAAGGGGCTGAGGAAAAGATGGGTTTTTAATTTTTTAAAAAATGAAGGGTCTCATGACCCAGGTCTAGCTGGGTCCCGGCCTGTTCTTACGAAACCTGGCTGAAGACACAACTCAGATGTCCAGATGCAACTCAGGACATGTCGAAGAAACTCCCCCATGCAGGGCCAGGAGCAGAGGGGAAACCACTGCCAAGCCCTGAACCCTGCTCCACACCTGGAGGGCGCCTCCCCAATAGCAGTGCTCCAAAGCCCCCTAGAAAGTGGGCTGGAGATGGGAGCAGAGCTTGCCGGGCTCAACGAGGCCACACACGCTTCACCTGCATGGCCAAAGCAGCCTCCCCTGTCTGAGGAGGAGGTGACCAGCCCACAGCATGGATGCACCTTCCCCTGCAGGCCCTCTCCCAGCCAGCACTCCGATAAAGTGCTGTGCAGATGGCTGGCAGCGGCCGGGCTCCCATCCCTAGGGCTGGTGGGATAAGGCTGGTTACAGCTGCACGGGGTAGTAAAGGAGGACAGAGGAACACTGACTCCTGGGTGTTCAGGAACCACCAGAATAAATTAAGTTAAAAAGAAAAAAAGTTGGGTATGGTGGCCACACCTGTAATCCCAGCAACTGAGGCAGGAAGATTGCAAGTTTGAGGCCAGCCTCAGCAACTTAGTGAGGCCCTGTCTCTAAATAAAAAATAAAAACAAAAGGGCCTGGGAATGTAGCTCAGGTGTTGAGCACCTCTGGGTTCAATCCCCAGAAACAAACAAACAAAAAAGGGCCAAGGTCCAGAGTGATGGTTTTCGAGTCAACCTGTCCAGCATGGAAGGGAAGACTGTGGTGATGTGGCCACCTCCTGGACAGCAAGTCAGCAGGGCTGGCACCAGCCCCCCAGCAGGTCTTTACACAGCTTTGACTCTCGAACCATACAAACGTTCTAAACATTTACAAAATATCATTAAAAAGGAAAAAGGAGGGGCTGGGGTTGAAAGCTCAGTGGTAGAGCACTTGCCTTGCATGTGTGAGGCACAGGGTTTGACCCTCAGCACCACATATAAATAAATAAAGGTATCGTGTCCATCTACAGCTAAAAAAATAAGAAAAAAAGGAACCAAACCCTAAAGCTGAACACATTCAGAAACCATACACTGTGCATGGCACAACCCTCGGAGAGCCACACAGCAGGTGCCCGCCCTCCTTGGTGGGATGGACCTTAAGACTGCCAGTAGGGACGCCAGCCCCTGCGGTGGCAAGCAGCTGTGTGTGCCTGAGAAGACAAAATCTGGAGCCAGTGCATGGCAGCCAAGGAGCCCCATGCCTGGAACTGGAGCAAAGAGGAGCAGACCCAGGACTTGCAGAGTCTGACTGGAGACAGCATGCGAACCCCACTGCTGAATAAGTCTGTCCGGCTCTGTCCGCCGAAGGTTCAGGAGCTGTGGTCCTCAGGAAGGTGTCAGTGCTCGCAGCCCCATCTAAGCTGTGCACACTGTCCCCACCCAGCCCTCGTGCATGTCTGGACAGAGACAGAAAGGGCAGGCCTTCCAGTGTCTACCAGAAGCACAGCGCTGGCCACATTTGGGTCAACTTGAGTATTGAGAGAGGGACAGCTGTGACCCTCTAAAGCCTGGAAAACTTGGCGGGTCCTTGGCAGTGCTCAGCAGAGGAGGGTGGCAGCCCACCACACAGAGTGCCAGCACAGGAGCAGAGGAGGGGTCTGAGACCCCAGGCTTACCCTGATTCACTTCCTGAGGTAAAAATGCCACCCTAGTGCCCTCACTAGACCAGGGGAAGACAGCAGGGACTAGGACCTGTGTGCAGCCAGAGCCTGGCCAGAGCCCAGCTCCACAAGCACCCTGCACCACATATAAATAAATAAAGGTATTGTGTCCATGCGCCCCATGCATCCAGGTGCACGGAGGGCCCTCCCAGTCAGGGAGGAAAGGAAGAGGGCCCCTGTGCTAAGGAGCTAGAGACCAGGCATCCACTCTGGGGCTAAAAATCACATGAGGACAGACAGCAAACAACACTGTGTCGGAATTTTGATGGTCACAGGTGTGATGATGAGACTGTGATATGTGGGGGAAGCTGTCACTTTTAGAAATGCTGACCTAAGGCCAGCCAGCGTGAAGGGTCAGTTGTCCACACCAGACTGCACTTTCAGATCTTCTCATCAGTAGGAGCAGCAGATGCGGAAGGCAAGCTGCTATGGCACCTGTGTCCACTGCATGGTCTTTTCAGCCTGTGCTGAGGTTTCTGGGAGTGAACTTGGGGGACACCACTTATGCTGGTCACAAAAGACGCAAAGTATCTAAGGAGCCGTGAGGAGGCAGCTGGAAGGCCACGCAGAGCTCCACCTGGAGACAGTCAGACTCTAGCTTTTCTCTGACTGACCTGCGCCCTCAGTGCGATTCCGAGCTAGACCCAATGACAGCTGGTTCTACCGTGGCATGATGCTCAAGGTCAAGAAACCCACTGCCACTGTGGAGGAGGGCGGGGGCCTGTGCAGGCTGTGCTAGGGCAGGCAACGTCCCACAGCTAGAGAAGCAGAGGCAGCCTGGGTGGAGGCCAGGGCAGAGCTGCCCGCTGAGCGGCAGCAGCAGGGCAGTCAGGTGGGCAGCCATGCCACTGTCCAGCGGGAAAGGCACGTTAGGTCCACCTCACAGTGCACGCACACTGGCTGCACCTGCGGCCGACTGAGGAGCCACTGTGGCCACGTGGTAGGTGCTTGTCTGCGCTGGCCACTGCCAGGACAGATCCAGTCTGGCCCAGAGTCCTCCTCAGACTCCCACTGACTACGAGTGGCAGTTTCTAGGAAGTTTCAGAAGAAAATGAAGGGATACGTACTTTGATGGCTGGTGGGTAATCTTTGAAGATCTCCACGAGCCTCACCACGCTGAAGGACAAGTACCCGGACGCCGTGAACAGCAGTGGGGACGTCAGGCTGCTGATGGCCAGCAGCACCTCCACCTGGGGAGGCAGGCAAGGGCAGACGGGGCGGGCCGTGTCACTGCAGTCAGGCAGCGGGCGCCCAGCGCAGGGCAGCCTCGGGAGCAGTGGGCATCACAGGTTGCCCAGCCCTTCCACACACCACTCCACTCACCAGTCCCTGCCTCTGAGATCTGTCCTGCTGACCTCCCCATCTTCCCAACTCCTAGGGTACTGCAGGTCAGACTGGGGAGGGGCTTTGAAGCCAGGAGCAGATGCTCCCTGCACAGAGCCTCAAGCATGGGCAGCACAGGGCCGAGGACAGCCCACTGAGAAAGGACTGGTTCCTCCCCTCCCTTGCTCAGCCTCAGGAGTATCTCTGTCCACATCCGAAGTGCTCACTTCCCTGCTACCCACAGGCAGGCAGCCCTGAGCCCTCTGCTGGGGGTGGGTCCAGCTGCAGCCCTCCCACTGCCTCAAGAGCTGCTCCTCCCTGCCCCCCCCACCCAGCCCTGCAGCT
>NW_025999964.1:591888-677026 GCF_001458135.2 Marmota marmota marmota | reverse complement strand
CCCCCCACCCAGCCCTGCAGCTGCCAGTGTGGGCCAGAGCCTTGTCTCTGGCACGGGGGAGGGGCGGGCAGACCTTCACCCACCAGGCACTTGCTGGGACATTCCGCCGTCACATGACTGGCAATGGCGCTTGGAAAACACTAGAAGAAAAAAACAATAACAGATTTTTTTCTTAAATTTTGAGACAGGGTCTAAGTTGCTGAGGGCCTCCCTAAGCCACCCAGGCTGGCTTTGAACTGGAATTACAGGATTACCACACTCAGCTGGGTTTTGTGAACAAAGAAAGATCTCAGAGCCGCTGCAGTAAGATGGAGTGTTGTGCTCTGCTCCGCCACACTGAGCAGAGTTCCTGCTTCCAGCCAGGGCCGAGGAGGTGGGGCCCTTTGGGGCTGATGGCTGGCCTGGGCTGTTCCCTGGGGGCCTGGAGGCAGGTGGTCTCTCACTGGCTTGGTGGGCTCCTTGTTCCTTGAGCATTCATTAAAAATTTTAAGCCCCTAGAAAATCTACAAGAATGGTGTGACTCCCCAGAGTCACCTTGCTGGTGCCTTCTGTGCCCTCAGCTGAGCACCTGGTCACTTGTGTCCACACACTGGGCGTGGTCCTCACACAGCAGGTGTGGTGCAGTCCCGGCTTCCATCCTGCAGACCCTCTGCTTCCAGATCCAGGGTCCGGTCCCCATCACACTCTGCACCTGTCTCTGTCTGTGGGCCAACTCTCGGCTCTGGCACCCCTGAGGGCTGCACACCCCTGCTGCTCAGGTTCTCCCTGGGTGTCCAGGTGCTTCAGGACTAGAAAGGGGCTGCAGCTCCCAGGCGTCCACGTAGCCCACAGGGTCAGGCATCTGCTGGCTCTTCCCCTTTGAACCAAGAAGTGCCTCTTCCCATCTACCTCAAGGAGCTTGATCTAGTTCCAAGGCCAGAGCAGGCAGAGGGAAGGTGGTGGGTGGCTACCCACCTGGGTGTGCCCTCTGGTCATCCTCCTGGGCCATCACCCCTAGGCCTCCGAGTGCCTGACATGGCCTGGTGAGCTAGTGACCCAGGCAGTTTCCCAGCTCCAAAGTTCCTATCCACACCTTGGGGCAGTGGTGTTGGCCAGTGACAACTGACTCCTCTCAAACAGGAATGACCCTTTTGTCAGGGCCCTGAGGAGAAGGTAAGTAAACGCAGAGAGAGTTGATGAGGGAGGTGAAGAAACTGCATGTGCAAAGTCCCCGGGGTTGGACCAGATGTGGCTGCAGAGGTGGGCTTGGCCTCAGCCAGGAGGCAGAAGCATCCACACATTTCCCAAAGGGCCTCTGGCTACAGCAGGGCAAGTACTGAGGAGGGAATAAAAGATGGGGCACAGCCAGTTAGAAAGCAGCTGGGGTGGCCACCCACCATGGGGAGAATGGGGAGGACCCAGCCTTCAGCCTAACTCCAGGCCCTGGACCCTGCCTGGCGTCCAGTGATCTATGCCCTTGACCTCTCTGGCCACCCCTGGCAGGGATGCAGGCAAGCTGAGCCAGGTAGCTTCCTACCTGAGAAGGTGTCCCACCTGAAGTGCCCCACCCTCTTCCTGGGGTCTCCTTACCCCATAGCTGCTTGTTCCCTGCAGGAGGAGGGAGGGCACTGTGGGTGCATTTAGGAATGGCCAGGGGACAAGGAAGAGCACCTTCCATTGTGAACTTGGTCTCTGCACTCAGGGGCACAGGGTCTAACCCCCACTCAGCTCTGTTGCAGACACAGATATCAGACATGTCCCCTGCTCCTTCTGGGGACTGTGTGCTCAGGCTGCACCCTGGGGAGTTCTCCTCCACTGGACCTGCCAGCTGAGTGGCTCACCCCACCCCCATTCCTGCACTGTTCCAGGAGCCCCCGGGCAGAGAGGTCTAGGGAGTCACGGGCCCCCAGGGGGAAGCAAGCTGCGGCCCCATGCACCACCCAGCACGTCAGACTCCACCAGGGCCAGTTTCCCTACAGTGGGGGGTCGACTGCAGCCAAGCCTGCGGGGCACCTCAGGAAGGACCGCTGCTGCTCTGAGGAGATGTGGACAGGACACAGGTGCTGGCCATGTCCTGTTCCTTTCTATGAGACGGTAGGGCAAAACTGAAACGTCCGCAAGGCCAGGCACCCAGCGTGGACAAGCTGTGGCTGGCGGCTGGGCACACAGGTGGCAGGTGCAAAATGACGCCTGGGGCCCAGGTCTTCTGCACAAAGTACAGAGGGATAGCAGCTCTGGGTGTGAAGGGACACTGTGGTGTGACGGTCCCCAGGGGGGCCAGGATGGCCGACTGGTACACACTGTGCAGGTTTGGGCTTAGCCCTGAACAGCGTGAGATCACATGGCAACTGAAAAGACCCGCACAGTGACCTGAGGACCAAGTTCAGAACAGAGGCCATGCGTCCACACTTCCTTCGTGCCAGGTGTCCTGCTAAGCATCTGCTGTATCAGCATTTAGTATGAATTACAGCAGAAGTATCACATTTTATAAAACACATGCTACAAGTTGCATGGGATAATACAAGTAACTGGCTGTCTTAGGAAACACAGGAGTGATATAAAATATTAGCAACGAATATAAAATCACACGCTGATCGTCCAGCCTTGTTTCCAAGTGTTCTGGGTCAGGGGCCAGCAGGACTCTCTCCAGGTGCTTTCCTGTCAGAATGCCATAAGACAGAGCTCAAGACCAGCCACCTTGGTTCAAGACGAGGAGCCCAGAGCTGTGGCCAAGACTGTGTGGCCAGAGCAGCTGTGCATGGACAGGGTGGCCAGCCAGGAAGTACTCACAGCCACTAAGATCCAGAAGAATGTCACTGAGAGGTGTGGGCCTGAGACCGCTTCATCCACGTTCATAGCAATGACCCCACCGAGGACAGCAGAGACACCAGCGATGACCTCGACCACCTGGGAGGGGACAGTGGGACAGCATCACCTCACAGGGCCACCACTCTGAGGGTCTGCACCCACCATGAGGGAGAGAAGGCACTGTGTAGATTTCGGCTCCCAGGGTAGGCCATGGGGTCAGTGGGCGGCCTGCTCTCAGGCTGAACAGGCTGAGCCCCTAGAAGCTGATGCAGGGGACCCAGCTGGCCTTGGGTGAAGCTCACGGAGGCCACGGGAAAGCTGGATGTGGATGTGGCCAGCAGGAGTGCCAGAGGACACACTGTCACAGGGCTTGTGCTGGGGACAAGACCGGCCGGCCATCCTCCTTGCATTCAGACCCCACCAGACCCCACATGGACAAAGAAAACTGCTCCGTTCAGAGCAGTCACAACACAGGACAGAAAGCTCCCCAAAGAGAGGACACCTGCAGAGGGCAGTGGCGATGGCCCACCACAAACCCGCAGGGACACCGTTGGCCTGGAACTAACACTCTACTGGGCAAAACAGTCTCCATGAATGAGGTGACCTGCAAAAGTGGAAGCTGACCAAAAGAGACACCCCTCCCAAGGTGTCTGAGGAAGATGCACTAAACAGGAGCAAAGTGGGGCAGGAGGAGGACAGAAGCTTGGCAGAGGTGGACACAGAGGCCTGGGAAGCCCAGGAGCAAGTCAGGAGCCACATCGCGGAGGCAGGAAGGCACCTGGCGCCCTCCCCTCCCCAACCAGGCCAAGGGGAGAGATGCACACTGTCTACAGGAGGCAGACTGAACAGGAGGAGGTCTCCAGCTGAGAAATGTGCAACTTCTAGTCCAAAACCACCATGAAGAGGACAGGAGAAGCCTCGGCTGGAGGTAAAGGCAGAGGAGAAAAATCCAGAAGTAGGGAGGAATAAAAAGGGTAAAATAGATAAAATTATGTTAGAAACCACTCTCAGAGGAAATGGGCTAAACTCAAAAGCCAGGCAGATTAGACAGAAAAACTAAAATAGAGCCTTGCACCATTGTAAGAAACATACCCAAAATCACCAGAACAAGATAAGCTGGAAATAAGAAGGGTAAAGATGCCTTCGGCGGAGGCCAGCAGAGGACAGTGATGTGCTCACGCAGTGGGAAGAGTCCGTGGCCGGCCCTATCCGACACAGAGAATGTCGCTACACAATGCTCAAGGAAGAGCTGCTTGTCTGTAACTGAGAACACGGGCTCCCAGATCCAGGCTAGAAAGCGACAGAATTACAAGAAGTCAGTACCCACACTCTACTGGAGGTTTCTGTCTGAACTTCCCCAGGAGAACAAGCGATCCTGAACAAATAGGAAATGGAAAGGGCCTCCAGAGCTGGAGGTTCCAGGGCACAGTGCAAGCCAGGCCCCTCCTTCTTCAGCTGAGACCCCAGCAGCTCAGGAAGACCAGCTTCTCTGAGCAAGGCGCTGCTGGCCCCAGTGATGGACGGCTGCAGTGGCTTCAGACGAGGGCAGGACTCACGCGCACGCCCTGGCCAAGTCCTGGACATCTTTAAACATGAGGACGAGGATCTGACCCAGCCTCACACACCCCACCAGTGAGAGGAAATTAAAAGGGAAGTTTTTCTTACCGAATAGGATTTCAGGACCCGAGCAGGAAACGGCACTTCCTCCAGAGTGTTGCTGCTGTCGGAGATGGAGCCCTTCAAGGAAGCGAGGCTCATCAGCCACAGTGCATGGGCTCGGGGTTCAGCAGTGCTGACCATGGTACGAAGGGGCCACTGGCTGGTGTGGCCCAACAGACTTAAGGGGCATGCTGAATTGCCACCACTGTGGGTCCCAGGCACCACGGGCCCCAGGCACCACGGGCCCCAGGCACTGTGGGCAGACTTGGGGGCAGAGATGCCTTCCTAGGTAACAGCCAGGGGCACCACCCCACACCTGCCTCCTTGTGGCCTGAGTTGCCTATGGGGACACTGGGGCAGCCAGGACACCTCAGGGTCATGATGCCATTGTGGAGGCCACCCACCTTCTTCCTCCTACAGGGCTCCTCACTGGACCGTGCAGAGATGATCACTGTGGCTGCCATGAGAAGCTCCAGCAGGAGGAGCAGAATGAGGTTGAAGTTTATCTGCAAGGGAAGCAGGAGCCTCAGCTGCCCTGTTAGCCTCTCATGGTGGCACAGCAGGCCAGGCTGCGGGCCAGCGCCCAGCCCTGGATGGGCCCTGCACCTTACACTGCCTCGGTCCCACGCGGGCCTTTGGGATTTTTGTTTATTTCCCCACTCTCATCAAGGGCTATGCAAGAACAGGCTGTGGATGGATCAGGTTGTTGGGTGGCATCTGCCGTTCCCTGAGCTAACCCTCTCACTTATACAACAGGCTGACACTCGGTTTACAGCAGCCCCCAGCGTGACTGCCAAAAACTGCAAACACAGGGGTCTGAAGGGAAACAGAATTATTCTGGGTCCTGACTGCACTGGCAGTTTCCAGAATTTGCACACTTGTTAATATTCTCAGAACCAAGCCAGTCAGAGCCCCTGAGAAAGGCAGATGCACTCTGAGAACTGAACCAACAGCCTGTCCACCAATAAAAGATGGTATGTGCTTCCTCCTGTTTGCCAGCCCTCAAAAAGTATGCTGTGCACTCCTCCATTCTCCACTGGCTCACAGGATCGCTCAGCCTCAAAACCAGGGCATCACTAAAGCTGGAGGCCTGGCCTGCCCATCTCCAAGCAGGGACTGGACCAGAGCCTGGCTCCACACCACCACTGGCACATCTGCGCTCCTCCCTCCCTCCCCTGTGGCTGAGCCATGGAGTCTAGAGCCTTGCCTGGCAACTGCAATGTTCTGGATTTGATCCCAGCCCCACAAATACATAAACACGATAACAAGACAATTTAACTGATAACTAAAAAATAAATTTATAAAAGAAAGAATGTGCTGGATACAGTGGTACACAACTGTAATCTCAGCTACTCGGGAGGCTGAGGCAGGAGGATTGCAAGTACTAGGCCAGCCTCAGCAACTTAGCAAGACTCTGTCTCAAAATAAGATAAAAAGCATGGGGGTGTGGCTTAGTGGTAGAGCACCCCTGGCTTCAGCCCCTACATACTGCAAAAATACATGTGGAACCACATGAAATTAACAATAGCATCTCAAAATACACAAAGTAATTAATAACAGAACCACAGGAAGAAATAGGTGAAACAATGGTGATAGGTGAACAATTTGACATGCTTTCCTCAGAAACTGACAGAGGAAAAAGACAAAAGCATAAGAACTCTCACAATCACAAGAAAGTTGCTGCATTAACCATGTCTCCTTTGATGCTCTTCCATCTGGGGCTGGGCTGCCCTGGACAGGCTGCCCCTCCTAGGGCTGGCTAATTCTGGGATTGGCCAACGACATCATGTTCAAAGCACCCAACCTGTGCCCTTCTATCTGCTTGCCCATGTGGGGCCACCACCCACCTGCCCAGTCACCCCAAGGCAGCCAGGGACAGCTCTGTGTCCAGTACCTGCTGAAGGTATTCAGACTGGCTGATCCTAAGCCCCCTACGTGCCACGCCTGCTCCTTCCTGGCTCCGCACCACCACTAGTAGATCCATGCTCCTCCCTCCTGCCCCTGTGGCTGAGCCACGAGTCACAGTGAGGATGCTTCCTCTGCCTGTACCAACCCTGATGCTCCCCTGAGTGGCCCTGCGTGCCCCTCCTCTGGGGTCTGTTAGACTGTTAGAAGGTCTTTCAATAGCCGGCATCTCCTACTCTGCTGACCTCACCATATCTGAACAGTAAAAAGCCTGGATTTTAAAACAAATGCAACTAATAAGCTCATCTACAAAACTCTGCATGCCAAATAAGGCAGAATTTCCATTCTTTATAGTAGTTGTATAGTACTAACAGAACTGAGCATCTATTAGTCCATAAACAGGCCTGGTAAATTTCAAAGAACCAATGCACTCTAGATCATGTGTTCTGGTCATAATACAATAATGTCATGCAAAAATAAGCAGCTGATATTTAAAAATAGGGACTGGGATTGTGGCTCAGCTGTAGAGCGCTCACGTAGCAGGTGCAAGGCCTGGGTTCGATCCTCAGCACCACATAAAAAAAACAGACCCATGCATCTGTTTTATTGGGTCCTAGATAGTTTATGGACTTTGTTGTTGACAAGAATGGAGTCATGTTTTTTGTTTTTGTTTTTTAAGTTGGACACAATACCTTTATTTATTTATTTTATTTGGTGCTGAGGATTGAACCCAGGGCTTTGCACGTGCTAGGCTAGCCCTCTACCGCTGAGCTACAGCCCAACCCTGGAGTCTTGTTTTTTTTTTAAGTTGTATTTTCAGATAGACTACTGCTAGTACAGAGAGACGCTTATTGAATTTTTAAAGAAAGTTTTATTTTGAACTAAAAAAAATTGTAATAATACTACAGACTTCCTATATGTCCCTTTTAAATATTTTACATATTTATTTATTTATTTATTTTAATTTTGAGAGAGGGTCTTGCTGAGTTGCCCATGTTATGGGCCAGGCTATATGGGCAATGACCAAACAGACTCCATTTTGCCCTGAAACTCCACGTCCTGTAAGAAATGCTTCCCCCAGGGAAAGCCCCACCTCTGTACCCATCAACAGTTGCTTAGCATAGCATGTTTGGCAACACAACATGGCAATTCTTATACAATGTAAAATTGTTCTCTCTTTGGTTCCCATTTTTCTTGGATAATGTACCTTGTCAGAGATTGAGTGTCTAGATGTTAGAAACCATTCTTTGACTTGTACACAACTAGAGATGTTTTGGCCCACTCTCTTTTCTGCTTGATTTTAGATCTCATGACATTTGTTTATGGGTTTTGAATCATAGCAACAGTCATGTAGACTTGCAGCCTACCTTCTTGGACCACCAGCTGGTGGACCCGGACCTCCAACTGGTGAATAAAGTTTCCGTCTCCTGCTTTAAGATTGACACGGTGATTTATTGCAATCTTGTCTTAACACCCAGATGGCCTTGAACTTGTGATCCTCCAGTGTCAGCCCCCAAATTGCTGGGATTACAGGTGTGGACTGTCACTCTCAGCAACTTACACTGGATTTTTATAAGTTGGTTTTGTGTTTCACAACTTTTCAGAATTCTTGTTTTTCTTCCATCCTAGGAGTGAAACCCAGGGGCTCGTGCATGCTGAGTAAGTGCTCTGCCACTGAGCCACAACCCAGCCCTTCATCTTGTTCCACAGTTTAATTTGTATCTTCATGGCAACTATCATGCCAGTCTTTTCAGAGACCCAGCTTTTGGGTGTGCTGAGCTCTGTTCACTTGTTTGCTCCATGTTATTCTTTTCCTTCTATTCAGCACCCTTTCACCCACCGTACTGTCCTGATGAGCTGGAAGGAAACCACTGGAGCGGCCTGTGTTCCAGACTGTGACCTGGACTAGTCTGGAAGTTCAGGCAGGCTCTGCTACACTGCTCTGCTGGGGGCTCTCTGAGCATCCCCTGCCCCTTCAGCCACCTGCTGCCCCCCACCCACCCTGTGCAGACTGTGGGAATGATCCCCTCCCTAACTGTATACTCCCTTTTTGACTGTCCCTTCTGCTTCTTGCCAGACCCTAAAAAACAGGAATGTGGGGCTATCTTTAAGTAGCACCCACTTATTGATTTATAATATCATTAGATTATGACTAGAATACATGACACTCAGAACTGCAGCTCTGAAGGCCACGTGAAAACAAGAAGTCCGTATCTCCGCTGTCCTCTGACTGGGAACAGTGTGAGTTGATGACCCCGGGCAGGCGAAGCTGCGGGATGCTCAGGCTGGTGGGGAGGACTTGCAGCAGGCGGCACTCTGAGCCTGACAGCGCACAGGCATGACCCACAGCCAGCAGCCTCACTCCTGTGGCCCAGAGCAGCCTGGCCTCGGGGGCTAGAATGCAGAGTGTGCAGGCGCAAGGCGTTGACATGCCACCAACAGGGAACGTGGTGGTTTGGAACTCTGGGGAGAGTGACAGGCTGCAGAGACCTATGACAAGATAGGCAGGTGGAAGGATCAGGAACGGGTGCGCTGTGCCACCAGCGGCCAGCAGTGTACACCTCCGAGAGCCCAGAGGACCTGGTGACGGCTAACAGGACACTCATGGCACACAGAGCGTGGATCCAGCCTCCAGCCTGTCTGGCTCTTTCCCACTGTGTGGTGTCCTGCCCCATGGCTCCTGCCTGTGTCCTTGAGCACAAGCACAAGCAGCTCCAGGGCTTCCTTCCTGGGTCCCCACTGCTCAGTCCTGTCATAGCTCTGTGGTCGGAGCTCGGGTGGTGCTGGGATTCTGCAGGTACGAGGCCCAGGAGATCCATGGCCACCAGGGGATGCAGTTCACCCCCCTTTCACCACGTGGTCATCCGTCTTGTCTCCCACTCTGTAGTTCACCTGCGTGCACGGGCACTGTTCTAGGTTACGGACATCTGTTTAGACAAGGAGTTTTTGATGGCAAGTGTCACTGCTGTGACCTTCACATGTGTACTGCCTGGTCACAGGTGTGAAGCAGTTCTCCAGGGCTTGCACCTGGGGTGGCACAGCATATATCTTAGAATGTCCACCAAATCCTTAACAGTTTTTCAAAGGGCTGGCACTGGGCATCAGAGTTTCCCTGGGTGTGCGCTGAGCATGTAGATGGCTCTCGCTGGCTGTAGTACGCCTCTTCTCCCTGCTGCGCGCCTCTTCTGCCTGCTGCCAGGCAAGCTGAGCCCAGCCCTCGAAGGCTGTGGCTTCCTCCTGGGGCACTGGTCTCCCTGGGGAACTGAAGGGGCACTCCATGTGTACTGGGCAGCTTCCCCATCCATCACCCTCTCCCTCACAGCATGCTTCAGAGTCTCAGGTCTGGATCTCCATGGCAGGTGGGAGGTGGTCCACCCCAGGTGACCAGGCACTTGTTGCGTTCCAGATCACAGACTGCCATCCATACATGTGAGGAGGCCCAGGCTGACCCAGTCAGGGTTGGTTCCCCTGCCTTTGCCAAGACCACCCTGGCAAGGACAGCTTTTTAATAAGCCTGGGGGTGTGCCCCAATCTGTTCTTCAAGGGGCTTCCTTTACCAGCCCGAGTTCCTGTGCAGAGCTGCAGGAATTCCATGCATTCTGGAAGATTCCAAGAGGTATCCCCCCCCATGCCAACATGTATGAGTCTCCTGCATGGCCTTGCCCTCCGATAGTTCAGGATGTCTTGAAGAAAGAAGCCTTGTATGTGGTGAGCCGTTCTAATTAGACCGTGGCCGCCATTAGAAGATGGCGCCGGCTTCCACTGTGGCCTGTGATAAACAACTCCTAATATGGAGAATTGGCACGCAATCCCTTACCACCCTATGGGAAAGGTCCACGTGGCAGCTTAAGATTGGTATGCTGGAGGCTTTATTAGGCTGTGCTTGGGCGCTCGGCGACCGGTCGCTAGAAGATGATACATGAATCAAGGCCTGAATAAACTGCTGAAAGAAGAATCCTGTGTCGTGTTTTCCCTTGCCGGCGAGGGGTCGCGACACTTGTATGCCTGAGTATCTGATAATAACTAACAGAAAAGACTCTTCTAAAAGTCATGTTGTCCTGAGTCAATTTGTCTGACCAACAGAACTGCAATTGACAAATCCAGGTCCCAAAATGTGCACAGGTACCCAGAAGCCATGTAGAGCTCCCTTGTCTGCTTTGTCTACTGCTGCCTTTATCAAGGCCTCGGGCTGCATCCTGCGTTTCTTCATCTCCTGGGATCTTTCAGACTGCAACAGCCTCTTGGTTAAGATGATGTCAACATGAGATGCCATCCGTCCCAGCAACTGAGACAAGTCTCTTCTGTCCCCATTGCACCACACTGACAGAGACTTCAGATCCCTGGCTAGACAGGGCCATCACCCCTATCATCTCAAAGCAGCCACAGAAGATACATCTTGACCCTTTAAGAATAAGGGATCACAAGGCTGGGGGTCAGGGTGAGATAGGAATTTGGGGATACAGAAAAGGAAAGACAGCCCATCCCAAAAGAGAAGTACCCCCAGAGCTATTGGGATGCAGGAAACACCCATGTATTTTTTCAATGCAAAACAAGCATTGTGAACAACCCAGCCTGTCCTTAACCCGCACTGGGGCCCTTACCCTTGATCCTTGCCCTTGCCTGCAAAAGTTACCCAGGGGCCATGACCAAGTGCAGAGAAAACTGGCCTAGAATTGTGTACCCTGGCCCTGGCTTCACCTCTAGTGCACCTTGTGGCCCCTGTACCTCCACATTAACACATCCAGGGGTTGCTGTCTCTCCCTCTGGAGATGGCCTGCATTCTCCCTTGAATGTATATTTCTTACTTTACCCCAAAAGACATCTCCCTTGATACAGCCCACATCTTCCCTGGAATGTATATCTGCTTTCCTAAAAAAGGAAGGGCGTGCCATCATTTTTTCACTGTAGGGTCTCACAGATCTCAGATTTCGTTGGATTTATCCCAGGAATTTGATATGTTTAATTCTACAGAATGATATCTGCATGTAGGTTGTTGATACAGTTAAAAAACTTTTATGCTGTTTTCATGTTCAGCAAGTTTGCTACATGCTCTGAGTCCCTGTGTGAAACTGGCAGGAATCGCTCTTTCTGTAGGTGGCAGGTAGAAGTCCCTTTCCCATCCTTCACTGTCCTTTCTGTTTCTCACCTTGCAAGGCTAAGACACTTCAAATTTTGTTGAGGTTTTTGTTCTGTTTTGTTTGGTACCAGAGATTGAACTCAGGGGCACCCAACCTCTGAGCCATATCTCCAGTCTTTTTTTTTTAGAGCCTCACTAAGTTGCTGAGGCTGGCTTTGAATTTGCATTCCTCTTGTCGAAGCCTCCCAAGCTCCTGGGATTACAGGCACGAGCCACTGCACCCAGTTGGTGATATTTTTATTTGGAGGCAAAATGAGGTGACAATGTTCTTCCACTTCCCTTAGTAATATGTAAACTGACTGTTTCTTATAATCAACAGCATCACAGTTATTAAAACGTGTTTTTGTCCTGCCAGGTATGGAGCCCAGAGCCTGCTCATGCAGGGCGAGCACTCTATCACTGAGCCACATCCACAGCCCTGTTACTATTAATTTTTTAAGAGTTGTTGCAAAAGAGATGTTAAAATATTGCTTATAAATAAATTAATTCACTGAAATCAGTTAAGTGTTCAGTGGAGATAATTCTCCTCAAAAGCATGAATCCAGTTCTCAACACTGTCAATTTGGGAGTCTTAGAAAACATCAGGGCATATCCCCACTCACTCAGACATCCACTGCACCCCCTCAGTGCTGGCAGAAGCCCAGCAGCTGATGTCAGCAGAAGGTGTGGCCCAGGTCCCTTCCAGTGACTCACGTTGATTGCTGATGGATTCAGGACCAGTTTGCACCCAAACCATATCAAGCACGTGGTGGTGACAGCAAATGTGGAAACAAACAGTATCTGAAAGTTGGGAATCTGGAAGACAAGGCAGCTCGTCAGCTAGAACCCTGAGCACATGAGGGGAAGCACTGGGGGTGGCCCCACCTATCCCTGGGCAGCCCTATGGGCAGCCCTGTGGCTGACCCACCTCCCTCCACCACCCTGCCCTGTGGAGGCCGCCCAGAAGGACTTACCGCACTGACATTTCTCCTTGAAACAGCGAAGCTCACAATGGCTGAGGGGATGCACTGCAAAGAAAGCAGAGCTGGTGAGCACCCTGCTGGCCATGGCTTCAGTCCCAGCCCTGCAGTGACAGCAATGCCTGATGGGATAATCCCAGCCATGTTGGCAAACAAGTGTTGGGAGTCACTTGATGCAGGAGACCCTCGACACTGACAGCCCCAGTTACTTCAAGACAATTCATCCTGAAAAAGGGTTTCTAGCCAGGCACACTTGGATCCCAAATATAATTTAGTATCATTGCACAAGACCAGAATGTTCTCACCTGGAGAACTACACAGAAGGAAAAAGCCTTGGTGGGGAGGAGGCACAAGAGTTCTCTGGTGTCCAGGGTCCCACAGCCCAGGAGTGCTCATCCAGGCCACACCCTCTGACCCCACTATGGTCCCAAGGCTGGGAGTGGGCCAGCTAATAAGGGGACCAAACCCTGGGGGGAGCTGTGGATAGGGCCTCTGAGAAGCAGAGAGGATGTGTCTGCAGACAGTGGGGATGCGAGCAGGAGGAGCCCATGGGGGGCCTGAGCTGAGGATCCAGGGGGACAGGTTGGCTGGTGTCCTAGGGGCCAAGCTCTGGTAGCCAAGACAGGCCACCAGAGGCAGAGCTCTCTCCCAGACAACTATGAGGGGGAAGGGACACTGCTAATGTGGAGCCGACCGGGAGCACTCTGGGTCTCAGGTGGAGGTCACTGCCCCCGACAAGGGCAGCTCCCACGGTGAGGACCTGAGGCCAAGAAGGTGGTTCCAGAGAGAGTAGGAGGGAAAGGTGTCACCTTCTGCTAAGAAGGTCTGTCCTAAGAGCCCAAGGGAGATGCTGGGCGTGGGGCGTGAGGAAGCTCATGTGTTGTCTTTTAGGGCATGTGGCCACTGATGGGGTGGGGCAGGAGAACTAGCTGGAGGCTGGAAAGGGACAGACTCCCAGGACCTTCTGCCTGTACAGGCCTGTCACCAGCTGGAACCCCAAGGAGAACCCAGACCTTGGTGGCTTTCCCTACTGACATACAAGACCTCAGTGGACAGTATGCTTTATGATTGAGCTGGCCAGACAGGGGATGGCTGGAACCACAGGCCCTGGAGGTCTGCGGTTGTCTCTCCTCCCCTCCTGTGAGGACCACTGTCACTCCCCAGCCAGCCTGGGCACTAAGTGAAATTCCATAAACAGGGCACCAAGCTTTGGTCCCCCAAAGACAGATTCCCCCAGCAGCTCACTGTCAGCTGGAGCCTATGCAACTGCAGGTAGGAATCAAAAGTGCTATTTCTTGTACCAAGTCTCGGGAATGAGATTCAGACCTACTTAACTGGAGCTTTAGAAGTAGTAAACCCTATTTGAAATTAAAGTCATACAAGAGATCATTGAATGAGAAACAAGTGGCAGGGACCCAAAGTCAGGGCAGGGACTAGGGCACTGGCAGGCATGGCTGGAGGGCTGCTTACAGAGCCCGCTGCACACCGTAAGTAATCCATCTCAGAGGGGAACACGTTGCCCAGGTAGAGGGAGAATCCCGAGGTCACAAGAAGGCAGCTCTGCAAAATAGCAACACAAACTCAGTTCACAACATGGTTCTGTCTGCAAATTACACATGCAAGGAGTGAGTGGCCTGACACTGCAGCATCTCAGAGCCTGCATCTGGCCCTGTCTGACCAGGGCCCTCTCCAGGGACAAACGAGTCCTATGCCTAAGGCCAGAGCAGGGACCCCTGTGCTGTTATTTAGTGGAGAGGACAGGGGCTGTGTCAAAATCAAAGGCAAGAAGTGGTACCTCTCCCCAGGGAAGCCCTAGCTCCACCTGGTGTGACCACCTGACACAGGTCCACTCAGAACCTGGACACAGTGCCTGCCCCACCGCTCTGCAGAAGTAAACCCTAGCAAACATCTAGAACTGACTGCTGGAGTCAGACTCTACAGCCCAAGGTCCGGGCTAAACCTGGAAGAGGCTGCTGAGGGCCAGATGTGGTTGTGGCCATCCATGGGGGTTGCTGCAGGTTGGCCAGAAGAGCCTGGGCAGGAGAGAGGTTGCAGCCAAGATGTTGATTCTCAGTCCAGAGCCACAGGGAACTGGGTCCTGCCGTGGAATGGTGTGTCCAGGGGCCTGTCCCTCAGCTATGAGGACCACACCACTCCTTCAGGTCTCCAGTTGTCTGCCATCTATGTAGGAACATCCCAGGAAAGACACTCCAACATTTGATGCAGCCCTGCCTGGGGCCAGCTCAGACCTGAGACCCCCCTCCCACCCTTGCAGCCCCGGCCTCAGGGACCCACAGGAGTAAGAAGGCCACCTTGAGCTAGTGTTGACCGTGGGCTCAGTACAGTCTCCTGGTGGGATAGCCGTAGACCTGTGTGGTAGGTGCTAATTGAAAAAAACAATTCAGAGGACACAAGCATGATAAACTCATCAGTCTCCAAGAGGCTCTCCAGCATTCACCTGGTGGCTACTCCTGCCCGTCTCTAGCCTGGGAACAAGCAACACCTCCGCCGGGGGCCTCGGGCCACTGTCTTCACTGAAGGGATATGCTTGTGGACCTCACCCCAGGGCCGTTGTCAGGCTACTCACCCCCATCAACACGGAGAAGACCCAGGTCTTGTAGCTGAAGCACGAGGGCAGCCTCTTAGACAGCTGAAGGTCGCCAGGCTTTGCGTCCGGGGTGTAGCTGCCCTGGTCCTGCCGGCCTGGGTCCTGCCGTCCCCGCTCCAGTGTGGGCATTCGGTCGTAGCCCAGCTCCTCCCTGAACTGCCCCTCCCGTGTCATGGCACTGGGGACAGGCATGCTGCGAGTGGTGACATGCGGCCGTGCTGAGACTCACAGTTACAGGCCAGCGTTCACTGGTTTGTAACAAAATTATCAACTTTGACCCCTGAGAAAGCTTCAATTGCAATAAGCTGTTTTCAAGAAATAATTTTTCTTAACAAAGAAATATTGTGCACACGGAAATGCTATGAATTTAAAAAATAAATACTTATTTCTATAAGTGAACAAATCACTTTCCCAGTAAGACAGACCTAGGCAACATGGATTCGGGGTAAGACCTGAGGCTTCACTTGCTTTGGCAACCTGGGTCCTCAAACACACCCCACTTCCACTCAGTGAGCAACTTCCTACACACCTCACGCTGCCCTGGGGTCTCACTGCTACTAGGCTCAAGGTGGTGACTGCCCAGGAGACAGCCCAAGACTCACTTGTTCTGCAGCTTACGTCTGTGTGCTTACCTCCGCTGCTGTCCGGCCGTTGGGAGAACTTGTCTTGGGGTGAGGGGCTTCCAGCAAGAACTATTCACACATGGAACAAAAGCCCAGCAAAACTGCACTTGAGCCAAGGGAAGGAGCACTGCCTCCTGAATTTCAATGAGATGGAGTAGATCCTAGAAACATCGCTGCTTGGTTGTGTAACCATGGCTCAGAGCTGTCCTAACCCAGCAGGAGAGAAAGGGCCTCCCTGCTCCTGCTCATCACAGACTCGCCAGGTGGGCATCTCCGAGGAAGAAGCGTAGCTGAGAGCAGAGTCCACCATGTGCAGGATCCCGGCCAGCCTGTGCCTGGAGCATAGCTCTATTCAAAGGGTGTACTACATTCTCCTGCAGCCCTTTTCTGTCCCCTGTGATCACATGATGGAATCTCCTTCACAAGGTCACACAGACCTTTCTGTTGAGGACTGGCTGGACTGGCCCTTGCTGTGGTCCAGGTTCCGCCCACTGGTTCCTGTGGCAGTCCCTAGGGCTGGCATGGTGTCGCTGCACCCTTTATTTCTGCTCACCAAGCAGAGAAAAAGGACATGAACATATTTCATCCAGAGACACTGGCCCCTGGCAGTTTCTTTGTGAAAACTGAAAAAAGTACTAAAGTACTTTGAAAAACTGGCTCTTTAAACCACAAACCCACATCAAACCTGGACACTGTCGTCAAGTTTCAGATCACGGGGGGTTTGCTTGTATCAGCTTCTCAACCAAGCAAGGACTAGGGATGATTCACAGAAACTAGCACCTGTGAAGTCAAGAACTTATTTTGAGTGGGTTGAGAAACTTTCGAAACTTTTAATTTTAAGGCAATTAACAGTTACAGGAATTGGTCCAACTGGATTGAACCCTGTGTTTCTTTTTATTTGAAGAAAAATGCGGACCAATTTCACCCTTTGGAATCTTTCAAAAGCTGCTCCCTACCAAGAAACAAACAGTGGCCTTGACTCAGAAGTTGCAAAGCACACCCCAAGGCCCCCAACGCACAGAGCAGAAGTGCATCCTCCTGGCTGGAACAAGTCCTGTGCTCCTGCATGCTCTTCCAACCATTCTGTCTCAGAGCTCTCCTCTGCCCCGACATTTACACGGCCTTCAGCAAATATCTGAGTGAACAGCACAGGCCACGGTCCTCCACACAAAGGTTCCTGCATGGACAGGAACACGTGTGCACCATAAATCATGTCAGCCGCATGGCACCTGACCTTCTGTCTCCAGGAAGAGAAACAGGAGGGGGACAGGCCTCAGTGAGAAGACATGAGAGCCAAGGCATGCTGAAGCAAGGAGGGCAGACAGAAGGGCTGGTGGCACGACAGGTGCAAAGGCCCGGGGTGGCCTGGGCAAGGCTGGAAGAAGTGGGCACATGATCCTGGGATGCAAGGGTGTCCAGGTACAAGATGCCTGTGGGTGTGCAGACCACTTGCCTTTGACTCTGAGACAGACCTGCTGGAGGGGTCTGCTGGAGAGCAGGTGGGGAAATAGGGCAGGTGCTGCCTGGCTCCAAGGTGGCAGCACTGGGAGTGGAGAGAAGAGAGCCATTCAGGAGAGACCTGAAAGAGTCAATACTATGTGCTGTCAGTGGCGTGGGCTGTGCTCAGCCAGCCGGGGGGAAGCAGGCTCAGAGCTAGGGTCTTGCTTTTCATTTTGGCAAACCTGTGGATGTCTCAAGTACATGGAGTTCAGGGATAGTCCTGCCTGGCGGTAACTTCCACCACAAACCACCCCTGTTGGGAAGCTGGACCCGTGAACCCAGCCCCCATGTCAAATGCCCTGGTCTCTAGGGTGTCTCTTCCTACCAACCCAATACATCCCTGGGATCCTTCTCATTCACCTGTGAACTCCCAGGATGAGTCCCAGGTGGAGGCATGGCAGGACTCCACAAGTGTATAAGGAAGGGGTCACTCCCTCCCAGCCCTCAGAAAGGAGGTTGTCAATCAGACTGTCAGGTCTGGTCTAGTAAAATACAGATGTCCTGATCAGAACTAAGTGGAACCCTTGGCCAACACAGCAGAACACACATTGCTTATAGCAGTATGTGGCAAGAAAACTATTTGTAAGAGAAAGAAAGCCTCAATAAATTTCAAAGACTGAAACATCCGGGTTTCATTCTCTGACCATGACCAAATTAAACTGGAAATCAGGAAAGTTCTCAGGAAAATCTCCAAATTTTTATAAATTGATCAATCTACGTTAAAAAAAATTAACAAAACAAAAGCCCCTGTGGTCAAAGTAGAGATCACAAGGGAAATTGGAAACTCAATGAAAATGGAAGTCAAATAAATCAGAGGATACAGATAAATCAGAGCTCAAAGAGAAACTATTAAATCTTAAATGCTTACGTTGTCTAGAGAAGAAAGTTCCCAAATTAATTAGATAACTCTCCACCTGAAGAAGCTAATAAAAACACAAATTAAACCAAAAAGGTAGGTGAGAAATAATCAAAAAATAACTGAAATAGTAAAGACATACACAATAAAGATCAATGAAACTTGGAGGTGTTTTTAAAAAGGCAACAAAATTGGTAACTCTTAAGCCGGTTGAAGGAAACAGAAAGCTGACTTGAACAACTGGCATCGGGAGCAGACGCTCTGCGCTGCAGACGGGAGGGACAACTTCATGCCAGCAATCTGTCAGGTGGGAAGAAACGGACAGGTTCCTTAAAGGGCAGAACCAGCAAACCTGGACAACCCTACAGCTACGGCCCGATGAGTCCCGCCAGCCCTACAGCCTCCACAGGGGGAAGGGGAGAGGGCCGGCCAAGAGGAGGCCAAGGCCAGGACGCCGCGGGGCGGAGGCAAGAGCGAGCCCTGGCCCCGCCCCGCCCCGCCCCACCCAGGCCCACCCCTGCCCTGCGGGGGAGGCCTACCGGGCGGCCCGGACCGCCTCAGGCTGCTGCACGCACTACTCAGGCATGACGTCACTGCAGAGCGCAGGGTCTTCCAGAATGCTGACCAACGCCAACCGCCAACCTTCGCAGGCACGATGAGCTCCAAGGGAGTCCACGCAGGCGCAGGCGCAGGCGCAACCGCGGCGCCCCCATTGGCCAGGAGCAGAGAGAGGCGATGGCATACGCAGCAATCCCATTGGCTGAGCTCCGCGGGCGGCGCCCCCATTGGCCGAGGCAGGTGGCCGCGTGCCGTGCCTCAGGTGGCCCGCGAAGTCAACTCGGCGGGGAGAGCGGAGCCATGCTGCGCCTCGCGGCCAAACTCGTGGCCTTTTTCTGGAGGAGGGAGGACGTCCCCGAGGAGGAGCCCGGGCAGCTGGAGCTCGCGGAAGGTGCGCGTGGGGTGGGCGGGCGCCCCTCAGAGAGCCTCCGCTGGGAGTCCCAGGGCTGCGGGCTGCGACCAGCCTGACCTGTGACCGTGACCCCACGGAGCCGCCTACCCTCGCGTGTTGGGGCCGCAGCACGTTCTGCGTTGCGCGCGGACCAGGGCCTCACCTGTCCTCCAGCCCCGTCAAGCTGAAGCCGCGCCTTCAGCTTGGCCGTCAGTTCCTCCCCTCCCAGCGGAACGCCGGGCGGCCCTTTTGGCTTATGCACAGTTCCTGGTTTGGACGCGGGTCCTTCCCACCCTTTCTGGGAAGAACGATCTGGCGGTCCATCTCCCGCCGGGACGTCGCGCCCCCTTGCTCTCGCGTGTGTGCCTACGAGGGCACCTCCGTCTCTGCACGCCTCTGCCTTATCTCTTTCCCTGGCGTCACTTGCAGTTGTGAGCTTTCCTCATTCCAAAAAAACGTCATCCGACCCTCTTCAAGCGTCCTTTCTGAATGTGATGAAATCGCTCCTCCTCTCGGATTCTCTCCTTTCTTGTGCCGCTAATGCTGGCAGACTGCCTCTCCCTGGTGCAGCTTTCCCCCAAGGTGACAGCTGTTTCTCCCTGTTCCTCCTTCTCTACAGGAATTGAGTTCAGGGTAGTGCTTCCCTTTGGCTTTCTCTAACCTCTAAAACGATGACATTCTCCACAAGAGAAGCCAGAAATATCAGAAATAGAGTGAGTTGGGGCAGCACAGTAAAGGCCACCCTATGCTGATGTGTTAAGGCCTACAGCCAACTGCAACCTGGAGCAGGTCACTCATCCAGCTGGTCTCATCTGTAGAATGGCTTTCAGCAACAGCTTGCACTCCAGCAATGTGCATCACTGAGATTGCTCAGCTCTGATGTGGCCTGGGCCCCAGGCTTTCTCCTGTGAGAAGTCTCAGGGAAGGCACAGCAAGGACTGCAATTACAGTTCTCAGGAGATCTCTCTGGCTGAGGGCCAGTTGGTTCTTTCCCAGTCTCCCTGGGCTGCTGCCACTGCTGCTCTTGATAATAATAAGGGAAGATGATAGTAACAGCTCCTGAAAGCCAAGCAGGAGTACGTTGTGTGTGTGTGTGTGTTGGTACTTGACTCTCCAACAGCACTCATGGGTAGTGACCAGTATTCTCTCCATTTCACAGATGGAAACTGAGAAGCCCAGGGTGACACATGGCAGTAGAAGAGCCAGGAGGCAAAGCCAGACAGTTTGGGTTCTCCCTACCACATCTACCACCTATGTCCCCCGGAATCTGAGCCTACATTCCAAACACTCCATGCCATGTCAGGGTCTCTACATCTCAAATCCCGCCCATAGGCTCCTGTCCCCTGTGGATGCTCATGGTCTTTCTCTGGTAGGGCAGAATTGTAGCTGATCTTTCTAACCTCTTTGCTTGCCTGTTTCAGGTGACACTAGGTTGAAAACTGTTCAGGGTGTCGTGACAAGGTACTGCAGTGATTATGGCATGATTGATGACTTGATCTACTTCTCCAATGAGGCTGTGACTAGCAAAGTGCTTCTGAACGTTGGACAAGAAGTCATTGCAGTTGTTGAAGAAAACAAAGTGTCAAATGGACTGAAAGCAATCAGGGTGAGTCCGGATTCATTCAGGAACTGTCTGCATGCTCCACATTTGTCAGCCTCTCAGATATGGCCTGGCCAAGGGAGAGTGGAGTGTACCTGAAGGGGAAGCGTTTGTTTTAAAGTTCAAAAGGTAAAGTTTGGGGATGTAGCTGTAGCTCAGTGGTAGAGCACTTGCCTGGCATGTGTGATGCATGGGTTTGATCCTCAGCACCACATAAAAATAAATAATTAAAAAAGGTATTGTGTTCATCTATAACTAAAAAAAAATTCAAAAAGGTGAAGTTTGCTTATAAATGTATGTTAGAATACTGTTAACAGTTCGTTGTTCTTCTAGCCATTTTTAAAAACTGTTCTTTAAATGATAATGATTGAATTCTTTATTAACAGGTCAGCAAAACTCAGTGGACTCTATTATTCAGCAACTTTTTCACATAAAATAGTATTTTTGTAGCACAAATTCTTGGAGGTACAGTTGCTAAGTCAAAAGGGTATGCAGATTTCATAAGATTATCATCAATTTGGCATCAATAATATTGTATGAGTTTATAGTCTCAGTTGCAGAATGGAGACTGCCTGCTAACTGGTGTTTGTAGGGATATCGTTATTCCTGAGCTTGGAAATATTTGCCAGTTTAGTAAATGAAGAGTGGTCTCATGATTTTATTTGTGTGTAAGCCTTAAAGTATGCTAATTTTTCAAATTTTTCACTGAGATATCTTCATATCCTTTATCAACTTTTTGTTGGGTTTAGCTTTTTTGCTTATTAAAGCTTACCTAATAATGAAAATTAGAGCTTTTAAAGGAAATTTATTATGTGAAAGTGTTAAAATTATTTTCTCTAAGATCATCTTTGACTTTGTTTTACAGTTTCATTTAAAGAGAGAGAAAGAGAGAATTTTTTAATATTTATTTTTTAGTTTTCGGTGGACACAACATCTTTATTTTATTTTATTTTTATGTGGTGCTGAGGATCGAACCCAGCACCCTGCGCATGCCAGACGAGCGTGCTACCGCTTGAGCCACATCCCCAGCCCTACAGTTTCATTTTATGTAGTTAAAGGTGTCTTAATTTATTGGATGGATTTCGGTCTCTTAAGCATCCTTTGAGAAGCCGGGCATGTTGGCACCTGCCTGTGATCCCCGTGGCCGGGAAGCTGAGGCAGGATCGCAAGTTCAAAGCAGCCTCAGCAGCTTAGCAAGATACTAAGCAACTTAATGAGACCCTGTCTCAAAAAAATAAAATAAAAAAGAATCCTTTGAGAGGGTTATTCTACTTCTTATCATAAATATTCACTCAGATTTTCCTCTGAAAATTATTTGTTTATTGATATTAATCTTGAGTCATTTGTTGTGTCCTGTAGACTGCCAGATGTTCCTTTTCTCACAGCTCACCAATCACCCTACTGAGACATCTACTTTTTTCCTGCTGACTTGAAAGGTTTCTTTCCATGTATCAGAATCCCACTTTCTTGTGGTTATGGGTCCCTGTGTGTCCTTTGGATCCCTGTGGCATGGCCACTATCACTGATGGTAGGCAGGTTTCCTTTCCTTACCTTTATTTGTGGGTGGAATTTGCTTGGCTTTCATATGTTCTGGGCGAGATGTATTTTTTGTTGTTAATTTTCTGCTCGGATTGTTTTTGTGCTGAGTTTATGGATTCCATTTAGGCTTAATTGACATAAGCTTCAACTATAAATTATGTCTGTTTATTTATGTAGTTTTTTTCACAATTTAATAGTTTTTTTAAGGTTCTGCAAACTTTTTAAGTTATTTCAAGTAATTTTGGGGTTTGTTCCATTATTGGTATAATTTTATTTTTTTATTTGGTACCAAGGATTTAACCTAGGGACACTTAACCACTGAGTTCATCCCCAGCCCTTTCTATTTTTTATTTTTTGAGACAGGGTCTTGCTAAATTGCTTAGGGCCTCACTAAGTTGCTGAGACTGGCCTCAAACTTGTGATCCTCCTGCCTCAGCCTCCCAAGTCTCTGGGATTACAGGTGTGCTCTGCCACAAATATTAAATTTTGCATAGTATTTTCAAATTAATCTTTTTCTTTATAGGAAAGCTATTGATTTTTAATGTAACTTATAAGGTGGCAGACTTATTGAGTGCTTAATTACTTCTTGGAAATGCGTGGGTTACATAATGTTATCTTAATGTTTCATATCATAATTTTTAAATGATACATATAAAAATAATTCAGATTGCAGAATTACATTGGTCAGTGTGTAGCTACTTGAATTTATTAAAACTAAGTAAAATTTAAAATTGGTTCTTCAGTTTCTTCAGCCATATTTATCAAGTGCTATTTGTAGTAGTAGCTGCCAAGTCAGGTGGCACAATCAAAGGAAGTCCATGCCCCACAGAAGGTGCTTGAGGCAGCCCTGGCCTGGATGCTGTGATGTGGGAAGCAGAGCCTTTCCATGCTCCCAGCTGCATCTCACCTCTCACACCTGCGTCTTCCAGCCACGATGCAGTGTATTTCCACTTGTGAGGCTTCATTCCCTCCCTCAGTGGTTTGCAGTTGGTCGGGTAAATCTTACGTCTCCTTGTTGTTTCCTAAGTATCCTCTTTCTTTTGATGCTCGATTTCCTCTGCAGATTCTTCATAGAGTCTTATAAAAATAAAACTAATTTTGTGTGTGGACTTTGTATCCTGCTACTTTGCTGAGTTTATCAGCTCTACATTTTTGGGAGGGTAGGGACAAAAACATGCAGTTGTAGCAGTTCTCATGAATACAGATGTGTGACCCAGTCAGCTCCCAAAGGCCTCACCTGCTGTCCTGGGGCAGCTTTAGGTATTTTACATGTAAGATCAAGCCATGTGTGAACAGAGATAATTCTACTTCTTCTCTAGTTTGGATGTCTTTTATTTCCTTTCTTTGCCTAATTGCTTTGGTGAGGACTTGCAGTGCTGTATTGAATAGAAGGAGAGAGTGGGCCTCCTTGTCTCCTTCCTGATCTTAGGGGAGAACTATTCATCTTTCAGTGCTGGGTTGATGCTAGCAGTGAACTTTTATTTATGACCTTTATCACATTGAGGAAGTTTCCTTTTACTCCTGGTTTGTGTAATGTGTGGTGAAGAGATGTACAGTTTAATCAGATGCCCTTTTTTTTTTTTTAGATGGACACAATACCTTTATTTTATTTATGTATTTTTATGTGGTGCTGAGCATCGAACCCAGTGCCTCACACTTGCTAGGCAAGCGCTCTACCACTGAGCCCCAGCCCCAGTCACATGACAGGTCATGTGGTGTCTTCTGGTCAATGTGGTATGTTCTTCTGCTGGCTGGATCTCAGGTGTTGGGCTGCTCTTGCGTTCTGGGATAAGCCCACTGGGTCAGGGAGTATAAACCTTTCAATATGCTGTGCACTCATTTTGCTATTTTGGTGAAGATTCTCATCTGCATTCATGAGGTATTGCTAGATAGACTTCTCTATGGTGATCAATAGTATCAGCAGGTGGGCCTTTGGGGAGTGACTGTCATGAAGGCAGGGGCTTCATAAACGGGATTCAGGCCCTTGGAGACTACAGGGAGCTCCTCATCCCTTCTCGCATATGAGGACACGTTATGAAGGTGCCAGATGTGAATCGGGTGCTGAAACGGCTGCCTGATCTTGGACCCCAGCCCAAATGGACTAAGACAAGGCGTTGGCCTGCAGTCTGCTTATCTTGTCCTCCTTTATAACGCTGTACGTCGTCGGTGTGTGATCTGTCTCTACAGGTGGAAGCTGTCTCTGATAAATGGGAGGACAACAGCAAAAGCTGCGGCAGAGGGCTGTCCAACTCCAGTCCCCGGGTGCTGATCGGCTGCGTGACTTCCCTGATGGAAGGCACTGGCTATATCAGTCAGACCACGTACTTCTCTCTGGAGAGCGTGTGTGAAGGTAGCTGGATGGGCTTCCGCTTCACATTTAAGATTGGGCTTTGCGATTTAACTGGCTTGGATTTGAGATGGCAACGTGCATTCTTGGAAGGGTTGGGTTCAGTCATGCCTCTGCCAGTGCCAGCCCTGTGCAGGGGTCTCCATGCTAACCGTAGCCCCCCAAAATGAAATCAACAGGCAGCTGCTGGGGATTTTGAAATCTGCTCTCTCTGTGGAACTCCTGAGTCCTGGGAAATGCTGCCTGGGATTGTCTGTTCCCCTCAGCCATACCAACAGGAGCCGCTGCCTCGGTGGCCTTGTGGAGAGAGGTCTCATGGAGAGATGGGGAATGTTTCATGCTGTAGATATTGACAAGAGACACACAAGGGAAGGCTTACCCTGAGGAGTAAAGACAAGCCCAGGCAGAGGGTTTTGCTGATAACCGAAAAACTCAATTGAGGCAAAACCAACTCCTCTGGAAGCTGAGGGAGGGTCATGCTCAGAGATGTCCCTGGGTGGCAGAACGGCCCTGATGTAATCCTCTGGCTCAAAGTTTTGAGCCCAAACTGTGAGTGGAGGCCTAAGGGCCCTTAGCCCAGTGGGGTCTGCCCTGTCTCAGATGTCTTTCTGGTAACCAGTATGGTTGCTCCAGGGACCTATTCTCATCTTTGACATTCCCAAGGTCCTCAGATTGTTGCTCTAAAGCCTGTGCCCCATCACCGCCCCCCCCCAATCCCTGCTGTCTAACAAAAGAAAAATCTGGATATATTAGAACAGTTGTCATATTGATAATCTAAACTGTGCAGTTGGATGCCATTTCTCTCTTGCCATTTCAGGTTTCCAGCCATGCAAAGGAGACTGGGTGGAGGCTGAGTACTGGATCCGGCCAGGCACGTGGAGCAGTGAGGCCATATCAGTGAAGCCGCTGAGGTACAAGCGCATGGACAAGGTAGTGTGTGACAAGTGGCTCCTCCCTGTGTTTCTGCCACACCTGCCTCCAGGATTCACTTCCATGCCCCAGGTTCTCCCAGAGGTTCTGGGAAACCTAGATGAGCACAGCTCAGCCAGGCCTGTGTTTCCTCGGGGAAGTAGAGACAACCCTGAGTACTCATAGATGTGGGCGTGTTTAACATGTTCTAGGGGCAAAACGTGCCTGGTAGAGAATTGTGGGGTGAGTGGGTGGGCTGTGGGACTTGCTCTTCCTCCTGAGCTGGTGTGATTGGGGAGTGAGGTGCGAATGAGGAGGAATTGAGTTTGCACCAGGGCGAGATGGGGGCACGGCTGGTTCGTGACTGAAAAGTGGGGAAGGTATGTGGGCCACCTCCGTAGCCCTCTCAGCCCGAGCTCACAGACCCCGCACGTCCTCCTGGGTCAGGCCTCCTGGGTCTGCTGCAGGGTTGGAGAGCTGTGCCCCTTGCCAGCAGTGTTGTCAAGCTCAGCACCACACTTGCAGGTCTGCGTCTCCAGCCTGTGTGGGAGGAACGGGGTGCTGGAGGACAGCATCTTCTTCAGCCTGGACTCCCTGAAGCTGCCGGAGGGGTACACGCCACGGAGGCACGATGTGGTCAACGCCGTGGTGGTGGAGAGCAGTCAGTCGTGTTATGTGTGGAGAGCGCTCTGTATGACTCCTGTGAGGAGGAGGTAAGCAGCAGCACTCCTGTTTGGGTGGGGACAGGCCAGACTTGAGGAGTCAGTCACGTGCTATGCCACAGTGGTTTAGATGACCGTTTCCATGCAGTGCTGGTCCCCTAAGATACACTGCTCAGTGACATTGCAGCCTTCCTAGTTCATGTAGGTACACCCTCGTGCTCACACTAGGACAGACTTGCCTCAGGACAGTCACATTTCTCAGAACATGTCCCCATCTGAGAACGCATCACTGCCCTTTGGTAAGGCAGAGAGCAGGCCTTCCAAGTCCCGCGTTTGCTGTAGGAGCTGAGTGTGGAGGGCTCAGCCTCCCGGTGGAGTGCAGGTAGATTTCCAATGTCCTTCTTGTCTCTTAGTCCCTTCGTCCTCCTAAGGTGATGACTGTCTAGGCCCCTTTTCTGTTGCTAATGACACAGTACCACAGACTGGGCAAGTTATAAAAGAAAAGAGGTTTGTTTTGGCTCAGGGTTCTAGTCCAGGGTCAGGGGCTGCATCTGGTGATGAGCTTCTTGCTGGCAGAGCCCTTAGGCCATGCAGGGCACTTCATGGCAAGAGGCCAGACTGGCCTTTATTTGCTGATCCCTGCAGATGACTATTAATGCATTAATCGCATGAGTGGATTAACCCCTTCATGAGGGCAGAGCCCTAATCACCTCTCTAAGTTGCCACCTGGTCCCACTCTTACGATCTTGTAATGGGGATTAGATTTCACCTGAGTTTCAGAGGAGACAGAGCATAATCAGATCATAGTGATAATTGCCATTTGGTGTAGAGTCTTGTATCTTTTGTTCTTTCATGTTTTGGCATTTAAAAGCACATGTTGGACATAGCAGGTTCTTGGGGTGATTGTAAGGGCATCCTCGCATGTGGTGTCCTTCTTGTGTGAACACACATAGCGTGGTGTGGCCCTTCCTGAGCCCTGCACATGGCTGCCCAAGCCCTGCCTGCCTTTTCCCTGGGCAGGCTCCTCACTCCTTTATTATTCTCATCACCGCCCCATTTCCTCAGTTGAGTGCAAGCTGTGTGTGGGGAGTGTTTTGTCTGTTTCCCCGCCCCACATCTGGGGCCCAGCTTGGTGTCTGGGTTGGGCAGGCCAGGCCTGTGTCTCCCAACGGCCACAGGTGCATGAGGGAGGTGCATGAGTTGACCAGTGGTGCTCTGCCCTCACTCTGCTCAAGACCTTCACCTGACTCTGGCCACGTGGAGCCTGTTTCCTTTCCCAGGGGACCCTGCTTTCCTCCTGGGGCAGGGAAGAGAGATGTGGCCCTGTCTGCCAAGCAAGGCCAGCTGATCACTGACTGGAGCCCCAGCCCTGGGTCTTGATGACCACAGGCTTCCTCTGCATTGTGCCTTGCTGTAAAGCCCCCTCCGTGGCCTTGAGAAGCATGGCCAGCAGGTCTTACTGTGGGCCTGTGGTTGGCATGACCACTTGAAGGACATGCCCCACCACTCCACCCTGCTGTCTTCTTCAGGCCACAAGTGCATGGAGGTAGGTGTATTTCTGCCCCACAGCACATCTGTCTTCTCATCCTCGCTCGGGTTTCCTGTCCAAGGTGTGGTGCTGCTAGGCTGTGGAGTCGCGCGTACACTGCCCCTTCTTGCTGGGGTCAGGCCTCATGTGCAGCTACTGGGCTTTGCTTCCAACTTTGGCTGCCCCCTGTAATTGCAGACTCCTGGTATCTCCCTGTGTCTGATTGACAGCACAGATAAGCAAGGCAGCGTCTGTTCAACTCTCAGTCCCAGTACCCCCCTGAAAACAGCCTGTCCTGTACGTGGGTTGAACCAGAAACCTGGAGGCTGCTTGCCTCCCTTCTTACTTCCTCTGGCCTCATCCATAGCAGACGTGGACAGTGCACACCAGGCCTTTGCACAGAGAGGGGAGAAGAGAAAGGAAGGGACAGTACAGACCCAAGAAGGGACCACTGAGTTTGTGAGCAGGGCCAGAAATGGAGAGGTTCATTCTAGAGGCCTGTTTTCTTACGGGCTGCAGGCCAGGGTAGTGCTCAAGACTGGGTTGACCTTCTGGGCAGAGTGAATGGCAGAGGGAAAAGACACTCTGTTTTGAGGCAAAGTAAAAACTTCTCATCTTCTAAAGAGCCAGACTTGCTATAGTTGGCGCTGCTTAACCAGAGGTGTTGGGAGTGCACGCTCAAAGCCCTGGTGGTGATGCCTGTCGCCACACATTGCCATGCCGAGCTCAGCAGGTGTGGTGAGGTCTGCCTCTGAACACAGATGTGGAAAAACTACCATAAGTGTGAGGAGGCGACTTTCAGCTCCCTTTTAGTGTTACAGTACCACTGTCACACATGTAGTCCCTTGTGAGGACACTGTCATGCTGCCTGTCACTGCGTGTCAAAGCAGAAAGTGTCTCTTCCTCCCTCCCTCCCTGCCCTGGACCCTGGAGCTGGAGAGAAGGGGAGCAGACCTGATGACATCTGTGCTGCCTGTTTTTCTAGACGTCTTCTGTGAGATAGCCTGCTATCCCTGGAAATTCTGGGTCTTGGGGAGTTTCTGCCTGTAGTTAGGTGGGCACCTCTAGGCTCATCCACAGTCTGCCCTGGAGCTAGAGCAGGGACAGAGAGCAGGGGCCTTCTGACGTCCCACACCTACAATTGGCCCTTGCTTCAGAGACCCTGCTGCTGCTGGTGAAGCCCCAGAGGAGTCCTGGGGAGCCCTGCTGTTGAAAAACAAAGGCAACATTGAAGTCACAAGGATGACAGACTTTGGAACCCTGAAGGAAGGAGGAAGCAAAACCATGGTGATCTGCATAGAGTAAGTGCCTCTGGGGGTTTGAATAAAGCCACAGGATAGCAGTAGTTTCAGCTGCATGCCTGTGGATTTTCTACGGCCTGTAGAACCAGCTGGACTTTCCCTGTTTATTGTTTCCCTCTGAGAATATTTTCAAACTTTTGACTCCAAAATGTCCTTTTAACTTAAACCCATAAAGGCATTTGCAGTTGCTGTTCGCCAGGTTGATTTCTCCTTTGTGGTGACTGCGCCTCAGCTCTGGAAATCTGCAGGCTGTTCTCTTTCCTTCTTCAGGAATAAAGGAGACGTTCCTCAAGACCTAGTCAGCTGCAAACTGGCTGGCTGGGACAGAGCGCAGCAGTTCAGGTTTCAGACCCTGGACAAAGGCCACACCTGCCTAGAGGAGTCTGTTCCAGAGAAGAAGAAGCATTTTTCAGATGACGATGTTAATTCGTTAAACAGCTATCAAAAAACCCGCAGTGATGGGACACTGGAAAACACAGAAGTCTCTCCAGGTAGGCAGTCCAGCTGCTAAGGAGGAGCCCGTCCACGCAGCTGTCACAGCATAAGGACTGGGACCTGAGGCAGCTTGCAGTCCACGAACCAATGGGGTCTCAGGCTCGGCACTTGGTAGTGGTCTATGCTAAAGTCTTGAGTCTGGACCCTTCTGCTCTTAATGTTTCAGGGCTAGGGAGGGGGACCAAAACAGCCTGACGTACCAACTTCAGCTTCCAGCAGAGCCTGTGTCCTGGTGGGGCGGGTGGGCTCCAAGGTCAAGCTGTAGACTGGAGTTCCTGTCTGGAGACTCTGATGACACACTTTCCTCCTGCCGGCTGCTTCCTCCTGAGATTGGCTTTGTGTGCATCTGAGTGTTTCTGTGTCTGGCCATTCATTTCCAGCTACATTAGAAATGACTTACCTTTTGGTCTAACTTTGGATTTAAACTTCCTCCTCCAGGTGGCTGTACCTGTGAAGAAGAAAGTAGGGAAAAAGAAAACAACCCATCAAAGAAGCAGCTGACGGAGACCAAGCCCGGGGGGCTCATCCCTCCAGGGGGAAAAACCTTCATTGCCATTACGTGTGAAGCCAAGTAGGCCACTGGGGGGCTGCAGAGAGCTCCCTCGGGGCCCTGTGCATGTTCCCTCTACACGTCATCTGGGGTGCTTCTCGGTTGGGTGTCCTAAGAGCACCTGTGGCTGTCTGGGATGTAACCAGGTCGCAAGGAGAAGCACAGGTCCAGAGAGCAGCCAGCCGAGCCAAGGGGTGCCCAGCCCCAGTGTCTTTCCTAGTTCTCAGCAAATGGCCAGGGTCTTTACAAAGAAAATAGAACACTCATGATCCATCGGCATGAGCTCCTTCCACGACTTGTGAGCCCTCCTGATTGTAGCCCTCTAAGGACTCCTGCACTGCGTGCTGGGTCGCCGAGGCCTTGGTTTATCCCTGTGCCTCCCCACCTCCCCAGGCATCTGGCTAAGACACAGTGCCAGGAGCGAGGGCCAGAGGAGAGAAAGATAGGGATGGAGCTTCCTTCCCACCCAGACCCAGCTTACACATCTGGCCTTCATGCCCCCCTCTTTCCCCTGGGCCCCTAAACCTGTCCCTGGTTCCTCCTCAAGTCCCCTGTGGAGGCTGCTTGCCAGTGAGTGGCCGTCTCTCAGCTGGGCATTCGAGTCCCATCCTCCTTTTGTCTCACCAACCATCTGAATAACTGTCTTGCATCAGGGCCATCGGTGTCCAACCGTGAGTGACAATCATGCAACAGTAGTCCTTTAGTGAATCACGTGAGATGCTGTCCACCTAGCTGTGGTAGCATAGGCATAGGTGAGAGCAGAGCACACCCGCACAGAGTATGCTAGGCTGGCCACTGCTAGAAAGGAGAAGGGAACAGGTAGAAAGCAGTGCTATTGGTGGTTAGGTGACACTCTTCTCACTTAGCATGTCACCTGGAGCTGGGTGTGGTGCATGCCTGTAAGTCCCGGTACTTGGGAGGCCAAGGTAGGAGGATGGTTGATTGCAGGCCAGCCTGTTCAACTCACCAAGACCCTGTCTCAGGATGTAAAAAAAATTAAAAAGGACTAGTATTCTGGCTCAGTGTCAGAGTGCTAGCCTAGTGGCGGGAGGCCCCGGTTGTCTCCAGCACATGCTCCTGTACACATGCGTGTGATCTTGGCAATGTTGAAAACAGTGTTTGTTCTGATTAAGTTAAAGAGAACTACAGGAAGGACAGTTTTAAGCCCTTGATTCTGTCTTGGGAAAAAGCATTGTTTGTTTTATGAAGTAAACTTCTATGTAGGTTCTTAAAGCCTCAGCCTGACTCTCCTCTGTAGCCCTGTCACTTTCCCTGTGTGTGCCGAGGGGAGCTATGGCCCGTCTGGCTGCTGATTGACGGTTTCCCTTGTTTCTCAAGGCACTCGGGCCGCTGCAGGGAGCTGCTCCTGCTGTGCTTCTCCAGCTTCCTCATCGGGCGGCACCTGGAAGTGAATGTGGTCAGTGGCGAGGAAGCGCTGATTGCCATACGTGAGCCCTTCTCCTGGAAGAAGCCTAAAAGCTCCCAAGCGTTGGCCTCCACAAAGACAACTGTCGTGGTGACTACACAGAAGAGGTGGGCCCCTGAATCCTGCAGCTTGTTGGTCAGTACCAGCTCTGGCTGTGGACAGGCGTGCGTCCTGGCAGGCTGGGTTTGCAGTGCTTTTTCCTCCTGTATTTGGGGCAGGGTGCATTTTTACAGAATGCTCAAGGTCAGATTTTGTCTTTGCCACTGGCACCACCATGGCAGTGTGGAGGACAGGGCAAAGTGCCTGCATGTCCCAGTGCCCTGCTCCACCCTGGAAGGTCCCAGCGTGATTCTCGGAACAGACTGGACTTGCCCTCTGCTCCTGATGACCTCTCCTATCTCCTGAGGGCAGGACGAGCTCTGGCATCCAGTGTCCACACATGTGCCCAGCAGCACCGTCAGCCTTGGGTTAACATGATGCTGGCTAGTGTCCTCCGCGGTAGTTCAGGCGTCCCATGCAGCTCACACGGGGCACTGAGATTGCTGGTTGCTCAGGCTGTTTGCAGGAGTGCCACCGTTTCAGAAGGAAGGGAAGGAAAGCAGCATGTTCTCTGTTAGCCGCTGGCTGGGGATACATGGTGTGCTTTAGTGGCTGTCTCCTGCATGATGGGGCATTAATCTGGCACTAGCACCACAGCGGGTTTGGCGCAGGTGCTGCCCAGAACCCATTGGGGTGAGAGACAATGCTTTTCTAATACTGGAAAATTCCAGATTTCAAGTCACATGTTATCCCAGTGATAGTTTGAGGTAAGGGTCAGGGGACTTTTGTCGATGAAGGCCACAGGGAAGTGTGATAGCAGAGAAGGGTGCTGTATGACTGGTCAAGTCCAGAACGTGGTTTGAGTCACAGCACTACTACCAAGAAGCCGTGTGACTTTGGGCAAGTTTTTATCGTTCTCTGAGCATTGGTCTCACTTATAAGTGGAGTCCCTGCCTCAGAGGGCTTGAGGAGTGAATGAGATAGAGCATGTCAGATGTGCAGCCTTTGGGCACAGAGCAGGCAGCGAATGCTGATGATGCTGCTCGCCTCAGGGCACGTTCTAGGTGGGGACCTAGGAAAGGAGCAGCTGTCTCCATAGCCTGCAGCACAGAGTCCTGGATGATGGCAGCTGGTGACGCCTGGTTCTCACCCAGGGGCACAGGAGTCACAGCGGCTCCATGAGAGAGTGCTGCATACACCAGCTGCCACCAGCGTCTCAGTCCCTGGGCATGTATGTCCTTGGTGTGATAGCATAGCCCCCTTCAGGTGTCTCTAGAGCACGGTCGTTGGTTTCCTGGTGGTCAGCCTGTGGACCAGTGTGCCTGGCCCTGGTTGGCTACAGAGTGCCTGCCCAGGGCCCACACCAGGCGCTGGTGTTCAGTCTCACTGCTATTAGACCTCTCTACCAGCACCTCCTTGCCAAGTCCCCAGTATGTTGTGCGCTGAGGTCAGAGTGGCCAGTGGTCTACCACGTCCTGGTCTTTTGGTCTCCTTCACTTTGTATCTGTGAGGAGTCGGTGCCTGGCACTAGGTCTTGAGCGTCCCTGCTTTCCCAGCGAGCTTCCCAGCTGTGCTGCTCTGGTGTTGCCCTCTGCTCACTCACGGGGAGGACACCCTGTTTTTTGGTGGGGGCAGTGGCCTGCCATGCTGTCAGTGACTCTGGGGTGGCCTGCAGCTGTCCAGCCAAAGCTGCACTCGACCTAGGTGGACTGTCTCTGAAATTCCAGTCTCCTCATCTCCCTGGTCCTTTTTCTGCATCACTGTTTGACTCAGGGTCTCATGCATGCTAGGTAAGTCCTGCACCACTGAGTCATACCCCAGTCCTTTTAAAATTTTATTTTGAGGCCAGATATTGCCTCAGCCTGGCCTTGAACTTGAGATCCTGGCCTTGAACTTGAGATCCTCCTGTCTCAGCACCACAGCACACATGCTAGAATTACAGGCATGGCCACTGCACCCAACTCTCAGAATTTGAGTGACTCAGATGACCCTGTTCTTGGAGAAAGCAGAGGCTTGGAGAGTAAAACCAGCTTTCCCCAGGGAGTCACAGCTAAAAACAAAAACAGTTAAGGCTGCCCATGTGTTCTTTGCAGTGATGTGTGGGTATAGTTTCTGATACTCATGTCCTTATTAAAAACACAGTAACAGTTGGGCTCAGAGGGACATGCCTGTAATCCCAGCAATTTAGCAAGGCCCTCAGCAACTTAGACCCTGTCACAAAAAAACAGGGTGGGGGGTGGTGCTTGGAATGTGGCTGAGTGGTAAAGCACCCTAGATTCAATCCCCAGTATCCAAAGAAAAAAACAAAACATGTAGTGAAAACCAAGCTCATTCAAATTCCCTGGTCCAGTAGGCTCCTGGGAAGCCAGTCTGGCTCCAGGGGGAGGAGCAGCCCTGCTGCCCTGCAGAGGTGAGAGGCCAGCTAGAGCTGGGGAACTTGGGACCCAGGACCAGGAGCAGAGGCTCGGCACAGCCAGCCTACGCCGGTGGCTCCTGTATCTGGTCCTCCTGAAGCAGGAAGTGAAGTCTGATCAGGTTGAGCACTCTTCATTTGAAAATTCAAAATCCTGGAGTATGAAGCTTCAGTGCTGATGTGGTGCTCCAAAAGCTTCAGATTTCGAAGCATTTCACATGATGGATGCTCAGCTGGTAGAGTCCACACAGGTATTCCAAAATCAAAGTCTCCAAAGTCTGAAATACTCTGGTCCCAAGCATTTCGGATAGGGGATACTCCAAAACTACACACGGAAATGCTGGGGTAGCAAAGAGCTGCTTTAACTTGTGGATTTGTGTCTTAAGGAACTCGCGACGACAGCTCCCAAGCTTTCTTCCACAGTACCCGATACCAGACAGGCTGAGAAGATGTGTGGAGCACAAAGTGGACATCCTGACCTTCCAGCCACTGCTTGCAGAGGTAGGACATCAGAGGGTGCCAGGGCATGCACCCATGCCCCTCACACAGTGTCCCAACAAAAGCAGGAGGACCCTTCAGTTTCACCATAGACAGCCTGAGCTTAAGGGTGACATGGGCGGGGCAACTTGGTGTTTCTCTGGAGACTGCCCCTGGGGATGTGGGGCAGGGAGCAGGGCTTTTGCCAAGCCCAGCCTCTTAGGTGCGAGCAGGAGGGTTTCCAGTCATGACAAAACCCTAGCACTCCAGGGGCCGACGGAGCTGGCTGTCAGGGGAGGCTGAGAAAGTTGGGTCTGTGGGAAAGCCTTGTGGACATGTGAGCCCCTGTTAAGGTCAGCAGCCAGGCGGGAGAGTTGGGGGCAGAAGTGTCCACCTGGCCTCAGGGGGAGCATTGTCCTGTGCCGGGAGGCACTTGCTGTCAGGAATTTGAGGTCATTCATCCAGAAGCAAGTGGGTGACTGTGAAGTGGGGCATGGCACGACCCAGGGACAGGCTGGATGGCTGGAAGCTGGTGTCGGGTCATGGAGTGCTTGTTCTGCAGGACAGGCCTTGAGCCGTCAGCAGGCTAGGGTGAGAGCCATGCAAGAGGGACAGACAGACCCGCGTGGAGGGTGGGCCAGTGCTCCTGCAGGCCCGGCTCAGGGCCCTCTGGAGCCTGAAGTGCTTTGTGCCTATGACACTGATGAGGCCGGCAGTTGGAATGGTGCTGGCTTCCGTCAGCGTGTGGTGGCTGCGTGGCCATGCAGCTGAGGTGAGCCTGATACGTGTCTGCTCCTTGGTTGACCCTGGTTTCCCACCCCTTGCAGGTTGGTCTCCTTTCCCAGAATTCTGTGTGAATATTACCCACAGCATGGACTTTCCCTTTATTCTAACTTCTGCTCAGCAGTTATTTTAGTTTGAGGTTATGAAAGGGCTGAGTAACAGCCCTTGCTGATGTCCTGATCAGTGCCTGGGAGCCAAGGATGTGACCTCTGTCAAGGGAATGAGGTCGAGAACCTTGACCTGGAAGATGACCCTGACTGAGTGGCACCACATCATCTCAAGGTCCTTATAGAGAGGCAGGAGGGTCCAAGGTTGAGGAGCATGGCATCTGCAGAAGCTCAGACTACGCTGCTGCTCCCTGGAGCCTCCAGGACGAGCCGCCTGCCATACTTCAAAAAACACCCCTGACCCCTTCTGTGTGCTGCCAGGCCACAGGGTTGGTTGTGGTGGCCTAAAAAGCTCACCTGGCCTCCGTGCTGTGTGAACATAGCCAGGCTTTTCTGGCTTGTGCCTGGTGATGCTGAGGGAGGGATCCCACACCCAAGGTCACAGTTTGCGTGATTCCATTTGTACAGATTCCCAGAACAGGTTAGCCCTCAGAGACCAAAGAGGTGGACAGCTACCAGGAGGGTGCTGGACAAGGCGTGTCCCCTCTGGGCTGTTGGGTGTCTTGGAAGGATAGGTGTGGTGGTTGCAGGAGGTCGTGACTTCTCCGAGTGTCCTGTTCTGTGAAGTGGTTCATCTTAAGTGTTTTTCCTGCCTCTCTTGAGAAGACCGTGTGGCTTTCTTCCTGAGTGTATTGCCTTGGTGACTCGCATTGGTCTTCAGGGGCTAGGCTCACCTCGTGTCCCTGGGTGGATCCCCACCCACGGTGCTGTCATTGGTGTGTGCATTTTACTCTGCAAGCCCCAGACTCTGGGGGGTTCCAGTGCCAGGGCTGGGAATGAAGGGAAGCCCGGCGTGGGTGTTGGCAGGGTGCCCTGAAGGACCCTTTTTACCTGCTGGACAGCCTCATGACAATAGTCTGATGGTGCTGTGGTCCCACCCCCAGGAAACTTGTTCATGCTGGCAGGTGCATCTGACCCGCTTCAGCTTGTGCTACCTGACCCTCACTGCACACAGCTAGTGCAACCAGCATCCTGTGGGAAAACCTGGCCTGGTCCAGGGCAGCCCCTGGTTCTTGAGATCCACTGTGCAAATTTGACACTGCCTCCCTCCAAAAAAGGTTCTGGGCAGGGAGGGCCCCACGAGTCAGAGGGCCGTCCTTCCTCCTGAGTCCCACCAGACCAGAGAGACAGGTGGAGCTGCTGGAGAGGCAGAGGCAAGTGGCCCTGGGTGTTCAGTCTCCCTCGGGGCCAGAGAGACTCTCAAGCCTCGCCTTGGCTCTCCTGGCCCTTGGGTGTGGCAGCGTCCTCCCGGTGCCCAGGCAGCACCCTCACTGTGCATCTGCCGTCACACACCACATGCCCACTGACAATTTTGCACCTGTGTTGGTGGGAGGTGTTGGTCTGCAGTCTTCTTTCCTTGAAGGGTCCTTCGTAGGTGCTGCATAGTGCCCTCAGGGACTTGGAGGAACTCTGGCCTTGTGGCCGTCCTAGAGTTCATGCAGAACTGGGCCCACATCTTCCTAGTGGTGATGGAAGGTTCCAGTGATGCCTTGTGACTGAGCTCTTGGCCCGCAGACTGAGCCAGGAATTGCTTCTTCTGGCTCCCTGTTGGTTCTCTTTTCTCTGCGCTATGGGGATTTTCCCCCTGAAAGAATGTGCGCCTTTCGTCTGACGTGCCTGACTGGTTGCACGCAGCTATTGGGCTCCTGTTAGGCTGTTGGTGATGGTGCTTCTCTTCCCTCAGGCACCTGGCTGGCAGAGGGCTGCGCACTACATCAGTCTTCTCAAAGAAACAGCTCTTTGCTTTTGTTGGTTTTGTCTTGTTCTGATTTCCCTTTAATCTGTCACCTACTGTGTTCTTTTGTTTTTGTTTTTTGTCTTTTTTTTTTTCTTTCACTAGTGTATTTGGTTTCTTTTGCTCTTTTTCTAAGAAGGAAGCCAAAGTCATTTGGTTTAAAATCCTTGGTTTTTTGCTAACATAGGTTTTTAGTGTTAGAAAATTTCTTCTTAAGTACTAAATTGGCTGTGTCCTGCAAATTTTAATACATTATATTTGTATTTTCATTTAGTTCAAAGTGTCTCTTTCTTTTCCTACTGACTTCTGATCTGTGGTTATGTAAAAGCATGTTGAGTTTCTGAACCTGTGAGTACTGCTAACTTGATTCCACTGTGGCCGTCAAACATACTTTATGACTGAATGCCATTGCATTTATTGACAACGCACCCTCTTTGGGTAAATATTGCTTGTATGTTTGTCTTGTCTCAGGAATGTCAGTTAGGTGAAGTCAATCGGTGGAGCTCTTTATTTTATGTTTTTCTTATTTTATTGTGTTTTAAATTTTGAGGTAGGGTCTCACTGTATTGCTGAAGCTGACCTGGAACTCCTGATCCTCCTGCCTCAGCCTCTCAAGTTGCTGGGTTCCTAGGCGTGCACCACTGCCAAGCTTCTAGTGCTCCTTACCCTTTTGTATAAATCCAGATTTCCATTTGGGATCATTGCACTCCTGCCTGGAGGACTTGGACTTTTCATGTCATGCTTGCCTATGGGATTGATTCTTTCAGTCTTTTATTCTGAAGAAGTCCTATTTTACTTTCATTTTTTAATAGGCTCTACTGTAGAGCAGTTTTAGGTTCACAGAGGAAGGTACAGACATTTCCACGTAGCCTCTGTACCCAACCTCAGCTCCCCGCCATCTACATTCCCACCAGGGTGGTACATTGCTGAAATTGATGAGCCTACATTGACATGCCCTGGTGGCCAGAAGCCCATAGTTTATGTTAGTGAACTGAATGTTGAACATTCTGTAGGTTAGGACAAAAGGATAATGTCATGCTGAGCACAGTGACTCTCTCCTGCAATCCCAGCAACTCTGGAGGCCGAAGCAGTAGGATCACCAGTTCCAGGCCAGCCTCAGCAACCTAGGGAGATCCTGTATCAAAATAAAAAGGGTTGGGATGCAGCTCAGTGGTAGAGCACCCCTGGGTTCAGTTCCCAGTACAAAAAAGTTAAAGTATAATGTCACGTGTGCACCATTATAGTGTCACACAGAGCAGTTTCACTGCCCTGAATCTTCAGGGCTCAGCCTTTTTGTTCGGCCCTCCCTCAGCCCATGGCAGCCACAGCTGTTTCTTGTGTCTGTAGTTTTCCTTTTCTGGAATGCCATGTGGTGGAGTTACACACATGCAGCCTTTTCAGGTGGACTTCTTTCACTTACAAAGGGACGTTTGATTTTCTTCCATGTCTGTGCATGGCTGGCAGCCCTGTTCTTTTTAATGCTGAGAATATCCCATAGTCCGGATGGACCACAGTTTGTTTATCCACTTCCCTTCTGAAGGACATCTTGGTTGCTTCCAGTTTCAGAAATTAGAATAAAGCGTGATGAGACACCCAGTGCAGACTTTCTGCTAATTTTTAAAAATATTTTTTTAGTTGTAGATGGATACAATGCCTTTATTTATTGATTTTTATGTGGTGCTGAGGGTCAAACCCAGTGCCTCACACGTGCTAGGCAAGTGCTCTACCACTGAGTCACAACCCCAACCTAACCATACAGTTTTAATGACTGTGGCTTCATAGTAGGTTGTGAAATTATGAAGTACGAGTCCCCCATCCTCGTTCTTCTTTTGAAAGATGACCTTTCAGCATCCCTTGAGATTTTCTATGAACTCTAGAGTGAATTTTTCTTTTTCTGCAAAAAGTATCAGTGGAATTGTGATAGGAATTGCATTTAATCTATAGATTACTTTGGTTAATGTAGACATTTACTGTTCTAACATTAAGTGTCCATGAACATGGGTTGTGTTTCTATTTATTTTTTTCTTTGAGCAGTATTTTGTAGTTCTTAACATACAAGTCTTTGACACTTTGGTTAAATTCATAAGTGTTTTTGTGCTATTGTAAATGGAATTATTTTGTTACTTTCTTTTTTAGAGTGTTCGTTGTTAGTATTTAAGAGATGCAACTTGTTTTTGTGTTTTGACTATATCCTGCTGCTTTGATGAATTCACATATAAATTCTAACAGTTTATTGTGAAATCTTTAGGTTTCTTACATGTAAAGTCATGCCATCTGCAAACAGATGATTTTACTTCTTATTTCTAACTTGGACACCTCTATTTTCTTTTCCTTGCATACTTGCTCTAGCCAGGAGTTCCAGAAATGTGTTGAATGGAAGTGGTGAGAGTGGGCATCCTTGTTCTGTTCCTGACCTTGGAGGAAAAGCTTTGCATTGAGAAGATGTCAGCTATGGGCTTTAATGACCTTTACTGTGTGGAGGAGACTCCCTCCTCCCTGTAGCTCACTGTCCCTTGATGAGGGCACTGGACTTGTCATGCTCTTTCTGCATTAATTGAGCTCCTGTACGTTTTCCACTTGGTCCTGTGAAGGTGTACACTGCTCAGCAGCCTCCAGAGGCTGCACCACCCTGGGTCCCGGGAACAGGCCTCCTGGTCGTGACATGGGGCCCTCTCAAGGGCTGCGGCTTTCGTTTGCTAATTAGTTGTGTTTGCATCAGAATCTCTTTTCTGGTCAGAGTTGTTTTTGTGTTAAGATGGGTCTCGCTGGGTGGCCCTTGGATTTCTGGACTTAGATGGTCCCTCCCTTCTTGGGCTTCTGAGCAGCTTCAGTGTGTGCCTCCAGCCCGTTCTCTCTCTACGTTTTTTTAAATTTTATATATATATATATGTGTGTGTGTGTGTGTGTGTTTTTCAGTTGTCAGTGGACCTTTATTTTATTCATTTATTTATATGTGGTGCTGAAAATCGAACGGAGGGCCTCACACCTGCTAGGCAGGTGCCCACCACTGAGTCCCAGCCCCAACCCACGCTCTCTCTTTTCTTGAAGTCTCTTAGTCTGGCTTTGGTATCCTTGCAGCGTGGCCCCTTCGAATGATTTTCAAATGTCCTCTTCAGTGTTGGAACAATGTGCGACAGGTATCATTCTTCTTTAGTGTTTAGTAGAGTTTACCGTGAGGCCCCCAGGCCCAGGGCTGTTCTCCAACAGGAGGGTTTTGACCACTGATTCAATCTCCTTAGAAGCCGTAGCTCTGTTCAGAAGACCCAGCAGAGAAAACAGTGATGACAGAGGCATGGTCACTAGGGAAGGGGTCTTCCTGCCAGAACTCCCTGGTCCTCTGGAGGCTGAAGGCTGGGAAGCATGCTGACTGAACCCTCACCAGGGCAGACCCGTGGGTGGGTGCCAGCCATGTGGACATGCTCACGCTGGGCTGCTGCTCCCTGGACATGGGCCTACAGGACCTGCTGCTCTGCTCTCACGGATGTGATCCTGTTTTTTTCAGCTTTTGAACATGTCAAACTATAAGGAGAAGTTCTCTACTCTGCTGTGGTTGGAGGAGATCCATGCAGAAATAGAACTGAAGGAGTACAACATGAGCGGAGTCACCCTGAAGAGGAACGGGGACCTGCTGGTGCTGGAGGTCCCGGGGCTGGCGGAAAGCAGGCCCTCCCTATATGCAGGTGCGCTGGCCCTGGGGGCTCCCTCCCACTGTCTCTCGCACCTTTTCATGGAGCACTCCACTTGGACACCGTCAGCGCTGTGTAAATGTTAAAGCATGACACTTTGCCAACTCACAGTTGTCTGGGAGCTGATCCCAGGAATGTTCTTCGTTCACATCCTCGGGGCTTGGTTTCACAGTGTAGCAGGAGTCATTTGTGATCTTGTCTTAGTTTGACACATGATAATTTATGTTTTGACTAGGTGACAAACTGATCTTAAAATCCCAGGAGTACAACGGGCATGTCATTGAGTACATTGGCTATGTGATCGAGGTAAGAGGACTCCCTCCTGACCCATTGGGCTGACCCATTCATTCTCAGGAAAGGTGCTCCCTTGGGCTTTGGCTTCCTGTTGGGAAGTGTGAAGATAAAGTAAATCTTTAAATAATCTTTGATGTGTGAAAGGAACTTGGTGTCTAAAGAGATTCTGTCATTTTCAACCTCATAAGTCACCTATGTTGTGATGCCTGCATTGGGTTGACTTGGGCACACTCTGGAAGAGCCAACAGGGCAGTACCCTGCACAGGGAGGACTCTAGAGCGTGTAGAGCTCAGGGTGGGGCAGGAGGTCCCGTTGGCTTGGCTCAGATCGCAGCCTGGACCTCCCTGCCTGCATGGTATGTGCTTCTCAGGCTGATTTTCACGGCTTCTATCCTGAGCGAAGTCCCAGGAGTACTGCTGGGAGCTGCATGGGAAAGGCCTGCTCAGTGTGTGCAGGGAGCCCATGCTGCCCAATGTGGAGAGGGAGGGGCATGCCCAACTTCACTCTCAAAGGAGAAGGACTGGGACTAGAGGCTCTGACGAGGATTCCGAGGGGACCCACATAGCTCTGGTGTGGAGCTGTGCTGTGGCTGAGATGAGAGGGAGGTGTTTTCCTGAGCTCCAAGACTCTAGTGACCCAGAGCCTCAGCTGTTGATGGCGCTGCAAATCACACTTGGTCCCGGGCTCATCCTTGGGGGTGCATGAGTGGCAATGGTGGAAGGTGCAGGGAGGACAGGCTTGTTAATCTGCTTGAGAAGAGGAGGGTGGCCTTGAGTAGCTGGAGGGCGTGGAGAGCCCTGGAGAAGGCACAGGGACCTGGGCAGCACTGGAGGCTAGCGGCTTTGTGGTCAAGGTGTCTAGTCTTTGGACGAGGCTGGAGCAAGCTACCTGACCAAGCCTCTTGCTGTGGGTGTCAACTGTGCAAACTGGTGGAAACAGAACAGTATGATTCTGAAACAGTGGGTGGCTCCCAAAGCTGCCACTGAGGTGGGCAAGCCAGAGGAAGGGGCAGGTGCAGAATGCAGCCAGCTAAAGTGCGTGGCCAGGTCTCAGGAAGACACACCCTGCCCGCCCCCTACCCTCCTCCTACAGGTGGCACAACGGGCATCACTGCACCTGGGGTCAAATGCCAACACCATGGCCGTCCTCAGAAGCAGGTCTTCCGTCCCTAGGTCAGCCTGGAGTGTCTAAGCAGTACAGTGCCCAGCACAGGGACACTGGGCACCTGGCACCCCTGTAACTGCTGTGCTGCGATCCCGTTATCACGCCTCCTTTTCTTTGAGTTTGAATTCCACCTGAGACCGGCTGAGCAGCCTGAGTGGGAGCCAGCTGGAGAGCTGTCCAGCCGCAAGTCTCCTTTTCCTGGTGAGGCTTCCACTCTGTTAGGCTGTAGGCACCATCCTGTCACAGCTTCCGTACCCACCCAGAGGGGGTTCAGAGCAGGAGCCAGGAGGAGAGTCCTTGTCACCCGAGAGAGTGTCAGCCTGCACTTCTTCACAGGCCCTGAAGAGCTTGCTCCAGCTTCTTTCTCCAGGATCACACCCATGAGTCCTGTCCCCCCACTGGCACGCCCTGCACTCTGACGTGTCGCCAGCACATACAGTATTGAGAGTGAGAGGATGGGGAGAACGGTTGTGAGTACCAGCATGATCAGGGCAGGACCCTGGCCACAGCCCATCCATCCAGCTGGCAGTAAAGCCAGTCCCTCCTGCTGGTCAGGCCCACCAGGCCCAACCATACTCCATGTGGGAAAAAAATCACCCTTTTGTGCTTATACCCGTGGGCCCCTGAGCACTCATCGTGAGTGGCAGTGTGGTGACAGGGCTCAGGGGTCTGTTCACCTTGCCAACTCTTTAGCCCACTCCAGCTGTTGACAAGTGGCATGAGGATCCCACAGATTGCCAGGCGACTGTCTTACCTTTCACACCACAGACCAGTTACGCATCAAGGAGGAAAGCCCTGGGTACCAGAGCCTCCAAGTAGGACCAGAGATCTCAGCAAGAGGCACTGTCCACTAATTCCTGTGGGGTGGTGGCACCACCTGGGCACTCGCGCAGAGCTCTGGTATTGGAGGCCGACTAGCACTTGACTGGTCTGACTCCCCTGCTGACTGGTGCGGCATCCTAGGGTCACACTGTGATCTGGATAGCCCTGTCTTCTAGAGTGTGAGCAACTGTGTCTTGTGCATGGGCGTGCCTTCCCACATCCTCATGGGTGGAGCTTTGCTCACCTGTTCCTTTGTGATATTACCTCTTTCCTTTGTGTGTCCCTGTCTCTTACTGTGCCCTTGGGTGTGGCCTTCCTAGGTGTCAGTCAACCTGCTGAGAGCAGACATCATGAAGATAGACTCAACCCCCTAAAACCTGACCTCTTGCCTCATTTGAATGGCTTCTCCTCAATAAAAGGGGTCAGCACATGCTCACTCTCTTTCTGCGGACCCTTAAGGTCAGAGGAGCCGTCATAGCACCCCCAAAGAAAAAGGTATTTCTGTCTCTTGGTGGTTATTTCACGCAGTCCAGTTATTTCAGTTTCCCTGGAGTGACCCCGGAGTATTTTAGTCATGTGCAACCCGGCAAATGGCGTCCCTGGGTGGGCAAAAGGTCTGAGTGTTTAAGTTGCCGGGAAAGTGACACTCTGGGTCTGGAGGCAGAGTGGGCCACCCACTGCTCAGGTGGTGCATTCTGTGTGTCCCCCTGGCTGTACTTGGTTTTGCCATTGGTGTCTTGGCCAGAGAGCACGGTGAGGGACTCAGGTCCTGAATGGCGTGGCTGGCGGAGGAGACACAGAGAACAATTAGTCACCACACTGAAGTCAGATTGCCATCTCCAGCCAACAGGAACACCACTCTGGCGAGTTGGGCCCTCTACAGGTTAGCAGTTCTGGAGCCTGGGGAGAGAAGGCTCCTGTGCTGAGTCTGCATCTAGCACTGCCCACTGGCCGTGCCCACAGAGGGCCTCCTGCCTGCCCTCCTGTCTCCCTCTCTGTCCTCACTTCTCAGTGGCCTGCATGGTTTTGTAAAGCTGCCCTGACCCTTCATGTTGCCTGGTGCTACTTGTCTTTGTCTTTCGCCTTCTGACTCCAGGCACAGCCTCTTAGATTCCTCTAAGTGGTCAAGTCAGCCTGTGGCATCCTGACGTCAGATCTGCCACAGGCTCTCTGCCCTTGTCCTTGTGTTAGGAAGCTAACACAGGTTAGTTTCCTGTGTATGTGGTGATCTTTGGTTATGAGCTCACGTTCATTTCTTGCAGTTTCCTCTGGTGAGCTGGCTTTCCCTGTAATGGAGTTGTGGCCACGTCTGCTGAGAGTAGGAGGGCATTGACCGGGGTCCTTTCCAGCATTTGACTCTTCATTGACCTCATGCCCATGGTTTCAGTTGCTCAAATTGCAGCTTCTGCACCCTTTGCTGGTGTTGGCCTGGCCCTCAGGAAGTGGCCCTGCCTGAGTGGTCCTTATTTACCTGAGAAGGTTTGAGCTCCTCTGCAGCTCTGAGTTTTCCTTCCTATTTTTGCTTCCCATGTTTGCTCAGAAGTTTCCTCTTCCTGCTTGCCCAGGAAAGAATATGAGGATTGTTTAATGCAGAATCTGGCTTCACCCCTTCCCACTGCCAGCAGGAGGGCAAGTCTAAATGATCTTTCTGTGGCAGCTGTGACCGAGAAGAGCACCTGGCTGCACCTGCAGCTGTTGGCTGGTTGGCCTCCTGAGTCGCAGCCTGGCTCAGCCCTGTCTCCTCAGAGCCTATGCCTGGGGAGACGCTGGCCAAGTGTGGCTGCTGTGAGTGGAAACACTGACCATTGACTCCTGGCTGTGTGACTTAATGACTTCAAGATGTGATTCTTTCTGTTAATTTTGCAGATATCTAAGATATAAAATGTGGCTCACGTTTGTAAAATGAGTTTTTCTTGTTATGTTGCTGGACATGGATGGATTATTCCAAGAAGTCAAGGTTAACGTAAGAACTTGTCTAATGTAAATCCCTTGTCTTTTTTCAGATTCACGAAGAAGATGTAACTCTTAAACTTAATCCAGAATTTGAGCAGACGTACAACTTTGAACCTATGGATGTGGAGTTCACGTACAACAGGTAGGCGCCAGGTAGCCCACCATGCCTTCCTCAGCGTGATGGCATGCTCCCAGCCAGGCCACTGACGTCTCCCTGGGGATGGGGAGCTGCTGTGTTGCTGCCGTGTCTGTGGCTTTGGTGCTCGGTGTGCCACTTGCCTCTGCCTGTGAGTCCAGCTTCATTACAGATAACTTGTGAGATAAAGACGCAGATGATTCTCTGCCCACTCATTTTTGGAACTTCCCTGCACCCAGTCCCGTCGCCCACGTCACCTCCAGTCCACCAGCTCCTTCGCCTCGCCACCCCTTTCTGTCTCCCACTGACCTTGCCAACCATTAACTGGAGCTTTTTTTTGGTGGGGGGACTTGGCCTGGGACCTGTGCTTCTCCTGCCTCAGCCTCCCAAGTACTGGGATCACAGGCGTGTGCCCTCACTTTCATAAGACATGGTGTGTCTGTGTGTGCACATGTGTGCACGTGAGAGGTGCGTCCTTTGGCTTCAGCTCTTCTGAACCTTTTGGAAGGCTGGTTGCTGTGTGCAGTTGCAGGAGCTGTGCCTCTCACTGAGAACCGTTACCAGGAGCGCCCCGGTCCTGTCTGCAACTGGGGCTCCTATTTCCACCACTGTACTCTGCACTGTCGTGTGACTCTCCACCCCCATCTGCTCCTCCGTTGATGCACATTCTCATCATTTCTGAAGTTGATGGTTTGTTTATTGAACAAGCTGCGTGCACACTTGGGTGACATTGCAGGGTTGGAGTTCAGTGGCAGGTCCACACCTCACATGGGTGCACCTGTGCTTCCAGGAACAGTGTGTTGGCCCGTGCCCCTGAGCCTGGTGGTTCAACTTCATAGTTTGTGCCAGCCAGGTGGGCAGATAACACACTTCATTGTGATTTTTTTTTTAAACCAAGATTTTTTAAAATATTTTTTTTAATTTATTTTTATGGGATGCTGAGGATCCAACAGGACCTTATGCGTGCGAGGCAAGTGCTCTAAAGCTGAACCATAACCCCAGCTTCCCTCATGGTGATTTTACCTTGCATTTCTTTACCTACAAACTGAGAATCTCCACATTCATTGGCCATAAAATTTTCATCTTCTGTGAAATACTTGCTTGTATCTTTTGCCCTGTTTTTTTATTGAATAATTTGTCTGACTTTTATTATTTGCAGGAATTTTTCTGTATTCATTATGTGAAACTATTCTGAGATTTTAAATCTTTTCTGGGCTTGTCATTTATCTTTTAACTCTATTTAAAATCCTTTTATTAACTGAAAGTGTTAATTTTTTCAGGCTCATCAGTTCTTTTCTTACCGCCATGCTTATCCTCTGTGGTCTGAGAAGTCAGGGCTGCGCCCAGTCTGGGCTGTGTGGAGGGTGAAGGGGCTAGGGAAATGGAGCAGTGGAGCTAGTTCTCTTTTAAGGTGTTTGACCGTGGAAGCAGCGGGGCAGTGCGTGTGGCCTCCACAGGGACACTGGGCTGTTTGCTCTTGGGGCGAGAGGCAGCAGAGCAATGAGACGTGTTTGGAGCCTGGGAGAATATGAAGTGCAAGGTTGAGGGAAGGTGTGACCAGGTGGGTCACCGGGTCAGCGACCTGTGCAGGGGTCCATCTTGCTGGGGTGGGAGGGCTGAAGATCTCAGCTGGTCAGTGAGCCTGAACTTCTGGTAAAGCCGTTGCAGCCAGCGGCACTATGGCTGGTTGTGAGTTTATTAGCATTCCTCCGTTGGTGAGGAGCGGGACACCTTTTCACAGTCGTGCCATTTGTACTTTCATGGGTCACACTTTCAGTGAAACATCTTAGAAATCTTTGCTTAACTCAAGATCCTAAAAGAGTCCTCTGGGTACCTTTTGTAAAGACTCTAGTCCTGTTCATGAAGACAGAGCCCTCATGGTCTTCTGTCCTTTCAGAGACGCCACCTCCAAACACTGTCCTGTTGAGGATTAGAGTGCTGGGGGATGCACACACTCCGTCTGTTGTGTGTGGCTTTGTGGCAAGTTCAGGAATCAGGCAGGCCGCGCTCCACCTCGCTCTGCCCGGAGTTGTCTGGTCTTCTAGGCCGTCTGTGTTCCCACATGGGTTTTAGCTCATCCGTCAGTGTCTATAAAAAGCCTGTGAGATTTGGATCAGAATTACGTTAACTCTAGGTCGGTTTAAGGGAGAATTGTTGATGTTAAGTACTGAGTCTTCCAATCTCTGAAAACGCTGCGTCCGTCGCTCCATTGATTCTCCCCACTTCTGGTCTCCATGTCTTTTGCAGTGGTTTGCACTATTCAATGTACAGGTTTTGTGTATCTTTTGTCAGTTATTCCTACTTAAAGAAATTTTAACTATTGCAAGTATCAACTTTAACTTAAGTTTCCAACTACTAATTTTCAGTATTTATAAAAGCAATTGATTTTTGTGCCTTTATCTTACGTTCTGCAAAATTGCTAAACTCACTTAGTTCTAGCGGCTTTTTTACAGATTACATAGGATTTTCTACATGTGTAATTGTGGTTTTAAATGAAAGGTTCCTTCTTCCTGTCTTGCCCTGTGCATTTTGTGGTGTCCCTCACCCTGGGGCGTGGCCTGAAGCCTCTGGGGAGGGTTGTGCGGCCGTGGATGTGGCCCTCCGCCTTATTCCTGACCTTGCAGTCTGCCAGTCTCACAGCATCAGTGCAGTGGGAGTGGAGGATCCTGTGCCGTCCCTTGGGGGGAGGAGACATAGCCCTCACTGGCTGGAGTTTCTACCTGGGGATGGACGTGATGGTGTCCAGGGCTCTCTGCTACAACGCCATGGTCCTCCTGTCTCCTGAGCGGTGGAGGTGCTGGTGAGCTCCTGGGAGCAAGCACCGTGGCTGTGACCAGGTGCTGTGTGTCGCCAGGTCTCACCTGCAGGTGTGCCACTCGTGTCTGCATCTGTGTGGAGGGCCGTGTTAGGCTGTGGCGTCCACTCCTCCGCCTTTCTGGGAGTGTGTGTGGAGCGAGTTCCTTTTCTCCCTAGGTGTTGGTAGAATTCACCTCGAGGCCCTCTGTGGCTCGGGTTTTGTGGGGCACTCTTCTTTCCCGGTCCCAGGAATGGAACCCAGTGGCCCTCGCCCCCGAGCTCCTTTGCCTTTTATTTTGAAGTAGGGTCTTGCTGAATCACTGAGGCTGGCTCCGCTGGCCTTAACTTGCCATCGTGCTGCTGTAGGCATGGCCACTGTGTCTAGCTGTGGGGCATTTCCATACTCCCTGTCCTTAAAGACACAGGACCCTTGGGTTGTCCGCTTTTCCCTGAATGGGCTTTGGTGTCTGAAGGAAGCTGATCCACCCAGCTCTAGTTGCTTTGCGAGAGTGGCTCCGTCTCCGGTGGCCCCTTCCACAGCTCCCCGTGCGGGCTCTGCCGGCCGCTACTTCTGGCTTCTGGTGTTCTCACGTGTGCTCTCTTCCTGTCTCTCAGCAGTCTGGCCACGTGTCTGTCATTGGATGATCTTCTCGCAGACTCTAGCGCTTCTCATCTCACTGCTGTTCTGTTTTCTCCAGTGTCCGTGGCCCTGTCCCGCTCGCCCTGGGTCCTGCCTGCCTCTCTCTGGTTCCCTCTGGTGGCGAGGAGTCGGGGGTCTGAGCCTTTCTTCTTGCTTGGTGCTTGGTGCTGGTGAGTGCCACCCTCGGGGAAGTGTCCCAAGGGCTCTGCCCCTGGCCACTGTGCCACAGGACCATCGAGCGGAGAGGTCCTTTTACCTGGGTGCAGTGACGCTCAAATGCAGGGGGAATTGTCATCCTTGACGCTGTATCCTCTTCTTGGACAGTGGCTTCTTTCTCTTCCTTGTCCTTTTTTGGGATTCTCGTTTACTGTCTCTCTCCTGGCACCCTCCTGTCTGTTTTCTTTTTTCTAGTAGTTTTCTGGTGCTTTGTGTCTTTGTCTTGTTTCTTATTTTAGGGAAACGCCTTTGGTATTTTACCCCTCAGTGTCTTGATTGGTCAGGTCCTATTTTAAGATACTGATTTTGAATATTTTTTAGTTAACCTGTTCAACATTTCCTGAGGTAATTGTGTTTTCCTTCGGCCTTGCAATAGGAAGTGTTTCAGCTGGAGAACTTTGTGACCACCTTTCTTCTATACCCAGAATGGAAGGAGGTGTTTTGGTGAATCCCGAGCCTCTAGGCTCATGGCTGGGCTGCACTGGTGCTTCTTCATGGCTCTTGGGAGGCCACACAGTGGTCTCCGGGTGCCGGTGTGGTTTTCTTGCCGGCTGCTTTCATTGTCACGTGTTTGGAGTCTGTCGTGCCCCTCTTCTCTCTGCCTTGGTGAGGCTGGGGTGCGTGGGCAGCTGTGTTACCCCTTGGAGGCAGTGCTGTTGAGTCCTTCGTGTATCTTTTCTAGCTCTTGCTCCTCCTTGGGTGGAGGTGGTCATGCCCAGGCAGGGTCCATCAGGGGCAGAGAACTGGATGCCCTCGGGAGGCACTTGGGTAGACCTCACAGACCTCTTGCTGGGCTCCACGCCATGGGGGTGGGTCCTGCAGTGACCTTGAGCACCACCTGACCTGGCTGTGCAGTTGGGGTTGAGGGGTGGCCCTGCAGGCCCATGTCTGCCCTTTCCAGGTTCTGAGAGGCTGCAGCAGCTCCTGGGGGACCCCTGCCGCGGGACCCTGGTTCTCTTTACAGACCATCCTCTTCATTTGCACTTTGGAGCTGTGGCCATCCTGTGTCACTGAAGATGGCTTTTATTTTCCATGTTTTTCTTCTTGGTTATTTTCAGTGAATTTCAAGGGAGCAAACCCTTAAAATACCATCTCCCTTCTGTTAACACCGTGATATTGGCATTGTCCTGACACTTCATGGCTGCACCTTCAGCTTCTTCTAAGCGCCTGCTTCATGCATAGAATATAGAATCCAAGCTCTCCTGATAACATAAACTATCTTTTTTTATAACTTGGAATAAAACTTGTGATTTTGTGTAGATAGACTCAGTAAAGCACTCCTCACACCCCAGGGCTGCCTTCAAGGCCTTATAAGACCTGAGCTCTACCATGGCCTTTATTTTCCAGTGCTTTGTGAAGGACATGTTAGTCTGACGCCTTGAAGATTCTCATCTTAGTCTGACTTATGTTGCTGTAACAGAATGCCACAGACCAGGCAATTTATAAGAAAAAGACAATCATTTCTCCCAGTGGTGGCAGCTGGGGAGCCCATCTGGCGAAAGCTTCTTACTGTACCTTGAGGAGCAGCAGACACCAGGGACAGGAGAGCATCTGGAGGGAGGAGGGCGGGAAAGGGGAACTCGTCTTCCTGACAAGGCCTGTAAATGCCCCATAAGTGTTGGAGGGGATGTTCACCCATGCCGGCCAGGCCCGTCCTGCGAGCTTTGCTGGCCTTCGTGGCTCCAGGCCACGTGGCTCACTGTGCTTTCTCTCTGGCAGGACCACAAGCAGACGGTCGCACTTTGCCCTGGAACAGGTGGTGCACTTGGGTGTGAAAGGTAGAACTTCGTGGCCTGCTGGCCTTGCTTACGTCTGTCTTCCCAGCGCTCTCCCAGGCTTCCTGCAAGACTGTGTGTGAAGCAGTCTCTTCCATCCTGTGTCAGAAATGAAGCAGCATAATATCCGTGGTTTTTACTTTTCTGTTGGGAAGCTTGCGGGTCTTTTACTGGTTCAACTACATAAAAAATAGCATGCTTGGGCTGGGGTTGTAGCTCAGTGGTACAGCATTTGCCTAGCATGCATGAGGCACTGGGTTCAATTCTGAGCACCACATATAAATAAATGGATAAAATAAAGGTCCATCAACAACTAAAAAAATTAAAAGGAAAAAGAATAGCATGCTTAAATCATTGGATATAGGTCCATTACCCTCTGCATAGCTTCCCTTGTAATGTAAATCATTTTTGTACTCACAGAAAGACAAGTGGGTGACTTTGTTGTGAAGAATAGGCAGTACTGGTGCTATGCTGAGTTCAGAAGTAGATGAAGGGGGTCCAGAGAGGAATAGAGTGGCATGTGGGTCGCTGCACACAGTGAGCCAGGGACATTCTGGGTGCTGCCATGTGTTTCTTCTGAGCCCTTCAGTAATATCTACCCTCTTACCTTTTCTCATTTTCAAGTGTTGTTTCCAGAAGAAATCATTTTGCAGTCTCCTCAGGTTACAGGGAACTGGAGCCATGCCCAAGACACCAGGAGGAACAGAGAGCCCACCACCAAGGTAGTGCTTTGACGACTCCCACTGTCTAAGTAGGTGATGTTACAAATTCACGTCCAGGTAGATTAGCTCACGTGGACTAGAGAATTAGAGGAACGTAGTCCTCAAATAAGCAAAATCAGTGAAAACCAAAGTATGCATAAAATTGATTTAGTGTGCATTTATATACAATTACATATAGGTGTAAGATGCTGCAATAAGTGGGGAAACAAGATCTAGGTGTGTATGTGATCTTGTTGTTTTATTTTAAAATTGGTTTTGGATACATTTACACAATTATATATTCATAGAAAATGAATGCCCACTCAGCAATATTTTTCTTCCATGTTGGAAATGGAAGCCAGATGTTGCTGTAACAGAATGCCACAGACCAGGCAATTTATAAGAAAAAGAAAATAATTTCTCCCAGTGGTGGCAGCTGGGGAGCCCATCTGGCGAAGGCTTCTTGCTGTACCTTGAGGAGCAGTAGACACCAGGGACAGGAGAGCATCTGGAGGGAGGAGGGCGGGAAAGGGGAACTCGTCTTCCTGACAAGGCCTGTTAAATGCCATCAATACTTTTGCCTCACACATGCCAGGTGAGCACAGTACCACTGAGCCACCCCCCAACCCAAGCAGCTCCTTCACATCTGTGGTTTTGTGAGTGCTGCAAAGAGGTGCTACCTTTGCTTCTCCAGTCAGTCCCTCCATAGTGGCAGTGTGGCACCTGCTGTGTGCTAGGTGTTGTCCTAGACTCTCAGTGTATTTTTGAATAAAACAGAAGCCGGCTGGGGAGGCAGCTCAGTAGTTGACTCACACTCAACATGGCTGGGGTCCTGATTAAACACAAGCCACAAAGAGAAAGTCTGACTGATTAGAGCCACCTCCCCCCAGAATAACAGCAGTCACAGTTAGCAGAGACGTTGAAACAGGTGTTGTAATTAAGTGCATCCAGGAGCCTCAGAGAAAGACACGTGCGCATTCAGTGGACATGTGAAACAGGAGGCACACGTTGTCATCTCGAGGTGAGAAATGTAGTGCCTGTGATGAGCAGTGTGCTGGACAGAGTGGGCATGAGACCGTGCAGTCCACAGGAAAAGGGAGAAAACCAAACAGAGAAAAGAGAGCAACCCCACTTTACTCTAAAACTAAATCTCTTTAAAATATGTAATGAGCACTGGTGAGTCGTGGGCCAGCTCGGTGACCCTAGGTTAGTGTGCCTGGAGTCCCAGAGAGGGGCACAGGGCCTTCTGAGAGCCACAGTGGGCAGCTGTGGATCTGAGAGATCTGGACGTGGGAAACTCCTCAAGCCCTCAAGAGAGGACTGGGCAGCGACTGGACACGGGACACCAGATCCCTCAGGGCCAGTGATGGCCAGCAGAGTGCATCTCCCGGCTGCGTGCAGCAGTGCCTCCACACAGACTAGAGATGGGACAGCCCCTTTCTGAAGCAGCACAGAGCAGGTTGCATTGGGATGCTGTCTTTAAAGTGTGGAAAGGAAAGAGAAAACTGCCAGCCTGGAAATCTGTGCGACCTCCTCACGGCTGAGACATTCCCACACACCGTGGTCATGACCCCTGGCAGAGGCGCCAGAACGTGCTGGAGAAAAGAGCCTTATAACAAGTGGTGCTGGGATGACTGGTTGTCCACATGGAGAGGAACGGCCTGGCCCTGCGCAGTCAGCCCACCGTGCATCTGCCTGGGGACGGGCCAGGAGCTCCATGTGCCTGTGGGTAGTACATGTGCCTGTAGCTAGTACAGCCACTTTGCAGTCACCAGGGAGGCTCCTCAGAGACCAGGCCTTGACCCGCCATGGGCCCCAGCTCTGCCACTCCTCAGTATTCACCCTGAAGAATCAAAGTCAGCGTGCGACAGTGAGACATACACACCTTGTTTACACCAGCACAGCTCACAGTCACCCACTGTGGACCAACCCAGGCCCGCCAATGGACAGTGGATGAGTGAGTGGATAAAGGAAATGTGTGTGTGTGTGTGTGTGTGTGCGCGCACACACACAATGAGGTTTATTTAGCCTAAAGAGAAATAAAATTATGTCATTTGTAGGAAATTGGATGGAATTTGAGAGCATTATATCAAGCAAAATAAAGCAGATTCAGGTCAAGGTTTGTGTTTTCTCTCATGTGGAAGCTAGAGAGTAAAATGGAAATAAGGATCTTATAAAAATAGAAGGGAGCCATAGGGTAGAGGAAGAGGTCAGGAAGGGGTTGGGAGGCGCTAGGGAGTGAGATTGACCCAGTGCTGTTCTTTGCGTGTGCATGTGTCACAGTGAATGCAGTTTTTGTATGATTATTATGCACTAATAACACTTTTTAAACATTTATTTTTCAGTTGTAGTTGACAAATACCTTTATTTTATTTTTATGTGGTGCTGAGGATCGAACCCAGTGCCTCACGCATGCTAGGCAGGTGCTCTTCCTCTGAGCCACAACCCCAGCCCCATTAATAACATTAAAAAAAAAAAAAAAATCTTTAGATGGGCAGGCTTGTGGCTCAGATGTAGAGCACTTGCCTAGCATGTGTGAGGCACTGGGTTAGATCCTCAGCATCCATAAAAATAAACAAATAAAATAAAGGCATTGTGTCATCTCCAACTTAAAAAAAAAAAAAACAAAAAAAAAACCATTTATTTAAAAAAAAAAACAAAACTTTAGACATACAAAATCTGAAAGATCAAAGAATTAGTGACCAGCATACCTGCCTTGCTAAAAATAAAGTCCTTCAGGCATGAAGAAAATGATATCAAATGGGAATAAGGATCTATGCAAAGAAGTGGAAACTACCAGAAATTAATTATACATATACAGGTAGTATAAAAACATTTTTATTTCTAAAAACTCTCTTTAAATGACTTTTTTTTTTTTTGATAGCAGGGATTTAACACAGGGGCACTTAACTGTTGAGCCACATACCCAGCCTGTTTTTTTATGTTTGATTTGAGACAGAGTTGCTCAGAGCCTCGCCAGCTTTCTGAGGTTGGCCCCAAATTGGTGATGCTCCTGCCTCAGCCTCTGGAGCTGCTAAGATTACAGGTGTGCATCATGGCACTGAACTAAAAGACACTGTGAAGCTGGAATGCCAGCAGTATATTGTGGATTTGTCAGATTCACGGGTATAAAGCATGCAGTGAGGACAGCACAAGCAGAAGAGTGAAGAATGATGTTGTGAGGTTTTTAGAGGATGTGTGAGGCCAAGCAGTGTCACTTACAAGTAGGCTGTAGTCAGCTAAAGATGGTCACTGGAAACCTGAGGCAGCCCTGAACAGTACAGAGTAAGTAACTGAGAAGTAGGGACACGTGCCCCAGGGTCTGTGACCTTGCTGATGTCCAGTCCACTTGGACAGTCAGAGGTATTGAAATCTGTGACTGTAATTCTGTACCCAGAACAGATGAAACACAGAAAACATATATCAAGGTGACAGTTTCAGGGTTTCTGGTACTAGAGATTGAAGCAGGGTCATTCTACCACTGAGCCACATCCCCCATCCTTTTTATTTTTTATTTTGAGGCAGGGTCTTGCTAAGTTGCTGAGGGTCTTGCTGAGTTACTAAGTCTGGCCTTGAATTTGGTACCCCTGCCTTAGCCTCCTGAGTCACTAGGATTGTAGGTGTATGCCACTTGTACCCATCTCATGGTGGTAGATTTAAGTCTGAGCACATCAGTGTTCTAAACACTGCAGTTAAACAGTTCAGATTGTCAGATGAGATGAAAAAGAAATACCTACCATCGTCCTCAGTGTCCTCAAGGGCTTGGTCCAGGACTCAGACCATGCCCAGGGTACTAAAGTCCGTGGACACCCGGGGAGTCCTTCAGACACACAGTGCCATCTTGTCCAGCCCGCACACATCCTCCTGATGCCGAGTTGACCGCAGGTGTCATGTGGTGCCTGGGAGGGCATAAACGCTCCCTCGGTGGTGGCCACACAGCATTCAGTGGGTAATGACAGAAGGTTTGCACACGAGGCTGCAGGTGTGGAACCCAGGGATGCAGAGAAGAGACTGTGTGTGCTGCCAGTGGAAGCAAGGACAGGTAAGGAAGAAAGTAAGTGATGGGGAAAGACGGGTAAGGAAGAAAGGCAATGATGCCAACCATTCGTGTCAAAGAAAGTGGGTCTCAGAGCCAAGAGCTCTTAGAAGGTGGAGAAGAACCAGGAGAAGATTGCAGTGTCGCCACAGGGTCATCCGTCAGGAGCACATGACCGTGCCAGGTGCCTCCGTGCTACAGACAGCCCTGAGTGCCTGGCTGCCTAGGAGTACCTCCAGCACCCCGACTCACGCAGCCCAGCACCACACAGGCCCAGTCAGCCAGCACTGTCTGCACCCCAATTTCAGAGTCCACGGAAGGAAGCAGTGAGTCCAGAGCTGGGACCGGAACAGCAACACCAACCAGAGTGACTTCAGAAGTCAGAATTCCCCAGAACCTGGAGATCAGGTGTGGACCCGCAAATAACCCATGGATCAAAGAATTGAGTGGAATTGGAAAGTTCTTACCAGACCAAAAATGGTGACTCGACTTGTCAAAAGTTGTGAGATGCCACCAGAGACGCCTTGGGGAAAGTTTATAGCACCAACTGCCTAATTTTGAAAAAAGACTTCAAGTCAGTGGCCTCAGCTTCCTCCTTTAGAAACAAATTAGAACGGGCACAGTGGCACACACCTGTAATCCCAGGGCTCGAGAGGCAAAGGCAGGAGATCACAAGTTCAAGGCCAGCCTCAGCAACTTAGGGAGACCCTGTCTCAAAAAATAAAAAGGACTAGGGATATGGCTCAGTGGTTAAGGACCCCTGGGGTTTAATCCCAGTACCAAATAAATAAATAAAATGTTTAAGAAGTATAAAAGCCAGACAAAAAACAAATAGAACTTGAATAAAGCAAAAGAGAATAATATACATTGAGTAGAAATTGAAGATGAATTGCTGAGTAAAAGTCTGTCCTTTGAGAAGATGAGTGAAGTTGCTGAACCTTGAACCAGACTGATGCGGTTATAAGAAATGCGCTGCCCCCTGAATCCACGGGTGTTGGCTAACCGCATGCTTCACTTTCACTGGCCACTGGTGCTCAGATATTTGGTCAGACCTAATTCTGGGTCCACTAAGGTCAACGATCTCAAAGAGAAAAATTGTTTGCACAGCAAGAACAAACCTATCCTGTGAAATTCCAAGAAAGGAAAAGGAAATTTGTTCTCGTTTTGCTGTGTTACCTTAAAACTGCAAAGATTATGGCTACACCACCTGCTGAGTGCCTGGGAAGGTGGGAAGGTGGCTGGGACAGAGCGCAGGGGTGGACGGGTCAGCCCCAGCACTGCATCTGCAGGAGAAAGCACACATGCAGCTTGGCCCTGTCCACAGTCAGCATCCCACTGGGGCCACGGCAGTGTTCAATTTTCCCTAGAGAATTCTGGCTCATACAGCTATGAACAGATTACTGATTAATACAGCAACTTGCATAAACAACTTCCATATTTGTTGAAAGCACAAGTTGCTAAAGCTCCCTCAACAAGAAATCGTGCCTGATTAGCCATAGATCTGTTCAAGAATGAACTTCCAGTTAGAAACATCACCACCTTCCCCACAAAAAACCTCTGCTACACAGCGTTGCTGGTGAATTTATCAAGCTGGTGAAATTTTCAGGAAAAGATGACACCAGTTCTACAGACTCTAGCTCAGGGAAGTTTAATTTCACACTCATGGCCAGTGTTGCTAGGTCTGGCGGCTCATGCCTGTAACTCCAGCACCTCAAGTGGCTGAGGTAGGAGGATTGCAAGTTCAAGGCCAGCCTGGGCAACTTAGACCTTGCATCAAAATAAAAATAAAAGGTCTAGGAATGTAGTTCATTGGTAGGGTGCCCCTGGGCTCCAGCCTTGGTACCATGAACAAATGAATGAGTAAGCAAGCAGCCGGTCGGCGCATTGAGGACAGACTCCATTGCAGAGAGCTTCGGCACCTGAGAGCTCATCCTGACAGGACAGGTGTCCACTAGAGGACACTTAGGGTGTCCAGTACTCGAGGTGACACTGCATCTGTGAAGCAGAAAAATAAATGGAATGGCCTTTTTCCCTCTTATCTTAGTGTCGTTTTCCTGACTCCTGCCAGGGTCACTCGGGAGCACAGAAGTCCAAGTCTTGGAACAAAGTATCAGCAAGTTGAACATGCATGAGGCCAGGAAGCACTCCCCTTGGGAATGGGACACGGGTTACTATCCCTCACATCAGCCAGTGTCCTTCCCCTTATTGACAAGCTGAAGAGGAAATCCCAAGTGTCCTCTAGTGGACACCTGTCCTGTCAGGATGTCCTTCCCCAGAGAAGCCTGCTCAGTGGTGAGGGCTCTCTCCTTGTGAGATCAGGACCCTGGCATTTCTGGGTGACACTGAGCAGGCCCTGGTGGATGATTAGTGTGGCGAGGCAGAGGAGGAGGGAACTACAGGGTGCGCGGGAGTCTGATGGACTCTTCAGGGCATCCTCAGGGCTGAGCGGCTTAGCAGGACAGAAGACATGAGGCTGGCGTGCAAAAACAAGCCACTCACGTCCTTTCACAGACACAGGTGGGGTGTTGGAATACCACTTAAGATAGCATCTAAATGTTTTAAGACCTCAGGGATAGATCAGAGGAGCTGTGCAGGACTGTCTGCTGGCCACTAGGGAGCGCTGATGGTACCTGCCCCAGCTCAGACTCAGTATGGTTTAGACGCCTGTTTTCTCCAAGTTGATGTATAAATTCAGAGCACATGCAGAAATGCACACCTGGATTTATACCTGACAGCAAGTACAAAGCTAACAAGAGATGGCCAGAGCCCAGACCACAGAACTTCAGGAAAGCACACAGAAGACTGCCCCATCCTGTACTGGGAGGGTCATATGTGACCCATAGAGAAGAAGTTGACAGGCTAGACTTCAGTGAAATGAAACAGCTTATTGTCAGGAGACACTGAAGACCACAGACGACAAGAAGCAGGTAGAGAGAAAACTCTTATGCAAATCCTCCATCTTGAAAAGGACTGGTGTCCAGGTCTTCAGCAAAGAACTGCAAGCTCAGCAGGAAGATGGCCAGCCCTTTACCAAAGAACACAGAGGTGGCCGATCCTGGGAAGGCCATCAGCGTTGGCTGTCATCGTGGGGGAGACAGCCACAGTGAGCTACCACCACACACCTGTTGCAAGGGCCAAAACTTGAGAGGAAATGGAAAGCGGGCTTATATGCGGCTGTTCCAAGATGCGTACTGAGAGTTCATAGCATGTTGGTTACTGCCCGAAGCTGGAAACGGCCGGGTCAGTCAACAGAAGAATGGACAGAGAAATGAGGTGTGTTCTTGGAGTAGAGCCCCCCCCCACTCGGACATAGGAAGGACCTACCCAGCAGCATGGACGGTCTAGGAGCCGTGGGAAAGGGCACAGGCCGAAGGAGTTCCTGCCACGTGCTTCCCTGTGCGTGAGGACCAGTGCAGCAAGCCTGTGGCACCACCTGGACATCACATGCATGTGGCTGATGGCACCACAGTTGTGCTCCACAGCACCTGGCAACAGTTGTAGACAGATCACCTGGACAGAGGCTTCTGGGATAAAGTTTGGCGATATGTGCAAATTTTTTATGAGGAAACTTTTATGTAGCAGTTATACGGATCCAAGAATCTATCCTCTGAAAGTAGTCAAGTTAATTTACAAAGGTGCTTGCACAAGCAGTGAATATCCTTGTAATGGCAAAGAAGTTTCATTGGTCCAGGGCCAACTCCATCTATGTTTAAACGTGTCTGCCAGACCAGTTCCTGGGCAGGACCTTGCCCGGCCCAGCTGTGCCTGGAGGGGCTGCCAGGACCACCCACCTCTGGGCAGCTCATCAGCCTCTCGCAGGCCCACGGGAGACCAGCTGAAGGCCAGCCAAGGAGTGGAAGGGTGTGCCTTTGTCAAGTAAAATGTAACCCTTTATTTTGGTTTCATCGCCACAAAATTTATATTTGTTTTTAAGAGACACAGAAAACAAAAACTGATGGAATCTTTTGATCAGATATCCTGTATTTTCATTATATTTTGAAAAATATGACTGTGGCCCATATCAAGAGCTGTTAAGCATTAGAAGCAGATATTGGTAGATGTTTATGTCTGTTCTTCAAACTAACCCAGTGCATTCAAAGCTAAGTTTTTAACATCCTCTGCGTGATCATTTCTAGAACAGGAAAACCGGGAAGGACCAAACTAAACATGCCGGGAAACAGAGGCACACTGGGGCCAAGGACCTGCCAGGGGTGGCTGCCCTCACCATAGAGACGAGCAGCCTGGGTGCGTGAGTACCAGGACTCAGAGCAGAGCGGCCTGCTGCACGTGGGTGCCACGAGATGCGGGCTCCCGCTCTGCTCAGGGGACGGGCCAGGGCCTCATCCTGATTTTGGCTTAGGCACTTTAGAAAGACTCAGATTGTGGGTTATTTTTGGCCATTTGAGCTTTTAAGCAGTTGTAGACAGGTGTGTTTGAGACAGGTCTCAAACTCCTGGGCTTGAGCAGTGCTCCCTCCTCGGCCTCCCCAGTACAGGGGCTACAAGTGTATGCCACCGCACCTGGCTTATCACAGACATTTTTAAATCCCGTGTCCAGTACTTGAGGTGACACTGCATCTGTGAAGCAGAAAAATAAATGGGATGGCCCTTTTCCCTCCTAGTGTAGTTTTCCTGACTGCCCCGCACTGCTCAGATAGGCATTCCCAGGGGCGTGTTGTGCTGGCGTCTGTGGTGGGCGTGCTCCAGAGCCTGTCTGCCGCTGCCTTTCAGCCATCAAGGCATCTGTGCTCCGACTCCTGGCCTCTAACTGAACCCCTCTCTTCACTCCCAACACAGCCGACGAAACCCAGACCCCCAAAGTAAGAGACACGGAGTTCTTCAACCCAGTGCTGAACGAGAACCAGAAGCTGGCCGTGAGAAGGATCCTCAGTGGCGACTGCCGCCCCCTCCCGTACGTCCTCTTTGGACCTCCTGGGACTGGGAAGACCGTGACCATCATCGAGGCGGTTCTGCAGGTAAGGTCAGCAGCTGGCTGCTTTGAGCTCCGTGCTGTGTTCCTGCGTCTCAGCCTGCAGGATGGGTCAGTCCACACTGTGGTCAGAAGGGCTAAGAAGGCCAGCGCTCCATGGTCAAGCGAACTGGTGTGGATGCTAGGGTGGTGGAAGCCTACTTGGGGAGGTACGACTTAGTGTCCAGAACAGAACCACTGATCTTGTCACAGAGTTCTACTGCACAAGCTGCCTTGGCTGTGGCTGAAGCTACCACTCTGCAGGAGCTGCCAGTGTCTTTTATATTTCAGATCAAATTTATGAAAATACCGTGTATTGAGTATTTCTGTGCCATTCAGGGTTCCATTAGCAAGCTCACCTGAGTGCCTGCTGGTGCCATACAGTGGTGTGACCTGGTCCTGCCTTAGGAGGTGGTTTAGGACCATGGGGAATGCAGAGCCTCACCGCCCACCCTGGTGCCTGGGGACGCCTTGTGAGGCAGAACCCTTGCTGTGCTGTGTTCAGGGGTCTCAGGGGTCGAGCCGGCATCCACGTCTGGCAAAGCAGCCTGTGTGCACCGCACATCAGGCCTGGGGTTTCTGCTGTGCAGGGTTGAGAGTTATGATCCTCGGTCTCTTGTGTCTTGGATGAAGGTACATTATGCTTTGCCGGACAGTCGGATTTTGGTCTGTGCCCCCTCTAACAGTGCTGCTGACCTCGTGTGTTTGCGACTGCATGAAAGCAAGATGCTGAGACCAGCCGCCATGGTCCGGGTTAACGCCACCTGCAGGTTTGAGGAGGTGAGCCCCAGGCATGGAATGGTAGCAGGCTGCCTCCTCAGCAGGTGCCCTGGGCAGGCAGGGGCAGGAGGGTGACAGCCCCAAGCCGCCTGCAATTCTGGTGTGTGCCCTGCACACCTTGCTCACTGTCACATTCCAGGTTGTCTGTCCTGTCACAGGTGTCCTGAGCTTCCTTAAAGTTTTTTGTTCCTCTCTTATTTGACCTGCAAATGAATTGTTCTGTTTTAGTTCTGTTTTGTTGGCTTGGTTACAAGTAGAGCTTCAGGGAAATGGTAGGCTTCTGGTTTGCTTATAGACTGAAATGTTGCTTAAAAAAAAAAAAAAAAATTGAAGCCAGGCTCAGTGTGGTGCACATCTGTAATCTCAGCCAATCAGGAGGCTGAGGTAGGAGGATCACAAGTTCAAGGCCAGCCTCAACAACTTAGCGAAAGCCTGTCTCAAAATAAAATTTTTAAAATGGGCTAGGGAAGTAGCTTAGTGCTAGAGCACAACCGTAACACATGAGGGTCCCTGGTTCCATTCCCAGACATCTCAAAAAATAATAATGAGTTAAGATGAGGAAATGTTGTTTCCTGGAAGGCTCTGCAGGGGTACGTTATGTTCATGGCTCTAGAGCCCACAAAACATGGACTTAATCAATATGAAAATGTAAAACATGCTAATTAAGAAAAAAGCCATGGGGCTGGAGATACAGCTCAGTTGGTGGAGTGCTTGCCTGGCATGCACAAGGACCTGGGTTCGATCCCCAACACCACCACCAAAAAAAAAAAAAAACAGTCCTGAATCACTAGGTAGTTCCCTCCCTGGGAAGTGGCGAAGGGAAGATGATCTCAGAATTCATTTTGGCTTTGTCATTCTGCCCAGTTTAAAGGAGCACTTAATAATTTGAAGACCAAATGTGTTCTGCCTTCCTTGCCCTAGACCATCATTGATGCCATCAAGCCCTATTGCAGAGACGGGGAGGATATCTGGAGAGCATCGCGCTTCAGGATAATAATCACAACGTGCAGCAGTGCGGGGCTGTTCTACCAGATAGGAGTGAGGTGAGCACGGTGTTGGCAGGGACGTCTGCGGGAGGCCGCCTGCGCAGAGGCCAGGTGGTGGGACAAGCAGCAGCCAGGGGCTAGATGACAGACCAGGATAGCTTCGGCCCAACTGAGGAAGTGGTATTTGTCCTGGACCCTAGAGGCTCACACAGCCCAATAGAGGGACACACCAGCAGATGGATGAGTGCATACAAAGATCCTGTGGCTAGAGGGCCCCAAGTATTTTACCCAGAGGGGCCTCTGGAGCTGGAGCCTGTGAACAAAAGGAGTGGCAGGAGGGGAGCTGGAAGAGGAGACTGTGTCCCAGGGATTGAGGTCCAGGGAGGCACTGGACATGGCCCCTGGTGTGGCAGAAAGATTCCGAGGCTTCTGTACATGGGGGTGAGTTGCTTAGAGGATGTGAGGAGGCAGGACACATAGGAAGTAGTTGGGCGCTGAGGTCCAGTTCTGTGGACCTCAAACCCACTGGTGCGTGGGCTCTGTGGGAAGGTGGAGTAACGTGGGGTGCCCTGTTGACCAGAGGCACTTCTGCTGGACTTCCGAGCTATAGGAGGAGGCTGCCTGAGACGCACGCTCAGTCACTCAGTGCTGTGGGGAGGGAGGCAGGGACAGTGAGGGCCACCAGGTGGTGTGCAGCAGGCTGAGGTACCAGGGAGCCCCACCTTCCCCGGACACATGAGGGGCAGGCTGTGGCCTCTGGCAGGGGCAGCCTGAGGCAGTGGCTGTGAGGGTGCCTGGCCAAGGACTCCAGGCCTCTGCCAGTGTCACAGGGAGCTGCATCTAGGGGTCACAGTTGAGCCCGTGCCTGCTGGCTCCTCTCACCTCATAGAGCACCGCTGTGCACATGCCGGGGAGTGACAGGTCAGACGGTGATTGTTTTTCAAGGACCAGAGACTTAAAAACCCCGTCTTCACCCTTATAACATGGCGTGTTTCTGGCTCGCCACCTGAAGTGCCCCAGGGCCACACGTGGCAGCTGAGGTCCCTGCATTGGATGGGGCAGGTCTGGACAGGTTAAGGGACTTTATCAACGCATTGGCGGCCTGGAGGTGGAGAGGCTTCAGCAGAGACAGCCCATCCTTCTCTTGTTCGGGTCTGGTGTCATTGGGGTGCAGGTTTCGTGCAGGGCAGGGTAGCCTGGTGTGCAGAGCGTGGGTGCACCAACGTCCAGGTCCCAGGGGAAGAGGTGCCTGGCTGGGCCAAGCTGCTGTGCTGGTGACAACCCAGAGCTGCGGCTGTGAAGCCCTACAGGACAGAGGGGGCAATGTCTTCTGAGAGAAGTGCCTTTAAGTGACACCAGCTAATGCAGCACTCGGCTTCGTCCTCCTGTGCTGGGTTAGTGTCCAGCAGAGGTGGTTCACCTCCTCGTCTCTCACAGGGGCCCTGACTCTGGCCACGGTGGGAGGTGGGAGCGAGGAGCCTCCCTGGCACCTCTGACTACGGGTTTGATGTCCTAGTGGGACCATTGAGGCTTGGAGGCCAGGTAGGCGCAGGCAGTGTCCCCTCCACCCTGGGCGCCGTCCTGCTGTCACCATGGCAGTGCCACCTAGAGACTGCTGGGTGTGTGGTGAGAGGCCGGTGTGGCTGGTGGGACCAGTCAGGAGGAGGTGCCCAGGCCACCTGCTGCCAGCTGCCCAGTGCTGCTCCTTGGCCAGTCTCCCCTCACTCCCAGGGAAGCAGGCAGAGAGCGGAGCAGCCAGCTTGGGGTTGCGAGCTCACTCACGGTGGGGAGGCCGAGCCTGATGGAGCTCTGGGGAAGCTGCTGCAAGGCCATGCAGTGTCCTAAGGTGCTCAGGCTTTGCTCATGCCCACTCTCACACTGTCCTGTCCATGTCCTTTTGAGCAACACACAGCGCCAGGCACTGATCTGTCACGGGCTCTCCTTGCCAGCCTGTACCCAGTCATTCAGCTGGGGAGGCAGGCACGCGGCCCTTCTGGGTGCCACTCGACCCACAGGTGCAGAATGGGGCCTGGCACCGGGTGCTAAGAGCCATGGTGGGCATGACCACTCAGACACCTCTGCTTCTAGAGTCGGACACTTCACCCACGTGTTCGTGGACGAGGCCGGGCAGGCGAGTGAGCCAGAGTGCCTCATTCCTCTGGGGCTGATCTCCGACGTCAGCGGCCAGGTAAGGCCTGTGTGCAGCGGCACACTCTGTCTCCTTCGCCCGGTCTTCCCTTGGCCGGCCGGCCGCAGTGGTCATGGCCTCGGGCCAGGAGATCGCACCAGGCCTAGCCACAGTGCGGGGGGGCTGCCATGGTGGGGTTGTTCACTCGCAAAACAAAGCGAAGAGCATTCTAGGTGTTGGAGACCCAGTGGCCAAGTCAGCAGCTGCTCCCTGCCCTTGGTGATCCCCCCGCCCCCGCCCCGTGCCAGAAGGCAGGGCTGGGCCTTGTGCCTGCTCCCTCTGGGCTGCTCTGGGCCTCTCCCCTCTGACCCCCAGCCCCTCCTGCTCCACGTGCCTGTCAGGCCCACCTGCTGCTTCCTGTGGAGCCTCTGAATCATCTTAAACCCCTGTTGTTCCCTGCACCCCTGGCAAGCAGCAGTCATCTAGACCTGCCATGTGGGAGTGGGCTCCTTGAGAATAGGAGGGGTGAGAAAGTGCTCCCTTTCCCTGCCCCTCCGTTTCTCCTCCAGAGGGCACACCCGCCTCCTCTCAGGTCCCTAGACTCTGTGCAGAGCACGGGAGGGTTGGGGAGGAAACAGGGACAGTCAGCCTGATATGGCCACATGTGGCGCCTCCCAGGACGGAGTGCTGCCCACTTCCCTGCCCTCTGGAAGTCCTCATGGCTCCAGCAGCACCCTCTCTGTCTGTCACGCATCCACAGTGGACGTGGGCCCCTGCCTGCACAGCCTGACCCTGACCCGGGAAGCCAGCCTGCTGCTCTCCCAGGGTGCTCCTCCTGAGGCGGGGACCATATGCCACGCTGGTCCCCATCAAGCCCTTGTGTGTGCCACAGATTGTGCTTGCTGGAGACCCCATGCAGCTTGGCCCCGTCATCAAGTCCAGGCTGGCCATGGCCTACGGGCTCAACGTGTCCATGTTGGAGAGACTGATGTCCCGTCCAGTGTACCTGCGTGACGAGAGTGCATTCGGTGCTTGTGGCGCGTACAACCCCCTGCTGGTGAGTCGGCCAGGCCTATTGAGTGGCTTGAGCGCTGCGAGGCAGGAGTAGCCCAGGATGGCAGGCCAGCAGGGGAGGCTGCCACACTGCTGTCCGCCTTTCCCCTTGTCCACTGGCTGTGGCTGTGAGCGGGCACCCCTGTCTGTCATGCCCAGGAGGCATGGAGCGTGCACCTCCTCCACAGGAACACCAGTGTCCTCCACCCGCCCACGCCAAGGCTGCACCCTGAAGCAGGAGCCAGCACGGATGCCTGTCAGCGCATGGGACGCATTGCCCGCTGCCCTGCCTCCCAGATGGGATTTAGGCACTTGCATCCGCTCTCCTTTCCCAGGAGCCATGCAGTGCGCCTCACAGGGCCTGTGCTGGGGCCAGGGACACCAGGCAGCCTGGCACTGATGGCAGGGGTCTTTGGGGTCCAGGACAATGGGAGCTAACTTGGAAGTGCCCCATCGCAGCAGGAGAAACGGGAACTGGTTCTGTAACTGTGACTAAAATAAGAGAAGATCTGCCCGGGGAAAGGCTGTGGGAGTGTCTCTGGTGAGCTCTCCTGACTTGAGGTGCTCATCCGACTGGGGGCAGCCCTGTCTCCCTGAACCCGGGAGCCTTGGGTCTGTGGGGCCTGTTGCAAGACAGTGAGAAACTGCCACAGTACCCCCAAAAAATGCCCAGCATGGTGGCCATATGCCTATGATCCAAGCAACTCAGGAGGCTGAGGCAGGAGTATCGCAAGGTCAAGGACAGCCTCATCAACTTAGCAAGAGTCTCTCGCAAAATAACAGCTGGGTGTGCCTCAGTGGTGGAGTACCCCGAGTTTAACCCCCAGTACCACCAGAAAAACTATTCTCCTAAACAGCTATGTCATTACATCACTAACGTGCCATAATACAAAAAGAAGACAGGTTTCCATCTGATGGTGGATTCCTGGTGTGGGTGAGGTACAGTGCTCATGAGAGGCTTGGGGAAAGGGGCTGGAGCCTCCTGGGGCCTTTACCTCACTGAAATAAGAGGGGTGAGACTGTGGGAGGGGGTACTGGGGATCTTCGGGCTGAGGAGGGCCTCCCAGGCCACCCACCTGAAAGGCACCCACTGTGGGAGGAGTGAACAACCCAGAGTGGCTGCCCCAGGAGGTGATGGTGGCCAGCATCTTCTGAACCTAGATAGGGTCCCGAGAGCTCTGCTGCCAGGGGAGGGGCAAGCCGTGCTCCAGCCTCCTGGGCACCTGCCAGCGGCCTCTGTGGGAGAGCTGCTGCTGCATGCCAGCCCTGCCACACCACCTGCAGGTGCGCCCAGCAGTGGCCACCAGGCTCCGGGAGCCTCCGCCGGCCCAGGGCTTGGTTCTGAAGCTCCCACCTGCATATTGAGAGCAGCTCTAGGGAACGTGGCTCTTCCTCCCCAGGCCCTGTGCTGCTCTGGGCTGGTGGTGTGGTGGACAGGTGAGGTCTAGCGTTGTGATTGGCTTCTTGGAAGCGGGACACATGTCCTGCTCCCTGGATTAACAAGTCCCTTGCCCTGGGTCAGCAGTCCAGAGCGTTTGCCAGGAACCAGGGAAGAAGTGTGTAAGGTAAGCACGTGAACTTTGCAGACCAGATGGAGGAGGAGTGTGGAGCCGTCCTCACAGCGTACAGCCCATCAGGGAGGGCACCGCGGCTCTGCCTGCCTGCCTGCCTGCCATCCAGGGCTGGGGTCATGAGACTGGATCCACAGTGAAGCAGACGGCACACAGTGGTGCGTCTGGAGCCGTCTGTGCCCCTTGGGAGATTCCCAGCCCATGAGGACCCAGGAGAGGAGCAGTCCTTGCTGCTAAACAGACCCTTGCAGAGACCGTCATCTGGGGAGCTAGTGTGGTGGCAGGTTTCAGGCTCAGGGAGGCACAGGCAGGAGTGGGGAACTGCCCTGGGGAGTGGACGAGCTCCAGTGCTGCCTCCCCTAGCGCTCTGCACCTGTCCTCTTCCTGCAGGTCACAAAATTAGTGAAGAACTACAGATCCCACTCGGCCCTGCTGGCGCTGCCCTCTCGGCTTTTCTATCACAGGGAGCTTGAAGTCTGTGCAGACCCCAAAGTGGTGACCTCTTTACTGGGCTGGGAGAAGTTGCCCAAGAAAGGCTTCCCTCTCATCTTCCACGGGGTGAGGGTAAGTCACACCTTGCACTACGGATGCTCTGCGCCAGCCAGGCAGGAGGTGCTCATCTCTATCCCCTGAGTGTGGCCTCACTGTGTCAGGGACTGAGTAGTTTCTCAAGAGCCTGGGGAGGGGCAGAGGGATGCTCATGGTCCCCAAGAGCAGCAGGCAACAGGAGGACTGCCGCCAGCCTCTCCTGTGGGACAGCTCAGGAGTGGCCTGCAGGGTGGGCCTCCCAGGGCAGCGTCTTGTGATGCTCACAGCAGTCAAGCACTGGTCCCGAGAAGAGGCCCAGGCTGGCGCCCATCAGAAGGCCGGGGAGGCACGGCGGGCAGGACACGGGAAGCGGGGCCTAGGAAGCTTGCTGCCCAGCAGTGCCCACCCACCCTGCAGAGCACATCCATCAGCACCGGAGTCCCAGGTCAGGGGAGACCCCAGGTGACAGCCTCCCTCTCACCAGGACCTCACACAGGGAGGGGCTGGATGCTCCACAGCTAAACACAAGTTCAGCCGTCACTGGAGCCAGACAGTCGGATTAGGAGTTAGGTTTCCCATGCACTGCCAAAGAAGGAGGTTTGAGAGCTGGGACGGCACCAGACAGGACAGGGCGCACGGGTGCCAGGGACCCCTCCCGTCAGCTGCACACAACACAGCCCCTGCGCGGTTCCTCTCTAAACCCCTTGTCAAGACGCGTGTTTGAGGTCCATTTGTCTAGGGTGGCTTGGAGTCCAGTGGCTGGGGGAATCCCACCCTCACGTGGGAGAGGAATTGAGAGGGGTCTGCCCTGAGGCTGTCCCTCCCCGACAGCCAGTGCTCCTGAGCCTCAGTCACGCCCACCGCCTGGCTGACTCTGCACACCCTCAGAAGCTGCCTGTGCATCAGAAAAACAATGAGAAACTGTATCCGAGGGGACCCCTCTGGAGTGTCTCCAGGTGAGCCTCAGCGGATGTAAGGGCGAGGCTGGAGAGGCTCGAGGCTATGCCCGAGCACAAAGCGGGCCCTAGGTGCAGGTCTGGTTCACGCAAGGCTTCTCCTGGCCTCTCTCCACAAATTAGCTAGTGTGCTCAGTGCCATCTAAAAATTACCACAGGCTTTACATGAGAAACTGATTACAAAATGAAGCTGTGGATTTTTTATAAAAGAACAATTAGTCTTAGTATGCTACAAAACACACTGACCTAGCTGAGCAGCTCAGGAGGCTGAGGCAGGAAGATCGTGAGTTCAAAGCCAGCCTCAGCAAAAGCAAGGTGTGACCCCATCTCTAAATAAAATACAAAATAGCGATGGGGATGGGGCTCAGCAGTTGAGTGCCCTGGAGTTCAACCCCCAGTGCTGTCCCCAGAAAAAAAGTCACTTTAGTAGATAACAAACAACATATATGTAGTTGACAAAAGAAGTCCTGAGATTGGTCAAATAGAGAGAGAGAGAGAGAGAGAGAGAGTGTGTGTGTGTGTGTGTGTGTGTGTGTTGTTGGGTTTTTTGCATTTTTTTTTTTTTTTTGGTACTAAGGAGCTAGGGAGCAAACTCAGGAGCACTCAACTATTGAACCACATCCCCACCCCTTTTTGTATTTTATTTAATGACAGGGTCTGAGTTGCTTAGCTTAGGGCTTCCCTAAGTTGCTAAGGCTGGCTTTGAATTCATGATCCTCCTGCCTCAGCCTCCCAAGCCATTGGGATTACAGGAACATAGGTGTTTTAATGTAGGGTCTTATGATGGGAGAGGCCCACCTCAGTGCTTAGGAGACACGAGATGGAATAAAGATTCCATCACACACAGGCCCCCAGGTACACAGCCTACCCGGCGGCCACACATGGAGGTCCAGGACTTGGGGGGGCGTGGGCCCATGCCTCTATCAGGCCCAGAGTGTTATCCAAACAGATTTCCCACAGGCAGTTTTAACTGGGCGTCCAGATCAAGCACAGAGTTCCAGGAAGTCACGTGGAGGCAAGAGGTGGTCACTGCAGCAGGTCTACACAGTCCTTGCAGGTGTGAGGGTGAGGTGTGGGCGGCCCAAGCAGGCCTCATCTAGCTGACCCATGGGGAGGTGGTCATCAGGGGCAGCCATATGAGGCAGAGATCTAGGTGGGCCGCAGGAGAGCTGGGAGGAGGTGCAGAACTGGGAACCGTCAGGGGCTGAGCCCTGCTTCTGGTGTGAGGACGTCCAACGTGCATTCCCATGGACGCTGAGGCAGTGTCGACTTGTGCAGGCTCACTGCAGTGGACTGATGTAGTACGTGACCTCTAAATGCCGACTCGTCTACAGGCATTGTTCTGAGGCTGAGGTGGGGTGATACTGCAGTCCTGCTGCTGCGGCCCACCCCACCCTTGCCTGGCCCTTGCTCCCTGCACACTCAGGCTCCCTCCACTGAGAGGAGATAGACCTCCACCTCACTGGCTGCCCATCCCCCACAGAGCTCGGGGGCAGCGGTCCATTTGCTGTGCCCACCCAGCCCTCAGGGGTCTAGGCAGAAGGAGGTCACTAGAGGGTCTCCATGGCACCCACGGGCAGGGCTGAGTGCTGCTGTCTCACTGCCCTGAGGAAGCCAAGGGTCTCAGATCTTGGACTCTGCTGCCTTTGGATTTGACCACAGTGTTGGGCAGGACTGTAAGGCTTAAAGCATTGACCATCTGGGCACAAAGGCCAGGCGGCAGCCTCTGCTTCAGCTGGAAAGCCAGCTCATGCCTGTCCTCTGCTCCATTGTTTGCAGCATGTCGTCTTCACCCTGGCTCCCTTCCTTTGCTGACCTCTGGTTTCTTACTGGCTTTTAAGTCCCCCCTCCCCTCTAGTCTTCCTCCGCCTGCCCTCCCAGACCTGTGACTTCTCAGGGACTTTCTTTTCCATTCAAGGGAGGTAGAACTCTAGGGCCCAGCTTTCCCGCTCCTGGGCATTTCTCCAGAGTCACTAGATCAGCCTTCTGTGGAGGCACAGCCACACCAGCCCTCCTAGCCAGGCCGGGAACCAGCCCAGGAACCAGCCCAGGTGCCTGTCAGTGGACAGAGGGTCCATGTACACCAGGGAGTTGTCCAGTCATCAGGAAGACTGGGATCATGGGGCCGTGGGTGGGTGGGAACGGAGAACCTCGTGCTGGGGGAAGTCAGCCAGACTTAGGAAATCAGGGGGCGTTTCCTCTCCTGTGTGGAACTAGAGCACAATAGACAGAGAAGGCCTGGGGAGGGAACCAGATGTCACAAACGGAAGAAGAGCGGAGAAGGAGGGAGGAAAGGGGGGAAGGGGGTCCAGTTTAGCTGTGTGCAAATGCAGACATACCACAGGGAATTCCACCTTCATGAATCTCTACAGAGCACCAATCAAAAATAAACAAGCCATCAAAAGGAGGCTCAGGAGAGCAGAGGGAGGAGGACAGGGAGGAGGGCGGAGGGAAACGGACGCATCACACATTCCACGCAGGCATCATTTGTCAGGAGTCCAACTTCTATGTATAACTTAACGCTCTGATTAGAAAAGTACCAAGGGAAGCAGAGAACAGAACACTCCATTTGAAATGGAAAAAAAGGATGGTGGAGAGTAATTTTCTTAATTTCCATGTGACAAAGAATTTTGTGATACCTCATTTTTTCTATTTCTGATTTTATTAAGTTCTGATCAAGGACTTTGGCCTGTAAACTCCTGCATTTAGAAAAGTGTGGCCAGTTAGGTGTCAGCTTTGGTCATCGTCCCAAGTCTGTCCTGTGGGAGTGTGCCAGCTGCTCTGTGCCCTGCTCGGGACAGGCCTGGTGTGGCCCACGCTGTGTGTGACGGAGAACTTAAAGCCAGCTTCTCCTGCAGCTTGGCTCAGGCTGGCGCCCGCACACAGGCCCCATCTCGCCCTCCTGTGCGGTTCTCCGTGGCAGCCAGGTGCTGCTCTCACACCGCACCAGCCTCTGCCTGAGGAGCGACCTCAGCTCCCTTCTCCTGTGTTACTCAGGGTCCTCTCCACCTTTCCCGATGTTTCCAGTTCAGCATTTGCTGTTCCTCGGATTTTTCCTCCTCAGTGTAGAAGTTCTGCTCTAAGTTTCCATTCTTAGTCTTTTTAAAACTTTACTTCAGTTGTTCATTGTAAATCTGAAGGGATAAATTGCGTATAGCTTGACAGAAAAAAATTCTGAAAAGCAGTAAATTTTTGTTGCCTTACATGGTGTTTGCTTTTTAAAATTGGAACCTAAATACACATAACAAAGTCTCCCACGTGAGCCATCCTGAGTGTGGAGCTGAGCGCTGTTAGTATGCGTGTCTTGCTCTGTACCCAGCGTCCCAGAGCCTTGTCATCTTGCTAACCCAAATGCTCCCCAGTGAACGCGGCACCCTGCCCCTCCTTTCCTGCTTCCTGCAGGACAACTGGGAGGAGGTGCAGAACTGTGTGTGTGAGACTCACTTAGGAGTGAGGGTCCGTCACCCGTGGGACCTCTGGGAAAAATGGCAGTCTTGGCTCTGCCACTAAGCTGGTGTCCTCTGGGTTCATCCAGGTCCTGGCGTGGGTGTCAGAATTCCCTTCCTTTTAAGGGCTGAACACGGGAGCCCGCGCGCCTGTCACCCCAGCGACTCACCCCAGGGACTCGGAAGCTAAGGATCGGATCGCAGGTCCCAGGGGGCCTTGGCAACTTAGGGAGTCCCTGTCAAAGTAAGAACAGGAGCCGGGGGCGTGGCTCAGTGCCAAGCCCCCGGGGCACCTTCCCCAGCTTGCCCTCGAAGCACCCGCTGCTGTGGCCCACTGCATTTTGTTCACCCCCCTGTCCATCAGTGGACGCTTAAGCTCTGGACACTTGCTACTAGTTTTTAAAAGACTAAGAATGGAAACTCAGAAGTGCTGCTGTGAACGTGGAGAGTGTGGAGGCTCTGGTGGGAGTTCTGTGGGCCTTTCCTGCTCTCCACAGCAGCTGCGCTGTCCGGGCTCCTTTCTCTCCATCTCTTGCACCACTTGACATCTGTACCAGCAGCGCACAAGAGTTCTCTTTTCCCCATATTCTCACCAACAGTGTTTTCCCTTTTGTTTTTTAATAGTATCACTCTGTGGCCATGGGGTAGGGCTTCTTTAGTGCATTTTGCAGTACTGGGAACGGAAAACCCAGGGCCTCCCACGTGCTAGGCAACTGCTCTGCCACCCAGCTGTTCCCCAGGGAGACAAGTTTTGCTAAGCTCCTCAGGCTGGCCTCAAATTCCTCCTGCCTCCACCTCCCAGGTAACTGGGATCAGGGCTGTGGCCACATGCCCAGCACAGGGTGGTTTTGGTTTGCGTCTCCCTAGGGATTGGGGATGTTGGGCAGCTTGTCCTTCCCTTTGTCTTCTGTGGAGAAATAGCAGGTCCTTTGCATGCGCTTACTTGGTTGTGGGTTTTGTCGAGTGGCATGAGTTCTGAACGTATTGGGGACATTTTCTCCTGTCCCAGACTATCTCTGCACTCAGGATGGTTCTCTGATGAGTAAGTTTAGTTTTGAGGTCATCCATTTTTCTGGTGTTTTATGTTGCTTCCTGTGCTTCAGCATCACGTCCAGGATGTCGCCACCAACTACAATGCTGGGGAGCTTCCTCTGTGTTCTCTTGTAAGTGCCCGCAGACCTGGTCTTGTTCAGTCTCTTGTCCATCTTTAGTTAGCGTCCACACGGGCCCAGATCAGGCCCAGCTTTGCCCTCTCGCAGGTGCGCATCCAGTCTGAGTCATCTGCTGGGAAGACTGTCCTCCTGGTGGCCTTGGTACCCTTGCTAAGGACATTGAACTATGTGTGTGAGACTCACTTATGCGTATCCTGTGTCTTGGTCTGTTTGTCCCTAGAGCAGTGCATCCTTCATGCTTCAAGGAAGAGTTTCTCAAGTTGAGAAATGTCATCTGTTCTCTCCTGGGAATGATCCAGAGAGTGACAGCTGCCCTCCCTGTAGCCAGGGGCTGGCTGGAGTGGGCAGGACGCGAGCACCTAGCTCTTGGTGGACTGCCGGGTCTGTGCAACTGGCCGCAGCTGGCTGGTTCCTGTCAGGCCACGCTGTCCGCTGCACATGGCTCCCAGGCTTTGGGCACATGGCCTTTCCCCTTGTGGGCCATGAACCCTTCTGTGTCAGGCCCTGCGTGGCCTCCAGCCCAGCCTGCTCCTTGACAGCGACTGCCCATCCTGTCCTCAGTGGAGCTCCCTGAAGGAATTCTGCCCTGGCCTTCCACCCGTCAGCCCTGAGGCAGGTTGTACGGCGTGTTGTGATTGCATGACTGTTTAACACTTGCCCTCCTAGACTATAAGCCCTGCATGAAAGAGGGACTTTCTTTTCTTTTTCTTTTTCTTTTTTTTAAGAATGTGACCTTTATTTTAGTTGTTGTCGCTTCTTATGTGGTGCTGAGGATCCAGCCCAGGACCTCCCAAGTGCTAGGCAAGCGCTCTACCGCTGAGGCCCAGCCCCAGCACCTGAAAGAGGGACTTTCTCTCTGTCAATTCAGTGTGTATTTTATAACATCAGGGATCCCGATCCTTGACCGTGGGCCCGGGGTGATCGTCACTGAGTCAATGAAGTCTTCTCTCCTTGTTACCTCAGGGCAGCGAGGCACGGGAAGGAAGAAGCCCGTCATGGTTCAACCCCGCCGAGGCTGTCCAGGTCATGCGCTACTGCTGCCTGCTGGCCCGGAGCGTCTCCAGCCAGGTGTCTGCCAGGGACATCGGTGTCATCACGCCCTACCGGAAACAGGTGTGCCTGCAGGGATGTCCCTTGTTCTGCAGTCACTGGGGCCCAGGTTCCCCATTTTGTGGAGTCTGTAGAAGGCAGAAACAAACTCATTGTGAACAGCAGCAGGTTTTTAGAGAAGCAGGACCACGTTCGAGTGCTCTGGAGGGAAGTCTGCAAACTGCTTCCCCCAGCCATCCCTGCTCTGCAGAGCTGAGCTTGCTTCTGTTTCTAAATGGTTACATCATAAAACTTTGCATAAGAATCTGTGGAATACCCTGGACATTTGGCCCTTTAAGGAGAAGCTCGCCAACCCCACCGTCAACCGGTGTTTCTCAAAAGGGGTGGTGTGTCATCCTTGGAGGGGACTGTGCTTGTTCCGTGTGGCTCTTCCACCTGGGGACTGTGCTTGTTCCGTGTGGCTCTTCCACCTAGGTACAGGATGGTGGGTGGCATTACCCTGTGTTGTGGTTAGCATTTTACATCACTGTGACAAATGACTTGACAAAAATAATTAATAGTTTATTTGGGGCTCACAGTTTCAGAGGTTCAGTCCATAGCTGGCCGACTCCGCAGTTCTGGGCCCACGGTGAGGCAGCACGCCATGGAGGAAGGGTGTGGCGGAGGGAAGCAGCTTGGGACCTGATAGCCAGGAAGCAGAGAGAGCTCTGCTCACCAGGGACAAAGTATAATTCCCAAAGCCATGCCCGCTGTGTCCCACATCTTCAATGACCCTCCAGTCACCACCCAGTTAATCCACTCAAGTGGATCAGTGCACTGCTGAGGGTGTCCTCTGGTAAAATGATCTCTTCACCCCTAGACTCTGTGCATCGCCTCACATCTAAGCCTCATCCCAGTCAGGCTCTCCTGAGTTGCACAACAGGCCCCTGCACCCCTGCCTGGCCTGGAGCCGTGGTGGAGTTTCAGTCACTGAGCGCTTGCTCCTGGGGGGTACAAGCCGCCCAGGCCTGGGGAAGAAGCCCCGGAGAGGCAGGCAGCGGCCGGCCACATAGGTGAAGGTCAGAGGGCATGCCCTTGGTGTGTGCCCTGCACGGAGCCCTTCGGCCAGGCCGTGTCTCTTCTGTGCCTGAGGTTGAACCGAGTGCCTGGCGCTCCAGCGGCAGCGGCCGTGAAGGCTGGAGCAGGTAAGCCTCTGTGGAGGAGCCCAGGCAGCCTTCCCTGAGGGCTGGGCTGGGTGGCCTGCTCGCAGCTCAGCGTGTCCACTGGGCCGAGTTCAGGCATTGGTGAGCTCCTGATGACTCCTGACGTGAATTCTTCACATTGGGCCTTTCCCGGCCAGTGACCAGACGGTCCTTCTCACTTGACTTCTTTTGCTGCTTTCTCTGTTTCTGTTTGGTTGTTTGTTTGTTTGTTTGTTTTTAAGTCGTGGTAAATGTAAGAAGCCTGCAGTTGGGAATGCTGAAGATGCCAGCCCTGGCTGCCTGAGTCCCTTGGGGTGGAGCCCCTGGTCCTGTGCATGGACATCGTCCTTCCCTGCCATCCCTGCAGGCACAGGACCACGGTCCTCTGTGTGGACACGTCCTTCTTGCTGGCTATGGATCCCTGGGTATTGGTCCTGCTTGGGGTTTGTGGAGCTTCTTGGCTGTCTGTGATCTGATGTGACCCCTCCCAGGGCTTGTGGGCTCGGGAAGCACAGTTCTCAGCCTGAGGCGCGTGTGGCTGGTCCTGTGACAGTTTGCCTGAAGGTTCTAGCATGCCCTCCTGTAGTTCCCGGGCCCCGTGGTTCTGCTAAGCCACCCCGGGGATACCCCCAGTTCCTGCTATGCATTTCTTCTCGAGTGCGGGTCACATACTTAGATTCTTTGCATGTCTTATCATTCTTTGTTGAAAACGGAATTTTAGAATATTTTACAACTTTGGAAGCCAGGAGCAGTGGTGCACGCCTGTAATCCCAGTGGCTCGGGAGGCTGAGGCAGGAGGATCGCGCGTTCAAAGCCAGCCTCAGCAACGGCGAGGTGCTAAGCAACTCAGTGAGACCCTGTCTCTAAATAAAACACACAACAGGGCTGGGATGTGGCTCAGTGGTCGAGTGCCCCTGGGTTCAATCCCCAGTACCAAAAAAAAAAAAAAAGTAAAGAAAACATTACAGCTCTGGGTCCTGATTCCCACTGGTGGTGATCCATGTTGTGCTTTTGCTGCCTCCTTTGTGTCGTGGCTGCCTGCACTCAGCTGGTCCTGTCCTTGTTGAGGTTTTGTTTTGTTCTGCTTGAGCTGAGGTCACACAGCTTGGCGGTTGGCCGGTGTTGCCCGGCAGTGGGCAGCAGTTGTGCTTACCACCAGCAGCAGGTAAGACTGCCCCCTGCTGGTGGAGGGTCTCCTGGCCTCACAGCTTCAGCAAGGAGTGGCTCATCCAGCCTCACCTCACGGGGTGGGGCTCAGCCCTTCTCTGAGGTCACTCTGCACTAGTCCCACTAGGCCTGGCCTCACCCCAGAGCAGAGCACCGCTGTCTTCACCCACGTGCGGTGCTTCAGGCCTCAGCACCTCTTGGGTTGTGCGCCTCTGGTCTCCAGAGCTCCCAGAGGTGTGTCAGTTTTTTCCAGCTACATGGCTGCTTTGGGCGCACCTGGCTATCGCCATCCTGCCTGCCACGTCCTGACCTGGAGCCCTCAGGCACACCAGCAAGGCCCAGGAGAACCAGCCCATGTGACACCAGGCTGGTCCAAAAGCTTAGGCCCGTCCTTGTGGCTGCGCTCAGGCACGGGTCCTTGAGCCACGCTGGCCCTGAGCCAGGTGAAGCTCCCAGGGCTTCCACGCTGCCCTAGTCTCTGCACAGCCAGCTCGGCTAGTTGCCTGCTTCAGGGTCTGTCCACTCAACTGATTTCTCTTGGGGACCAGTGAGAGTCCACCCTCTACCATATTCCACACACAGTCTGGCACATGTGGGCCTGGGAGCCCTGAGCTATGGAGAGGGGTGAGTCATTGCTCTGGCAGGAACAGCGAGGTCGTCAGTGAAGGTGGCACCTGCTGGCAGCAGGTGGCTAGTTGGCTGAGAACTGTTGCAGGCAGCTTCTGCAGCCTCCCTACTCCCAACCCTGATCCAGCACAGCCCTGGCCAGCCTTCAGAGCCCCTGCCTCCACTGGCCGCTCCTCCTGCAGGTCCCATTGCCCCCCACACTGTCTGCTGTCCTGCTGGGCTCTGCCACCCTCTCAGCCTGGGACTGGCAGGCAGGCTAGGCCTGGGTCGGCCAATCTGGGCACAGGCGCGAGCATCCCCTGTTGGTGTCTGAGGTGCAGCCAGTCGGGGGGCCGTGCTGCCCTCTCGCATCTTCGCAGCCTTTGCCCTGCACGTCTCCTCACCCCCTTCCCTAAGGCTGGGTGTAGGCATGGCTTGCAGGGGACACAGAGGCCACATGCTCTGAGGTGACCTGGCTGGGTGACAACGGGTGCTGAGGGCCTCCCTCTCCAAGGCACATGCTGCTGGGACTGCCTAGGGGTGGGCATGGGGGCCTCCTTGAAAGGGCAGTGCATTGAGAACCTCTCTCTGTTCACGGCCCTGGATTCACTGTTGCCTGGGCAGTTGCTCCATGTGATGCCCATCTACATGGAGCTGTGTCTAGTTCTCCCAGCAGCACGTCTTTCCACATTGTTCTGGGCTCTGCCCTTGGGGGCTGAGTTAGGGGTCTCATCCAGCTGCACCTGGCTTTGCTGTTGGTTGGGGTGTTTCTGATTCTTGCATGGTTGGACATGCACTCGCTCGTGGCCTTCAGTCTGTGGGCGTATGCTGTCCCTCAGGCCTCCGTCCACCCACCGCCTCCTGGCTGTGTTGGTCTTATCTGTTGCCCACTCTGCTCTCCAGAGGTCCAGCTGAGCTCACTCCTCACCACACGCCGGCTCTCCACGGGTGTCATCCCACTGCAGCCCCTGGCACCTCAGCAGCTCCTCCTGCCCGAGCAGCGCTGTCCCTGAGTTAGGTGGCTGCTTCCTGCCTCGCTCACCTCTTGTGCTCTCCTTGGTGGTCACACTTGCTGGAGCTCAGCCCCACGGGGTGTGCAGTCCCCCAGAAGGGGCCCAGCAGAGGTCTTGGGGCCTGCTGCCATCGTGGTGCACAGCCCACCTGTGAGCAGCAGTGCACCCTCTCATTTCTTAACCCCTGCTCCTGGGAGAGGGCAGGTGTTCCCCAAGGAGCTGAGCCCTCCTGACGAGCAGCTTATCCCCACTGAGTTAGACTGAAGTAGATGTGGTGCGTGACTGAAAGCAGCACTGCACGTGGGCTGGCATTTGCTGTACACCAAGATGAGAAAGAACTGATCGGATTTGTACAGGGTTATCTTTAACATTTCAACCTCTTTTGAAGGTGGAGAAAATAAAAATTCTTCTGCGAAATGTTGATTTGATGGACATAAAGGTTGGATCAGTAGAGGAATTTCAAGGGCAAGAATATTTGGTCATTGTGATTTCAACGGTAGGTATCGCTGTCTTGCAGCCACCTCGCTGTTGTGGGGGCTGAGAACCCTGGGGTCTAAAGCGGCAGAGCTGGATGCCTGCCCTAGGCAAAGTGCAAGGCGAGGCCTTCCAGGCCCAGGTGCACCGCAGGTGCTGACTGCGGAAGTTCTTCAGCAGACCCAGAGGTCAGGGCCAGAAGTAAAGGGAAGCCCCCAGGAGGCAGAAAGAGGCAGCTGAAAAGGAGCCCCACCATGGCAGCTTCTGCAGCACTGCCGCCTGCGGAGCCAGGTCGGACTCACGGCCCCACGCGTTACTTTTACATTAACTTTATTGAAGAGTACATGTTAATTGCAGACAAGGTGAAAGTTCAGATACAACAAAGAGATTAGGAGCCACCTAAACCCTGCCACGTGGGGTCCCTGTCGGCTGTGTGGCCATGTTCCCTGCTTCTTCCCAAACAGTACAGACTCCTGCTAGTACCCCTTCCTACACGTCTGCATGGGGCAAGAGTTTTCCATGCAAAAACAAGAACAAAAAATGTACAATGCCATTTTTTAATTCCTCTTTTGTGTTTTTCAGGTGCGGTCAAATGAAGACAGATTTGAAGATGATCGCTATTTTTTGGGTTTTCTGTCCAACTCAAAAAGGTTCAATGTTGCAATCACCAGACCCAAAGCCTTGCTGATTGTGCTGGGAAACCCGCATGTGCTAGTCAGAGTGAGTATGCAAGACAGGGGACTGAGGGAGGAGGGCTTTGGGGAAGGGCCAGGCCACCCAGAAGTGGCCGCTGAGGTGAGGGATGTGTGTGGGGCACAGGAGACATGGCTCCCTCGTATTCAACAGGACCCCTGCTTTGGTGCCTTGTTGGAATACAGCGTTACCAACGGTGTGTACACCGGCTGTGATCTGCCTCCCGAGCTGCAGGCTTTGCAGAAGTGAGTGTTCCTGCTGCTTCCTAAAGGCTGGGCTGGCTTTAGGATGGCCCGGCCCCTCCTCTGCTGGCCCTCACTCAGGAACCCCACACCCATGCCTGCCACACTGCTTCCCAGGCTCTCTGCAGCCCCTGGACTGCAGGAGCCACTCTGTCCTGATCATTCAGGGCTGGCATCAGCCTCCCCTTACACACACGGGGATAAACAAAGCACCTGGTAGGAACCCTGGGGAAGGGGGCAGGTGGAGCCAGATCCACATGCTGCTCCTCCCTGCAGCTGTGCCTAGAGGAGGTGGGTCCAGCCCCCAGTGCCAGCATCTGCCAACAGAGGAGCCGGGCCCACTGGAAGCACAGCAGCCTGTGTGCAGGGGACTGTGCACCTCATGCTGTGGGCCTGAGACCCTGCCTGCCCGTGTTCCTGTTTCTGCCTGTCCTGCAAATCCTGTGGCCCCTTGTCTTGCAGCCGTGGGCATTGGTGTGGGCAGCAGCTGATCCTGCGCTGGCTGCTGACCTTGGCACACACCAGCATGTTCCTGCCATTTGGCAGTCACTGCGGCTACCTCCCCCCCCAATAAATACTTTGGTGACCCCTAACCTCCTGTGCACCTGAAAATGTGCCCGTCATTGATGACAGTCTCACGAGGCCTCTGCCTGCCACTGACTGCAGTCTTTGGAGCTGACCCCAGCAGCTCCATCCTGATCCAGACACGTGCCGGGCAGCAGGACAGCCACCAGCTCTCCTCAAAGCATGCAAAGCCCCCGGGGTCTGTGGGGCTCTGCCTGGGGTTGAGGGGAGGTGGCAGCAGCATTCAGGCCTGTCCAAGACCCAATACTTCTGGAAGGCTCAGCAGGCAGGCCTGTGCCGGGGCCTCTGCCTGTCCTGCTAGCCAAGAGCTTTTTGGTCCCTGTGCCACATGGACACCAGGCTCCCTCAGCACCTTCATGGGTGGGCGGGCTCCCTGGCGGGCCGTGCTGGGCCTGTGGGCCTTCACTCCAGAGGCACTGAGTGCAGAATCAGCAGGTCACTGAGTCCTCGTGCCCTGGCCAACAAGAGGCCAGCACAGTCGTGCCCCATGCCAGCTCTGCCACAGCCACCTCCGCCCACCCTGGGGACTGTTGCTGAGTTTGCAGCCCTTGGAGATGAGCGCTCTCCAGGTCCAGGAGGAAGCAGTGCCAGGCCGGTGCTGTGTGAGCAAGTGGGAGTCTGGCTGGCTGGCGGGTCCCTCCTGCCCTGCCAGTCCTGCAGCACCCTCCCTTCACAGGACTGCCCCGCCCAGGTCCTGGGGCAGCGGGAAGAGGCTGGTGTGGTGCCCTGGAAAGACTCACGTCCTACAAGCCTGCACCCATCCCACTGTGTCCTCCCCACAGGGACTGGCCTTGCCCAGGTGGAGCACTTAGGCCAGAAGGCCCAAGGGATGAGCCCCACAGAGGAAATGGCTGAGGCCTCCCACCCCAGGGACCAGCATGGGCAAGGTGTCCTCCCCAGGTGGAGAACAGAGAACCTTTGGGATACACTTAACTCCAGATAGAACTGAGGGCAGATCAGACCAGCCAGGTGGTTCTGCCCAGTCCTGCACCTCCTCCACTCAGCAGCCAGGTGGTGTCCCATGGCTGATTGTGCCATCGACCAGGAGTCACCCACACAGCAGCCAGCCCTGTCCACCCCAGGGGCAGCGCCCAGCCTCTGCACACCTGCCTCGGGGCCTTCCTATGCCCCGCCCTCTATCTGCAGCCGCTCAGCTGCTCCCTACAGGCTCTTCTTGGCTTCATGGCCCCTGACTTTCCTTGCACCCTGTCAACATGAGTCACACACAGCCACCCAGGAGGTCTTCAGTGTTGGCTGGCATGTGAGCAAGTGAGGGCAGGAGCAGGCCCAGGCCTGACACTTAGAGGTGACCAGTCTGTCCCACAAAAGCTGGGCACGTGAGATGGATCATGGTCCCGTGTCATCAGTGATGTGGTCCCGTGTCATCAGTGATGGAACCAGCCTCTGTCCTTCCACCACCAAGCACTGAGCTAAGGTCAGTCCTGGGCCTGTGGGCTCTAGCACCTCCTCCCCAGGGGCAGTGCCCAGCACCACCCTTCACCCTCCACCCCAGAATCATCCACACAGCCAGGGCTTCACCTACACCTGCTGTGATTTCACCTGGATATTACGGTACAGGAAAAAGGCCAGGCCTTGTGGGACCACAGCTCCAGAAGACCCGTGGCCCAAGAGCAGGGGGCGTCCCGCAGACAGGGGAGACCAGCACCAGGAAGGTGGGAGTCCCTGCGAGGACTTGGTGCCCTGTGTTGAGGGCAGGACAGAGTGGGTGGGAGCCCCGGGACAGGTGGCAGGGAGGGAAGCAGGCTGCCTGGGCCAACATGGGGGTGTTAAGATCTGCACCTGGAGATCCCCAAGGAAACTTTAAAACAGCATCTCCCTGCTTGTTCTTTAAGTTAGCTGAAATGTTTTTTTCATTTTTAAAAACTGTTGGTGTCCTTCCCAGCACATGGTTTAAGTATTGCCACCTTAAGGCAGAAGAGTCAGTGGTTCGCCAGCCTCAGCAGAGGAATCAAAATGCCGCCATCACCCATGGGACGCCGGCCAGCCGTCTGCGGCAGCTCCTTGAACGCAGGCCCTAGCCAAGTCCCACAGCTTGTCCTAGTGCAAAACATGCTGGACAGCTGTGCACCACACACCTTCCTGCTCTCCTGAGCATGGAGTGGGAGCTCAGACCCACTGCCCACAGCCACAGGGGTGTGAACAGGTGAGGGTTCAGCCAGTGGGGCCTGAGACAGAAGCTTGAAGGGTGGAGTGCTGCTCACCACCCCTCCCCTGCTCGGCACCTGGCTGCCTATCCAGACAGTGGACAGCATTCCACAGTGGGGACAGAACCCCCAGCCGCCCTGGGGTTCACAGGGGAGGGCTGGAATTGCCCTGTGCTGTTCACCATTGAAAACCTGGGGGCCTGGCCTGGCCTTTCCTGCCCATGTCTTAGCTCACCTCTCCTGCTTTTTGGAGACAACATACACATACACTGAGAACGTCATTGTCATAATTTGTGAAATCCTGCGGCTGAGCATGGTAAACAAGAATTTCATCTGGATCATCCTTACAATTAATTCTAAATACACAATCAAAATGACACACGTTGCCATATTTCACCAGTAACTGAACATGCAGGTGAAGGTGAACTGGAAGCAGAGCCCTCAGTGGTCTGCAGGGGCTTCTTGGCAAGCACTCATGACCTCATGGAGGGTGTTGTGTAGGGCTGCAATGAGACAGGCTGCCATGACATTGTTTTCCCATCTTCCATCCTCATGGAGAGAAGAGCTGAGAAACCCTCTTCACCTAAATAAGAGATGGGATGAATATTTTGCTGTAGTACTCTTCCCTCAACCAGTCAGGAACCGGATGGTCAACGCCACATGTTAACATATCCCCAAGAGAAGGGACGAGCTGCTCCCCAGTGCAGTTCCTTCCGCAGATAGGATCTGGGGAGAGCACCCTGCAGTCTGGGCTGCCTTAGTGTGAGATGCAGACATGGACCCCACTCTCCACTCCCTCATGCCTTCTCCTGGGAGGACCACAAAGCGGAGAGGCTGGGCACCAGGGGTCCCTGCAGGATCTGAGCCCCTAACCAGGGTGCCATCAAGGACCTTGGCTCTGGCTCCTACCCCACTCCCACCTAGGCCCCTCTCTGGGGATGAGGTTTCAAGGTGGCTATTGCAGTGGGTGGCAAAGACAGAGAGCTTGAGGCCCAAGTTCCAGTTTGGCCAGGTGCCCCTTTCCCAGGATTCCATGCTTCCCCTGCTAGATGTCAAGATAGTAACCATCCAGCAACTCTTAGGGACACAGGACCCCATCCACACATTTACCATTAGTTTTTACTGAGCATCTATTATGCTCTGGATGCTGCTCTAGGCCAAAACAACTTCATCCACTCTGCAACTGGCATGCCAGATCAGAGTTCCTCTGGAAATCAGCAGCCTCCCTTATGCCAGAATCATCAACCAAGATGCATAACAGAAATAGGATGCCTTTTGTGCTGAGGATGTGGCTCAAGTGTTAGCACGCTTGCCTGGCATGCGTGAGGCACTGGGTTCGATTCTCAGCACCACATAAAAATAAAGATATTGTGTCCACCTAAAACCAAAAAATATTTAAAAGAATAGGATGCCTTTTATAGATAAAAAGTGCATGATCTAGGAAATGACCTGATGAACTAATGCAGTTAGACCTTCATGTAGGAAGCATTTTGATTCTATTACATGATAGATCAAAATAAAGCAAGAGATGTACTATGTTCATGGATAGTATGACAGTACATATTTCAATTTTCCTCAATCTATACATTCAAGACAATTTCATTGTTCCAGCTAGATTTTTCAAAAACTTGACTAGATCATTCTAAAATACATATGAAAAATAAAGTCTGTGCATACCCACATCAATATTAAAAAAGAACAATGGAGATACCTGCCCACTGCAGATTAAGGTATACTACCAAGCCATCATTATACAAACAGAGGTACAGGGCCAGGCACATGGACCAAGAACACAGAGACCCATCTAGGATGCATGGCCAATGCCTGAGAAAGGGATCTGCGAGAGGGTGCTTGCTTCCTTGGCATTGAGAAAACTAGCTCATTTTGTGGAAAACTAAGCTGCACTCCTACATGAAAGTACTCTTCCAGCTAAAGATTTATGTCAAATTGGTAACATACTCCATGGGATTTTTTGGATTGAAATTTTATGGTAGAATCATCTAAAAATCTCCAAATTACAAACTACTTCAACTGAACTGATTTGCCTCAAAATGCAAGGTTGTTTTCTAATACTTATTCTCTCTGAAGTCACTGAATGACTGAAACACTATCACTCCCCTGGACAGACACCAGATACCTTTGTGACATCAGAAAGAAAATCCCAAACTACAAGCCTTATTTAAAAAAAAAAAAAAAAAAAAAAGATGGTTTTGACTCCATCAAAATTAAGGATCTCCATTCAGACCCCACGGATGATAAGGCCAACAGACAGAAGGACATGGAGGGGTCCACAGCTGGTAACAAAGGGCATGTATGGAAAGGGAAGAACTGCAAACTGCCAGGGAAAGAGGGAGTTCAGAGGCACCGTCAGCTTTGAGCAGCCCAAGTGAGGACTGCCCCAGTAACCAGGAGAGGACTAATGACAGCACTGAAGACCCACACCCTGCACCTGGGAGTAGATGCTAGGAAGTGTGGCAGCCCCACCCTGGGAGTCCTCAGAGGACTTTAAGTGACTGTGCCAGGGAGTCTGGGGTACCTGGGGGAGGGTCTTAGAAGCAGCTGACTCAGCATGGAGAAAGCAGAATCTGCAGAAGCCGGAGCACATCCTTCAGAGGTCAGGGTTTGGGGGGCAGAGAGGGTCGAAGGTCCAGAAACTGGCCAGGCTGGGAGAGGGTGGGAGCAGGCTGGGCACCGCACATCCCCTCCAGAACATCCCCGGGGGTGGGCCGGCTACCGGTGTGCTCACGAATGCTGGGGCTCGGGAGGCACCTACTGGATGGATTTCTGCAGGACGTGGAAACCCCAGGCACACTACACTTACAAATACTGAGGGAGGGGGCAGCAGCGGAAGACCTGAGCCAGAGAGTCCTGCAGGCGGCCAGGGCAGAGGGGCGGCCCCGGGGCCCGAGGCTAAACCCACAAATGGGCCTGCAGTCAGTCGCTCCCGAGGGAGCAGCGGGCCTGGATGGCTCCAGATGTCGGATGAGGGTCAGAGAGGTGGCAAGGAAGCCCCAGAGCACTGGCGACAGCCGATGGCGCGGTGGGGCGGAGGTGCGGGGCTGAGGAGCCAGGGGACCCGCACCGGGTGACGTCGGACCACCGCCGTGGACCCGGAGGCCTGGAGTTGGGGGCGATGGCTGCTGCAGTGGAGGGTCGTGCGAGAGGGAAGACGCTGGGGAGGGCGCCCCATAGTGTCCGCGT
>NW_025999964.1:578424-591871 GCF_001458135.2 Marmota marmota marmota | reverse complement strand
CGCTGCTGCTGCAGCTCAAGCTGGAACTGCCGTTCGACCGCGTGGTCACCATCGGCACCGTGCTCGTGCCCATCCTGCTGGTCACCCTCGTCTTCACCAAGAACTTCGCAGGTGAGGCAGCGCGGGAGACGGCGCGTCCGCAAGTGTCCGGCGCTGGGTGCTCCCCGCGCCCCTGCACGCCCCCCGGCGCTCACTCCAGCCAGGCCGCACCCACCTTGCCCGGCACTGTCCAGGGCTGTCCTGAGACCCTTTCTGTTTTATTGCTGCTTTACCTTGCATTTCTTCAGCTTCAAGCCCCCGGAGGACTAGGCCTGCCCTTCACTTGCTGGGCTCAGATGTCAAAGGGACGTGGGGTCTGGGCTGTAAAACGTCACAGCGGGTCTGAGATGTTGAAGTGTCCATGTGAACACCAGAAAAGGATCTTATAGGTGTTGAGGGCAGACAGCCCTGGGAAGGGATGGTGGAGACCCCAACTGCTGGGGAGTGGGGGGGGGTCTGTGGAGCCCTGTTCCTGGCCAGGAGGGTAGAGGAACCCAGGTCTCTCAGGTACAGGCCCAGAGAGCCTCTGTAGGTCTGCAGCAGAGGAGGCCAGGCAAGGTGCGCCACGGAGGCAACATCAGGCTGGTCCAAGTGATGGTCCAAGCTGGCTGCCCAGGGAGGAGGGAGGGACTGGTCCACTCATGGTAGAGTGGACCCATGAGATGTAAAGGCGTTACCAGCAGAACCAAGACCTGGTTATGTGCCAGGTAGTGTCAGGGGCCACAGGTCACCCTCAGAGGTGCGTAGGTGCACAGTGGGGTCTCCTACTGACGTGAGCCTCCTACTGAAGTGATCTGGACAGAGGGCATTGGGCTAGTCTACAGGTGCTGGGGGGAGCTGCACCACCTGGGGCTGGATGGAGACAAGGAGGCCTCAGCCCAACTGTCCACGGAAGTGCTTATGGTCCACAGGGGCCAGTGTGTGACGGTGAGAGGGCTTTTAGAGTTCCTGTGCATCACTTAGGAGCTGTGTCCTCTGTGTACACTGGGCAACAGGGACAGGTGTTGCCTTTACACCTGGGTCTTCACCAACCTCTAGAAATGCCTCAGGTTTCAGGAGACCCTGACACCTGGACTCCAGACCTGGTGGTGGTCATTGTGCAGGCTGCCTAAGCCCACTCAGGTGCAGGGGGCTCTGCTGGTCTCTATCCTTGGACACTGTTGTCCAAGACCAACACTCAAGACTAGATGCTCCTGCAGGCTGGACAGGAATCCAGCACACTGAGATCCAATCAGTGTGCACACACCCACGGTGGGGCCTCAGGTCATGCCCTAGTGTTCACCGAGGCCCCGAGGGGTCTCGGGGCACAGTGTAGTAACTGTATCACAGCTGGATGTCATAAAACAACAGAAACTTATATCTCATGGTTCTGGAGACCAGAAATCCAAACTCTAGGTTGTGAGCAGGGCTGGGCTCCCTCTGAGGCTCTGGGGGAGGACACTTCCTGCCAGAGTTCCCTGCCTGTAGCTGTGGCACCCAAGCCTCTATGACTGTCCTTGCCCAGGCAACTCAACCGCATCTCTCCTGGACCAAATTTCCCCAGTGATTCAAGAACACAGTCACACACACTACTTCACAATGACTTCATCTCACTTCGGTGGCACCTGCAAAAGCTGTTTCCGCATAGTGTGCAGACATGTAGCTAGGGGGTCAGCTCCACCCATGATGGACAAGCCTCCTAGGACAGACACGGATTCAGGTGCACACGTGGGCTTGGCCTCTCTGATGCTCTCTGCATGGGGCTCCATGTTCTGACACTGCTAAGCCCAGCTCCCCATCTCTGGGGCATCAGCACACCCCTATATCCAGCTGGGCCTGGGGCTGGCAGGCTCCAAGTGCATCCCTGACCCCAGGGCCTGCCCCTTCAGACCCTCTGCATTTGCACACAGACGCACCCGGGGACCACATGCCCTGGCCCTCCCCCCACTGCCATTCGGGGCCCACTGCAGTGTCAGGAGGGGTCCCAGGGCCTCTCCAGCACAGACAGGTAGGGTTCTGAGCAGCAGAATGTGCCCGGCCTGCGAGGTCACTCCAGGGGATGGGCCTGGGAGGGCTCTCTGAACTGCTCTTCCGCTAGTGAAGGAGCCCATGAACCCATGTCTTCCAAGCTCGACCACAAAGCACTGGCTGCGTCTCCTGCTGGCTTTGATCAGGGTCTCACTGAACCTGAAACCATCCAGGGTCCCCAGACACATGCTAACTCCTGGGGTGAGGTGACCCCGGACAAAAGGGAAATTGTGGTACCACTCAGGTGGGAACCGCATACGACCTGGGTGGACTTGGGGGGCCCCTGCCCACTCGTGGGAACTCCTGGGCTAGGTGGGGTGGAGGGTCTGGTCAGAAGCTCTGGCCTCTCTAGAGACCCCCCACTTTCTGCCCTGGACAGGAGCACCAGGAACCGGTGCCGGGGTTCTGAGATGTGACTGCCCTGAGAGGCTGTGGGGCTGCTTCTCGGCTCTGTGTCTGCCTCTGTCTGCCAGGACCTGAGCCTGAGGAGGCAGGCCCAGGGCCACCAGGGCGAGCACCTGAGGCTCCCTCAGCCCTACTGGCTGGGCGTTTCAGTGGGTGGGCATCAACCCTTCTGGCTGAGGCAAGATGCTGAGACCCATGTCCTGTGTCCCTGGTTTGTGCACCAGGGACACAGAGTAGGCCTGTGCCCTGGCCTGTAGAGGTGCAGTGGAGGCAGGGCCTAGTGTGGCAGCACCTGGCCCGTGCTCATCAGCCTGGCACCATCGCCGTGCCAGGGCCTGGCCTGCCCTCCTGGGGGGTCCTGGCCCTTGGTGCAGCCCGTTCTGCTATGTTAGGACCAGCCCTCCCTTGCCACACAGCTGCTTACCACTGGGCCGAGCTCAAGGTAGAGGTGGACTTTGGAAGACCCCACACGCCTGCCTGAAGACAGCTGGTGGTGGGCCAGGGCTGCCATGAAATCCCACTCTCCCGCTCCGTCCCCTCCCCTGGACTCTCTACTGGGGATGGCATAGAGTGGGGGATCAGGTGGGCAGAGCCCAGACACACTGAAAGGGGGGGAGGCCAAGGGTCGCCAGATTCCTCAGATGCTGCTGAGACCCTGAGGGGAGGCCACCTGCTTTCCCTAAAACAGATAACCAGGCCCAGGTGGGCAGTGTCCTCAGTGTCTCCTGGGTGAGCCGTCCAGCCCACCCCAGGGGTGTCTTCTTCTCAGCCCTCTGACTTCCCTCTCAGGAAAGGCACCAGGGATCTGCCTGGATCTAAGTGTAGGCTGCCCAGGGCCTGCACCGGGCAGCTGGGGCCTCTCTGCCTCAGGGTCCCAGGAGGGCTGGGTCTCCAGGGTAAGCGCCCACTTACCCACTCTTTTCCGCCACCTCTGAGGGTGAGCCCTCTCCTCCCCGGTGGGGCCCCCCTTACAGGCCCAGCATCTGGGGCCTTGTTTTTGTGGGGATCAGTTCTGGGCATTCACTCAGCTGTGGCAAGAAGGTGCTGGGTGGGCCCAAGGCCTGCTGCCGGCACAGATTAGCAGACTGGCTGGGACGTAGCCTGGCGGGGGGCACCTGCTGGATGTACAGGCCCTGGGTCCAACCACCAGGACTTAAAAAGAAAAAAACAACAACTGCCGCCTCAGAGTTCTGCAGTCGGGAATCTGAGTGAGGCGCAGGGGCTACGGCCACGCCCGTGGGCACGGTCCTTCCAGAGCAGGTCTGTTCCTCCGCTTCCAGCTGCCAGATGCACTGTGTCCCCCTCTGTCCAGCCAGCAGCACCTCCCTCTCTGGCACCCTTGCCGCTCCTCTAGCCCTCCCCAGCACCCTCCCCCGGGGACCTTAGGATCACACATCCCACCCAGATCCCTGTTACTCAGCCTGGGTGGTGGAGGTCTGGGAAGGACACTGTCAAGCGTGAGCCCGGGGACCGCTTCCAAGCAGTGGCCACATGGGTGTGTGCTGACTTCCCTGGGGCTGCATCAGGCACTAGGCTCCCGGGCACTGCACTGGGCCCCATGTCCCCAGGTGAGTTGAACAGCCTGGGCAGGTGCCTGGTTACCAAGCTTCTTGGGTGGGAATCCCAGTGTCCCCTCATCAGGGACAACGATGCCCGTGGCCAGGGCCCATAGAATGCTATCCTGTAGGGAAAGGGCTGCCCAGAACTGCCTCTGTCTATGGGCTGGGCAGGCCTGTGTCTCCCCGACATCTCCCTGGCCCAGCGGGGGCCACAGGGCCCCTGGGAAACCCCAGGGGAGTCCCCTCGAGGGTCTGGCAGCTGCCTTCTAGGCTGGGCATCTGCGCCCCAGTCCCACTGCCCCACTCAGTGTCAGGTCCGTGGTAGCCCCTGCTCTGCAGGGCCACCTCACCCTGCTCTGCACACCTCGGTGAACTGCTGCAGGGAGCACAGGGTACCTCCGTAGGTGCAGGCCCCTCAGGAGGAGGGTAGCCCCAACTTCCTGTGCCGTGTGAACCTTGGGGCAGGCCTCTCACCTGCATGGTCCTGGGGAGCAGATTAGGAAATGGGCAGAGTGGCAAGTGGGGCTTGTCTCCCTTACTGCCACCGCCCAGCAGACAGGGAGGTGGTGGCAGGCTCTCCACACCGTGCCCCAGAGGCACTGCACCAGCCACTCAGGGGTTGGGGGCCACCCCCATCCCAGAGCCTGTTTCCCTGTGGCCTCCCCACATGTGGTCACCACAGGTGGGTGCATGCCCCAGGGAGAAGAATATCCACCCTCTACAACTCCTGGGATTGGTGATAGGGACCAAAAGGGAATAAAATGATATTTTTTCAACCAAAAGAACTGATCCCTCTGCCTTTCCCTGTTTGCTTTTCTCTGAACTTAGCTTGGCTCTTGGTCTGGACCCCTGTCCTCAGGGAACTCAGGCCATGGGGACAGTCCAGGCTCCCATCTCATGAGGATGTGGTGCCAGCTGCTTCAAAGAACCCTGGCCCCCACCCCATCTAAGCAGGGCTCCCTCTGCCCAACCCACGACTCCCTAGAGCCCCCCACAGCTCCCCAGGACTGTCCCATAGAGTCTGTGGGCCCTGTCTTTGAAACCACCCTTGGTGGACCCACCTGGGTCCTTACTGTGTGGACTGGAAGACACACCCCTGGTGAGAACAGTGGCCACCACGGGATCTGCACTGGGTTCTGGAGGGCTGGGGGGGCCTGCTGCTGAGTGGAGGCCAGGGCTGGAGGCACCTGCAAGACGTGGGGTCTCTGTGCCCAGATGTGTAGCCAGCCACTGCTCCTAGCCCCCTGGTCCCTGAACAGCTGCAACAGTGGATGGTGGTCTTCCTAGAGAGAGCTGGGGTCTCTGAGTCTCCCTCTGGGTGCAACTCAAAGGCTGGGCACGCACAGGCTGCTGTGAGTGCAAGCCTTAGAGCATGGTGGTTCTGAGCTCACCTGCCCTGGTACCTGAGGGTGCCAGTCCCATTTGTGCAGAAGAGGGTGGGAGGAGGCTGGAGCCCGGCCTGAACGCACATTGGCTAGGGGCCCTCAGGCTCAGAGCCTCAAGGCTCCACTCCCAAGAAGCCTCAAAATCCAGAATCCCTGCATGGGCAGACCCGTGCTGTAGGCTGTACTGACATCAGGCAGACAGGCTCCTGGGGGGAAGGTGCCCTGCAGCAATGACCATGGGACTGCAGTTACAGTGGCAGGTGTGAAGTCAGGTCCCTGGCCAGGTTTGGTGGCGCACACCTACCTATAATCTCTGCCACTCAGGAGATTGAGGCAAGAGAATCCCTCACAAATTCAAGGCCAGCCTCAGCAACTCAGTGAGACCTTGCATCAAAATTAAAGAGCTGAGGGTGTCTCTCAGGGGTCGGGTGCCCCTGGGTTCAGAACATCCCTAGTACAAAACAAAAAGGGGATGAGTCCCTCCCTGGATGCTCAGGCCACCAGCCAGGACCTGGGTTTCAGCTGAGCTGGAGTGTTGGAAGACGGCCAAGTGGTGTGGCCTGTCTTGTTCTCTTTGGGACTGTTTCCCCTTGTGCCCAGTCTCTGTGGCATTTAGAGACCAACATACATATATAGGCCAGTTCCTGGGGCTGGCATGGGCAGGGCTTAACCCTTGGCTGACCACCTTGTGGGGGTATTCAGGATAAGATGGTGATTAGAAGATGGGGAGAAGCTAGTGGGGGCGGGTCCACTGGGGCACAGCATCCCGGCACAAAGCAAGTAGCTATGTGGGAAGGACTGTAGTACTGAGGCCAGCAGCTGGTGCAGGAGTGGGTCCCCGGTGCCCTTTGCCCCAAGCCCTTGCTCCACCAGGCCAGTCCCACCTCTGTCTCCTCTCTGCCCCCAGAGGAACCCATTTACTGTTACACCCCGCACAACTTCACTCGTGACCAGGCGCTGTACGCCCGCGGCTACTGCTGGACGGAGCTGCGGGACGCGCTGCCCGGTGTGGACGCCAGCCTGTGGCCTTCCCTGTTTGAGCACAAGTTCCTGCCCTACGCCCTGCTGGCCTTCGCCGCCATCATGTACGTGCCCGCCCTGGGCTGGGAGTTCCTCGCCTCCACTCGCCTCACCTCTGAGCTCAACTTCCTGCTGCAGGAGATTGACAACTGCTACCACCGGGCGGCGGAGGGCCGCGCGCCCAAGATCGAGAAGCAGATCCAGTCCAAGGGGCCCGGCATCACGGAGCGCGAGAAGCGCGAGATCATCGAGAACGCCGAGAAGGAGAAGAGCCCCGAGCAGAACCTGTTCGAGAAGTACCTGGAGCGCAGGGGCCGCAGCAACTTCCTGGCCAAGCTGTACCTCGCACGGCACGTGCTCATCCTGCTGCTCAGCGTGGTGCCCATCTCCTATCTGTGCACCTACTACGCCACCCAGAAGCAGAACGAGTTCACCTGCGCGCTGGGCGCCTCCCCCGATGGGCCGGCGGGGGCCGGGGGCCCTGCGGTGCGCGTCAGCTGCAAGCTGCCCTCGGTGCAGCTGCAGCGGATCATCGCGGGCGTGGACATCGTGCTGCTCTGCTTCATGAACCTCATCATCCTCGTCAACCTCATCCACCTCTTCATCTTCCGCAAGAGCAACTTCATCTTCGACAAGCTGCACAAGGTGGGCATCAAGACTCGCCGGCAGTGGCGCCGCTCCCAGTTCTGCGACATCAACATCCTGGCCATGTTCTGCAACGAGAACCGCGACCACATCAAGTCGCTGAACCGGCTGGACTTCATCACCAACGAGAGCGACCTCATGTATGACAACGTGGTAAGGCAGCTGCTGGCCGCCCTGGCCCAGTCCAACCACGACGCCACGCCCACAGTGCGCGACTCCGGCATCCAGACGGTGGACCCCAGCGCCAACCCCGCGGAGCCCGACGGCTCTGCCGAGCCTCCAGTGGTCAAGCGGCCTCGCAAGAAGATGAAGTGGATCCCCACCAGCAACCCGCTGCCACAGCCCTTCAAGGAGCAGCTGGCCATCATGCGCGTGGAGAACAGCAAAGCCGACAAGCCCAAGCCGGTGCGCAGGAAGACGGCCACAGACACGCTCATCGCGCCGCTGCTGGACGCCGGAGCTCGTGCTGCCCACCACTACAAGGGGGGCGGGGGTGACGCAGGCCCGGCCCCGCCCCCTGCCCCCGACAAGAAGCACGCCCGCCACTTCTCCCTGGATGTTCACCCCTACATCCTGGGCACCAAGAAGGCCAAGGCTGAGGCAGTGCCCGCTGCCCTGCCCGCTTCCCGGAGCCAGGAAGGCGGCTTTCTCTCCCAGGCAGAGGAGTGCGGGCTGGGCCTGGCCGAGGCACCCACCAAAGGTAGGGTACAGAGTGGTCTGGGGTGGGAGAAGGAGGGTGGACCCCCACAGAGCCCCGGACAGGGAGCCTAGGAGGGAAGCAGGTGCTGGGAGCCGTGCGAACAAGGCGAGGTTGAATAGGCTGGGTCTAAGGAGGGCGCAGTTGTGTTAGCCGCAAGGGCGAGGCACAGGCCTATCTGCAGCTTGGAGGACCTCCCCAGCCCCGAGAAGGCAGGCTGGGCTCAGGACTGAAGGCTGCTCTTCCCCAGTGGACTTCAGCTCCCCTGGCCCGAGAGGTGCTTCAGGCAGATGAAGGCACCAGGTTCCTGGAGCAGGCTGCCTCTGCAGGCCTGGGCAGGAAGCTCGGGGAGGGGAGGGCCAGCCCCTCTGGGAGGCTTTGGAGCCGGGAGCCTCTCCGCAGGCCCTGGAGGGCATGGGGAGGGGCACGGCAGCTGGCGGGACGAGAGTGTGAGGTGCCTGTACACCTGGCTGTTCGCAGATGCTCCACTCCCGGAGAAGGAGGCTCCCTACCCCACGGAGCCAGCTCTCGCAGGGCTTCCCTCTGGTGGCCCGTTTCATGTCTGCTCATCCCCAGCAGCCCCTGCCACGGGCCCTCTGTCACCAGCCAGCCTGGGCAAGGCTGACCCCCTTGCCATCCTGAGCCGAAACGCCACTCACCCCCTGCTCCACATCAACACACTGTACGAGACTCGGGAGGAGGAGGAAGGGGGTCCCCATGTGCCCCCAGACATGGGCGACCTCATCACCATCCCCCCACCCCAGCAGATCCTCATTGCCACCTTCGACGAGCCAAGAACAGTTGTGAGTACTGTGGAGTTCTGAGGGCACCGGACACCCAAGCCAGTGAAAGCCCTCTGCATGAGCAAGGGATGTCCAGCCCCGAGTGGACATGGCCTCGCTCACCCAGTGCAGCCCACATCCCCAGTCTCCCATCGCATGCTGCGGGGCTCAGCACCCTCCCAGTGGGCCCGAGCTGGCACAGGTGCGTGGGCGGATTGGGCAGAAGGTGGGGTGCCGGGCTGCCAGATGAAGAGTTTATTTTTTTAGTCAGTTTTGCTGTGGACCCAGGCTGTGGCACGACAACTCGGTGCCCCCAGCCCGGATCCAACCCCGAGCAAGCCAGGAGGACACTGGGGAAGGAGGTGCCAGCTGCAGAGCCACTCCCCAGGCATCACCGGCCCAGGGTTTGCCCCTGCAGGGACCTGATGCCCTCAGGTGGGGGCCCGGGCGGCCCTGGGTCTGATCAACATGCACTTTCCTCAAAGCCTGACATACAGTTTATTTTACTATGGCTACTGTAACTGACGAGCATATTGTCATCAGGAGACTTAGGGTGAGTTGAAAGCAGAGGGTGTGTGTGTGTGTGTGTGTGTGTGTGTGACAGTGTGAGCAGAGATGGTGTGAGCGTGGGTGCAGGTGTGGGTGAGTGACTGAGTGAGTGTGTGGGCGAGGCTGAACAGGTGTGTCTGCGGGAGTACCTGGTGCATGTGAGCAGGAGGGCAGGGCAGGCGTCCAGGGAGGGACTCCTACGCAATAACCACGCCCCTCCTGGGCCCCAGCTGCCAGTGAGGCCCATGCGGCTTTCCAGGGGAGCCCAGGCCGCGGCTGGCCCCGTCCCTATTACCTCAGCCACCGTGGCCGGTGACAGTATCAACAAGGTAGCACTGAGCATATCAATAAATATTATTCTGATAACCGCCTGTGCTGCTGCCGAGTCCGCCTCCCTGCCTCTGGCGCCACCTGCCCACCCCCAGCACAGCCTGTCAGCATCATCATGGGGGCACCTGAAGGGCCCAGAGTGTCAGGAGGGGGAGCATGGCCACTGCATTGAGGAGCATGTGGAGGGCACTCCTACAGGGTCGCCACCGGACTCAGCCCCTGGGCACAGGCACGAATCGGGGCTCCTACACTGAGGGGACCCCAGGGAAGACGACCCTAGGTCAGATGCTTGGAAGCGGGGCCAGGGGTACTGCCCGAGGAGCGGGGCTGCAGAACCCAGGACAGCTTCTAGGAGGAGGGGCCCTTGCTGTGGGCAAGGGTGCTCACCATGTCAGGGGTCCCTGCAGGGCATCTGCCACCTCAAGCCCAGGGTTCGGTGGAACAAGGCTGGCCCCATGGAGCCACATTCCCTGCAGATTGGACCTGTGGGCTCCTTGGAGGCAGGTGGCCGGGGCAGAGGGGGCCAGAATCCATGGGCAGTGGGAGGTATCAGCCCCAGACTGCTGAGGTCAGAGGGCACCCGCCTGCTCCCTGGCCAAGGCCTTCTGGAGGCTGTCTAACAGGGACCTCTCTGAACAGTCCTGGACACCCCCAGTGTCCCCATGAGTCAGGATAGTCCACCCTCCAACTTCAGTGGCCAAGTCTGCAGCCACCACATCCCAAGCCCGGGCATCAGGGGCATGAGGACCAGGCTGGAGTCCACATTCATTTAAAACACAGGTTTTATTCTCAGAATGCTTAAAATTTTTATTACTGTTCAGGTGTGGTGAGGTCAGCAGAGCAGGAGACGCCGGCCATTGAAAGACAGTCTGTTGCTAACAGACCCCAGAGGAGGGGGCTCCCCACACCAGGCAGGGCCTCTCAGGGAAGCACCAGGGTCAGTGCAGGCAGAGGGAGCACGGGCAGCACCCCACTGTGGCCTCCACAGGAAGGAGCAGGCAGGGCACGTAGGGGGCTTAGGATCAGCCAGTTTGAATACCTTCAGCAGGTGCTGGACACAGAGCTGTCCCTGGCTGCCCTGGGGTGACTGGGCAGGTGGGTGGTGGCCCCACATGGGCAAGCAGATAGAGGGGCGCAGGTTGGGTGCTTTGTACATGACGTCGTTGGCCAATCCCAGAGTTAGCCAGCCCTAGGAGGGGCAGCCTGTCCAGGGCAGCCCAGCCCAGGTGTGCAGAAAACAAAAGGTGTGGCTGATGCACCCTGTCCCCCGAGAGCCTACCTCCCCTGACCCGGACACCTCCCTTGGCCTGCCTCCAGGTGGCACTCAGCGTCTCACAGTTCAGGGAAGTCACCCTGTGGCCTGGGCAGCTGCCTCCAGGCTGCTGCTCCTGGAGACCAGGTCCTGGCCCCTCGGCTCAGGCCCTCACTTCCCAGCACTTCTGCACAATGGCAAGCCGCACCTGGCCGCCAGGTGACCCCAGAAAGCTCACTGATGCTGGCCTCATTCCTGTCCCCTCACCCTCGCATGCAGAGATGTCCCCGAGTTACCTGGGAGCCCGCTGATTTGGGCAGTGCCCACGAGTCCAGCTCCTGCACTTGCCTTGCATCCTGGCTAGTGAAGGGAAATGTCACGGGCCACAGAGTGTCCAGGCAGGGGCTGTGCACACCAGCCCCTGGGCTCAAGCAGAACAGAGGTGGACACAGGAGATCCTTGGCGTCTGATGGGACCAGGGCAAGGGCAGCTGTTCTGCCCACAGGTGCTCTGGGCCACAGCCTTGCAGGGCATTTCAGAGCCAGTCCTGTCTGGGAAGAGTTCTGTGTTGTAAACCCATGGCCCTTTGTGCGAGGCTGACCTTCTGCAAGGGGAGGTGGCACCGGTCAGCATCCTGTAGAAGTAGCCACGGCCCTGTGCGTGCTGGGGATGCTGCTGCCTGCCCCCGAGACCTGTCCTCTGGCTGTGTCCCAGTGGGCCACCCCATCTTCCCGAAATCAGATGGCCAGAGTCCTGAAGGAAAGGGTCCTGTTGGCCCCTTGGGGTCAGGAAAGACTGAGCCGAGCCTTTCCTCCAGCACTTCCTCCTCTTGCCTGTGACCAGGTCCCTACTTCCATCTGGTTGGGATGATTGATCCTGCTCCACTTCAGACCAGACTCCTCTGCGTGTGCATCTGGTTGGGGACCCAAGAGGGCCTTCCCTCCCCAGACTAGCAGATAGTTTCAAGCCAAGCTCATTTCTCTTCTCCTCTGGTTTGGTACAAGCCCTGGTCACTGCTCCTAGGGCCATGTGGACCCCTCTCCCTCAGTCTCCTCCGAAGACCCTCCACAGCTCACCTCAAGAAGCCCCCCCTCTGGATGCTTGGATGAACAGAGGGAACTTCCGCGGACAGCCACCCAGGCCGAGGGCCCACAGTGTCAGGATAGGCCCGCCCCCAGCAGCACGCTCGGAATGGCTGTGACAACACCAAAGCTGGCTGTTCTCCAAGCACAGCCCGGGACGCGGGGAGGCCCAGGCCCTGCCAGCATGGACTCCCGCTCCATTCTCCTGCTTTGGGCCTCTCAGCCATGCACAGTGTGCACTGTGCACAGGCCTCTGCGGGTGATCAGAGGGCGGTGCTAATTCCCACCACCCACCAGGGGCTAGGGTTTCAGGCACCTTCCTCTCCCCACAGGCCACCCTGTGGCTGCCACGGGGTCAGCCTTGCCTTCCCCTCTTTGGTCCCCTTCCCTCCAGTCCTGAGCAGAGACAGCAGGGCAAAGGGTGCACATTTCCTCCTACTGAAGAGGACGTGTTCTGGGAGAACCCCGAACCCATCCAGACAGCCAGGCCTGAGTCCCAGGCCTCTTCCCACCACGCAAGCCTAGAGCTGGGAATTTCAACACTCCGGACCCTGGTGCCTCAGGGTGACCTCGGTGGGCCTGCCAAATGAGTGGGGTGCAGCTGGTGGTCTCTGCTGGTGCTCCAAACCCACCCCTTGGTACTTGCGGCTCTCTTTTGAACTTGGCCTTGGTGGGCAGAGAGGCAGAAATGAGGATAAAGTCCAGGTGCAAGAACGCAAAGTGGGTGGAGAGGAGAACACCAGCGCCATGGCTGAGCTGGTGTCCTTCCACCAAGGGGGACCAGGTCAGGCCCTCTGGGACCCAGAAAGCTGTATGAGGGAGGAGGGTGGCCTCCTGTATGGGCAATCTGCTGCAGGGGACCTGCCTAGGGCAGCATGGACAGCATTATCTCCCACAGTGATATAGCGCTGTGGCCACCCCCATACTCAAGACATGGGAATCTGCGACATCTACACATCACCAGGGTCAGCTCTTTAGAAGCTTTGGGCTGGGGCCTGGGAACTGGACAGGGCAACACTCCCACCTGGGGCCTGGTGGGTCATCAAACCAGGACCTGCTCTGGGCAGTCAATGACAAGCCTGCCCTGGGGCACTCAAGTGGAGAGCGGGACGCCTTCTCCCGGACCCCCTGGCCTCTTCCGCCCACTCACCAGCGCCTGGGCGGGAAGACAGGCACCCACCCGACCAACTGCCAGAGTCTGGGACCTGACCCCCCCCACGGTCCTGATGCGGGGTGGTTGGCTTCGTCGGGGCCCCTGCTTCCGCTGTCCTGCCGGCCCATCCCTGCCTGCGCGCTGGGTCCCAAGAGGCCGGGTGGAGGCCTCGTGGGCGCGAGACCTCACCCCCGCGATCAAGTCTCTTTCCTGTCCCATTAACGGCTCACAGAACGCTTCGGTTCCAAAGTCACTGAGCCCAAGCCGTCAGGTGGACGCCCAGTGGACACTGCCCCTTTGCACAGACCTGGAAAGGCGCCGGCTCTTCAGAGCCTGGCGAGGCCGCGCGATAAGAGAACGCGGACACCTAGCGGTGCGCGCTAGGCCCCGGGGACGTGGGACGAGAGGTTGTGGCGTGCGCTAGAGGGCGAAATGCCAGGCGGCAGGGCGCACTAGGACGCGGGGAGGACCGGGGCTTGCGCTCGGGAGACGGGAGCGCTAGGACCCGGGGTCGCGGGGAGGATCGCGGTGGGCGCTCGGGA
>NW_025999964.1:573753-577982 GCF_001458135.2 Marmota marmota marmota | reverse complement strand
GACCGGGAGGGACAGCTGCCAGGCCGTGCGGTGGGCAGTGCGGTAGGTGTGGCCACGCAATGCAGCCGGCAGCCGCGTGGGCAGTTGCGTCCCACCCTGGATCCTGTTACTCCGACCTGGGGCGCAGGGTTGCAGCGCCAGGCGCCCAGACGAGAGCCGCCTTACCTGCCCTTGAAGCCGATGGCCCTCTCTGGGCGACACAGGCTGTCGAGCTCTCGATCAGAGGCTGCTTTTCTGGGAGTCTCGCAGGAGGCTTCTCCCACCCCGTGTCCATCTCCCACCCCAGTCCTGCTCTGTAGGGAGAGCTGGCTGGGGACATCTGACCGACGAAGTCCCACCCAGCACAGTAGCCTGGTGGTGTGGCCAGGAACAGGGCCGGAAACTGCCTGCAAGCCGCCGCGGAATTGGGGAGAAGAGGAGGCATTTATCTCCCCTGAGGGTAGCAGCAAGTGGTCTGCTGGGCTCCAGGGAGGACTGGAACCTGTCTCAAAAGGACAGAAAGCACAGGAAAGTGGAAGCCAGGCTCTGCTCCCCACTAGAGATATGGTGGCTGATAGGGGAGCACAGCAACCTGCTGAAATCACACCTGAGAGTATGGAAACCAGAGTTTGGGGAAGTGTGTGTGTGTTCACATCAGAGAGAGAAGCTCAGACTCACAGACCTTGCGCCTGTAGCCTTCCTGCTTAACTGTCCCACGCTGGGCAGTACTGCCCTTGGCGGGTGGCTGCAGGGGCTAGGGCTGGGAGCCTCAGTGGTCCTGGTGCTGCATTTCTGTAGCTTGGTCATCATGGGGCTTAAGGCTTGGCTCCTGGCCAGACAGGCTCCTCTGACCCACAGCCCCTATGAGAACAAGGCAAGACCCATTCCTGCTGCAGTCCTGGGCCTCTCCAGAGCAGCCTTGGAGTCATTCCTCCAACCCTAGAGGCCGAACTGTCCTCCTCAGTCTCAGGCGTGCCCTGGGCAGGCTGACCACAGACTTGTCTGCCACACCCGTGGGAGGGCAGGGCAGGCTGAGGCAACGTGGTCCCCTCCCATTCGCTGGTGGTGCCACGTCCTCCCGCCCAGCTGCAAAGGGTGGTTTTTTTTTTTTCTTTTTTTTTTTTTTTTAAAGAAGTTTTTTTCCTTCATGCTTTGGCAACCTTGTTCTGCTGATAGATAAGAACTGTTTACTTCCGCGTATTAAGATGGATTAAGGATGATCATCTCCCATTTCCCCATTGAGCTGCTCCTCTGGAGCTGAGGGGTCTTCTCCCCCCAGCTCTAATTGCTCTCCACCCTCTGCTTTCTTTTTTCCAGCTAGCCACACTGCCCTGGAAGGCAGGCTCCCCCAATCCTCCTGGCACTTCTCCCTTTTGCGTTTTGGTCAGTGCTTTGAATAGATGGAGCACTTTAAAGAAGGGAAGGAGGAGGTCCCTAGGGGTGAGGCTCAGATGAGCCAAGGCCTGTACAGTTTGGCAGAATCCTTAGATGTGCACAGACCCAGAGCCAACAATGGTCCTTCCCTGACGAGCTGACCCTGATAACACCCACAGGCTAAGGCAGCTTCCAGGCTTGAAAGCCCAGGTGCAGGGGAGTGGCACACAGCTATGCAGTGGTGTGGACTCCCCTCTCATACAGTGACTAGTGGTTTCAAGGGACCCGAGGACTAGGTTTCAGAGGCCAGCCTGGGGTCTGTCTCCCTTAGTCTGAACTGAACTTCCTCCACCCTGGCCCGAGTAGCTTCCTGCCCTGCCCTCTGCTGCCCCTTTCTCCATGGCAGTTCCTCTTCCAGGAGGCCCAGCCATGCTTAGAATGGCCTTCTTCCTCTTGTTCAGCTCCAGGGCAGGTCTGTGTCCCTGGACACCACATCAGGTATTCAGTTACATCTAGAGAGAACCCTGTCCACCCAGGTGCTTCACCGAGTCCTGCCTGTTGCAGATGAGGAATTGAGCTCAGAGGTGCTGTGCTGGCTCAGCAGTTCAGCCAGGTGCCACGGAGCTCTCTGTTGGTGCTCACCACAGTGGGGTAGCCCTAGCGTGCCAAGGGGAAGAGCTTGGGAGAGCACTGTGTCCATTCGCTGCTCATTTCTTCTTTGTCATGAGACCTCTGAGAAGCTTATGACAGCGCAGAGGATCCCAGCATCTGCGGGCTGGAGCCTTGTCCACCAGCACCTGCCCCCGCGTGGCCTCTGAGGCACATTCCCCTCGGCACACACTTCTGACACATACGCGCGTCTGGAGACAGAACTGTGGAACCATGCTTCCTGCCGCAGCTGACAGCACAGTGGAATGTTCTGGTTCCTGAGCATTACAACACCTAGTGGCCAGATTTCTCCAGTGGAAAGAGCTTATTTAAACCGTTTTCGCAAGCTGGGGCCCAAACTCAGCTCTGCACTGCCCTCGCCAACTTGCCTGAGTCTTTTCCCTGGCCGTGTGCCGTGGTGTGAGCCTTGCAGCCTCTGCCTGTGACTGTGTCCCAGGTGTCCCTGCCACGTCAGTTCTCAGCTCCTGCAGCACTATGAGCGGAAGACACTTGGATATTTTAATAGCTCTGCCAGGTGGTGCATGAAGTCCACTGAGCAGGTCCAGGAAGAGCCACACGAAGGGACAGGGCATGTGGCCAGCACTCAGCATGACACTGGTCTCCACCATGGCCTCAGTCACCTCAGGCATGGGTCTGACTGGTGTTCTGCTTGTCCCTCTGTGCTGTCTGACATTCCAGCCCCTCATTCCCAGAGCTCCTGGTACCTTTCTGAGGGACACAGTGTGAAACCGTGATGTGGCACCAATCTAGGCCTTGTCAGCATTCTTTTTTGTGGGAGTGGCAGGGTACTTGGGATTGAACTCATGGGTGCTCTGCCTCCTCAGTCTTTTTTTTTTTGAGACAGGGCTTCCCTAAGTTGCCCATTGCAGTCCTTATACCTCAGCCTCCCAAGTTGCTGGTATTACAGGTGTGTGCCACCGCACGAGGTCCCTTGTCAGCATTTCTAAGGCAGGTTCTTCTGCATTGTGTTTGTCTTAAACTGAAGAAATGGTAATCTAAGGATGATAACTGTCTGACGGACAGCCGTACTATTGTCACCACCCGCACTGCCATTACTAAAAGAGATTCAGGGTTTCTTTGCAGTGATTACCACATTGCTGTGTCCTGAAATGGACTTCAGGAGTTTGGTACTACCTGACCTGATCCACTCCCGCTTGCTCTCAGTGCTGGGGGTGGCGGGGTCTCCTGTGTGCCTGCCCTGCTTGCTATTTTTGTTTTGTTCATCAAGGCTGCCGGCCTCTCCCCAGCCAGGCCCCACCCAAAAAGACCCTAGACTTCAGTAGCCAGTGTCGAGGTGGGAAGCCTCAGGTCCTACTCCAGCGCCACTGTGCCAAGAGCCCTGAGCCCTGTCCTGGGGCCTCTGTGAGGACCATGTCCTATCTCCTCAGGCGTCCATCGGTCAGGAAGCCAAGTCCCAGACATGGAGGTGGAGGAGCAGCCACCTCAGGAGGTGAGGGGGGTTGCTGGGCGCTTCTTGAACAACCCTGGGGTCTGCAGCATTTGTGCTGCTGCTGCTCAGCTCGGTGCCCACCCCAGTGTGGCCTCTGTCACTCCAGCTGTTTCTCTGCAAAGAACCTGGCACAGCCACTGGGTTTTCTAGAGTCCAGCAGGAAAACCCCCAAGGGGAAGGTCCCTGTAACAGGCTGGCCTGGGGGTGGCCTTCAGTGGCAGAGGTCAGCCTGATCTGGGAGGCCAGAGTTCAGGGAACATGATCACCCAGCTTGGAACTCTCCCTCCACCCACAGGCTGATGGGGAGCCCGTCCTGACATCAGGGGCCTCGGGGTCAGTGCCCAGGGTGCTTTCCGGAGAACCCCAGAACCTGTGTACGTCTTCCCTTGCATCCTGGCGCATTTCCTGGGGTGGGCCCCTAGGCTGGGGGAGGCAGCTGGCCTGGCTACTGCTGAGAGCCTGGCAGAGCTGCAGGCATCCCTGGCCCACCAGGGAGTGGAAGGAGCTCTTGAGTGCATCAGGAGCCCCTTCTTGCTGTGCCCCAGTTCTGCCTGCTCGGAGCCCCTGTCCTTTACCCAATCCAGCCCTAGTTGGAGTTGAGCAGTGGCTGGGACACTTGGTCCCCTTGCTGTCACCTGCCCTGGGTGATCCCTTGCAGCAGCCTGGGTGGGATGAGGGACAGATGTAGCCTAGATGCCCACACAGTCACAGGAGCAGCCATGGGTAGATGTGCCCAGGAGGCTTGCCCCCCCCCCCC
>NW_025999964.1:564162-573533 GCF_001458135.2 Marmota marmota marmota | reverse complement strand
CCCCCCCCCCCCCACACACACACACACACTTGCCTGCAGTGCTGGCTTCATCCCACTGTGGCCTTTGCTGTTGGTGCAGCTGACGTGGATGCCTTCAACCTGCTCCTGGAGATGAAGCTGAAACGGCGGCGAGAGCAGCCCAACCTGCCTCGCACTGTGACCCAGCTGGTGGCTGAGGACGGGAGCCGGGTGTATGTGGTGGGCACTGCCCACTTCAGTGATGACAGCAAGCGGGATGTTGTGAAGGTCAGTACCACCTCTGTTCGCCATTTGCCCTGGCCTGTTCTCCAGGGCCACCCCCACCGGCCTGGATGCAGGTCTGGGTGGGCTGAGCCCCAGGACTGCAGTGGAAGTTTCTGCTTCGACGTGGTCAGTCACTAGAAGGTGGACTCTCACTGTGGCCCTGTGCTTTCTTCCCTTAGAAGCCCACCTGCTTCATGATTTTATTTTTATTTGTTTTTTAATTTTTTTTGGTTGTAAATAGACAGAATGCCTTTATTTTACTTGTTTATCTTTATGTGGTGCTGAGGATCTAACCCAGTGCTTCACGCATGCTAGAGAAGCACTCTGCCACTGAGCTACAGCCCCATGACTTTATTTGTTGCTTAAAGAAGTAAACTGTCCCCCGCAGCACAGTTGTTGGCACCAGGCTAGTGCCTTCCTGGCCACCTCCGGGAGGGAGGGGGCTTGGTCTGGGTGTGGGCCCTGCCCTATGGTGGCCAGCATGTATCTAGGAGAGAGGTGACCCACCTTGCAGACCATCCGGGAGGTGCAGCCTGATGTGGTGGTGGTGGAGCTCTGCCAATACCGTGTGTCCATGCTGAAGATGGATGAGAGGACGCTGCTGCGTGAGGCCCAGGAGGTCAGCCTAGAGAAGCTGCAGCAGGCTGTGAGGCAGGTGCGCCGGCAGGTGGTGGGTGAGGCCTCCCAGGTTTACGTGGGGATGCGGGGCTGCCCTGTTCCCTGCAGAGAAGGTGTTGGGCTCAGGGCCAGGGTCCCAAGTGTATTGCATCCTGGCTTCTGATCAGCACCCAGCCTACTCTGACCCTCCACCTTGGCTGTGGAGGGGAGGGGGCATTTCTATCAAGTTTCAGATGAGGAAGGACAAGGTAGATGATGATCTGACCCTAAGGCAAAGATTCCTGATGTCAGGATCTCAGCAGCATCTGGCCTGTCTGTGCCCCACCTTGTGGCTACATGGCCCTCATCCGGCACTGCTTCTCATTCGTGTGTGTGTGTCTTGGGGGCAGCCCAGCACCATACACCCAGCTGCAGCCAGGTTGCACTGCAGGGGTATCCCAGACGCTTGGCCTGCTGTTCACCTGGTGCCCCCCAAGTGAGGGAAGTCACAGCGGACCTTCACAGCCCATCTTAAGAGAGGTGGTTCCCTCTCCAGCCAGGGATCATTAGCACCCATCCCACCCCCAGAGAGAGGGTCAGTAATCTGCTAGGAAGCACATAGCTGCAGCTGGGCACAGGTAAAGGGGCACAGAGGAAAGAGGCATGAGTCAGGTCTGGGAGACACCAGCACCAGCTACACCTCAGTCCTGTAGGGAGTCTGAGCACTCAGTCTCCCCAGCTACAATGTGACAACACAAACATGTTGCTGACGGGATGGAGGGCCTCCTGTGCCCTGGTGTCCAGAGCATTTGGGGGGCTCAGCCTCCAACCTCTCTGGAGGTCAGATTGGTACCATGTGGCCTAGATTCCTGTGAGTCTCGTGGTTAGCCTGGACCGCCTGGTGTGGCCTGAGCCCCAGGTAAGCAAGGACACTCCTGTCAGCAGAACATCCCCAGGGCTCCAGGTACCTTCCAGGGGTCAAAGGCCAACCTTGCTGGGATGTGGACAGTCTACCAGCAGCTCATGGGTAGAATCCACCCAGGGCAGTAGGCTTGGACCAGAGCCTCATGGTCCTGCCATTTTCGGGGTGGTGGGGGATCTCCTAAGTGTACCCAACTGCCTCGAGCCCACTGGTCTGGCCAGACCCAGAGGCAGCCTGGGCTGTGATCTGTGTGAACATGGCCTACCAGGTGACCATAGTGCCATCCGTATTGGCCTTGGCAGGAGGTGTGGCGAGCAGTGAGGCAGCCTCTTGGAGACCCTGAACATCACTGTTTGCCCAGGATCAGCCTGTGTCTCACACACATGGTCAGGCCATCTGACTGTGAGCTGGCTCCTTGCCAAAGCCTTGACTGTCCTATAAAGAAAGAAAATGTGTTTGAAAGGTGGCTGTTGAGGCCAGGATGCCTCTGCTCTGGTACCCACCTGGACCCTCCTTACATGCCAGGGCAGCCTCCCCTTGAGTGTGGAAGGAGCCCAAGGGTGTTGGGCACTGCCCTACCTCCCTCCCTCTGGGCACCACCTGCTAACATAAGGCCTCTCCCTGCAGAACGGACTCATGTCTGGGCTCATGCAAATGCTGCTGCTGAAGGTGTCTGCCCACATCACAGAGCAACTGGGCATGGCCCCTGGCGGAGAGTTCAGGGAGGCCTTCAAGGAGGTGGGTACCAGGCATGGCCTGCAAGGGATCGGGGAGCTGCTGCACCCATGAGTCCTGACACTCAGCCTCTGCTCCAGGCAAGTAAGGTGCCTTTCTGCAAGTTCCACCTGGGTGACCGACCCATCCCAGTCACCTTCAAGAGGGCCATCGCTGCACTCTCCTTCTGGCAGAAGGTCAAGCTGGCTTGGGGCCTCTGCTTCCTGTCAGACCCAATCAGGTAGGGCAGCCCACCTGGCCCTCCATGTACATGTCCAGCAGCTGTCCCTGCCTCCTCTTCCAGCTGAGCCTCCTCCCACAAGGACCCCCAACCTCCTCCCACCATAAACCCCAAGTAAACAATGTGGTGGTCCCTGCCCTGGGCCAGCAGGACCAGCCTCCGCTGGCCTATCTCTGCGGGCTGGCAGCGTGCCCTCTGCCCCTAGCAAGGACGATGTGGAGCGCTGCAAGCAGAAGGACCTGCTGGAGCAGATGATGGCCGAGATGATCGGGGAGTTCCCTGACCTGCACCGCACCATCGTCGCGGAGCGCGACGTCTACCTGACCCACGCGCTGCGGCAGGCCGCCCGGCGCCTTGAGCTGCCACGCGCCTCTGAAGGTGGCGGGAGGGCCGGGCGGGGGCTCCCTGGGATGCAGTGTTCCCGCGCCGCAGCTGACCTCCGCCCTCCCCCACAGCCGAGCCTCGGAAGTGTGTCCCTTCCGTGGTCGTGGGCGTCGTGGGCATGGGCCATGTGCCCGGCATCGAGAAGAACTGGAGCACCGACCTCAACATCCAGGAGATCATGACGTGAGTGCCCCAGCGGGGGCCACGCCGGGTCCCCCAATGCTGGGTGGTGCCCACACGTGGGGGGCTGGGGCTGGGGAGCGTGTGCCCCAGCCAGGCCCAGCCCCCCCTTCCTCCCCCAGCATCCCCCCGCCGTCCATCTCGGGCAGAGTGTCCAGGCTGGCCTTGAAGGCCGCCTTCTTCGGCCTGCTGGGCTACGGCCTGTACTGGATGGGCCGCCGCACCGTGAGCCTGGTCCTGTCGCTGCCCGCGACGCAGTACTGCCTCCAGAGGGTGTCTGAGGCCCGGCCGCGCCAGTAGGCAGCCCGCGGGGGAGACGAGAAGCCGGCACCGCCCTGGAGTCGTCTTGGGTGCAGGTGCATTAAAGCCACCCCCCATGGGGGTCCAGGCCAAGCCTCGCTGCCCTCCCCAGTCCCTGCCCACCAAATAAAAGATTATTGAATCATCTGAGCTCGGGCCTCCCAGCAGCCCCCTCCACACCGCAGGGGCTGTCCATGGGCTTCAGCACCCAGGCCAGCTCCGGGGGCGGGATGGGAGGTGCCAGGTGCACAAGACCCGTCCCCCTGGGCTGGGCCCGGTGAGCTGCTGACTGTACCTACCTCACTGTGCCTTGTGCTGCAGCTGGCAGGAGCGTCTGGTCCCAAGTGCGTCTCCCGGTGGGTTTAGGGCCGGCCGGTTCGGCAAGGGCTGGACGCCCCACACCGCTGTGTACTGGCAGCTCCACGGGAGATTTGCTGACCTGGATGTGCCCTGGCTGCAATCTCTGCCTACAGAGATTCTGTGTTTGGGTTTTTTTTAATGTCTAAAAATTTTTCACTCAGGTAATTTTAGCTTCAAAGAAAAACAAAAACTGGAGCAAATGTCAGGAAATACAAGCCTTAAAACCAGCTGGGACAAAGAGGAAGGCTTCCTTTGTGTCTCTGATCTGAGTGGGCGTGTGCACGTTGGGTCAGCTTGGGGTCCAACCCAGCCCTCTGGGGGCTGTACCTGAAGGCTGGCACAGGCCAGGGCTGCTTCAGGTGTGAGGTTGCTGTCTAGGTCCACCCTCCTTGAGGTCAGGAGGGCCTTGAACCTGCTGTCTGCATCCAGTGGGGGTACCTGGGCCACCTTGACTCTTGGTGGACACCCAGTCTGTGTGTCAGCCTGTGCCACGCAGCGCTCCTGGTCAGCTGTGGCCAGCATCTGTACAACTCCCCAATCAGGGCCCAGGGTCATTTGTCCTGTGTTGACTGTCAGCTGAATCAGGTAAAACCCACCCATTTTGAGCTGGACAGGGACTGCCAAGCTGGCTGGGCTGTGTCTTCCTGTCTCATGTTTGTGGATTTGTTCCCTTAGAAATTGAAATAAATTCTAATTTTGGAAGCTCCTGCTTTGTGAAGTGTGTGGAAGTGGGGCTCAGGTGAAGGCACAGGGAGGTCCTGGCCTCCCATGCCCACCCCCTGGGCCTGCAGGATGCTGAGGGCACTGCCTGAGGCCTGGGGAATGTGCCATCCACCTTAACGGAGGACACAGTTCTGGCACCTACGTATATTTAGCAAAGGCCTCCACCCAGAAAGGTAGACCGGGCCCAGCCAAGACAGCCTGCTCAGGGTCCCTTCATACCTCCCAGTACAGACTTGCACACATGAGGGGAGGAGGCCCAGTGGGGACCAACAGCATGAACCTACTCAAAAAGAGACCCACAGTGAATGGGGACGGAGGAGGCTGGAATGCAGAGGGCTTGGCTGTGGGTGCTGGGTGGCCTCTTCCCCACGTCTGTTCCCTAGGAAGCTTGACTGGATGCCCCATGCTGGGTCTTACTGTCCTCTCTGGCCTGCATGAGTTCCATGGTACCAGCAGGTGGGCCTCACTAGCCCAGAGGTGGGCAGGGGCTTTAGGGATGCCACGCCTATGCCTGACCAGGTCTTCTCTCCACAGGCCCCAGGTGGTGCTGCTGAAACCCCAAGGTCTGGCTGGGTGGGGCATGAGGGATGAGAGGTCAGGCACCAGCTGGGCCCCTCTACAGGTCTTTCTAGCCTGCGTGCACCCACTCAGCCAGGTGGCTTCTGACCCATCACCCACACTCAGTGTCAAGACTGCTTCCTGCTTCCAGGACCTGCCTGGTTCCTGCACAAGAATACTGGGGACAGGTCAGGACATCCACACAACAGGCTGCTTTAGGCTCATGCAGGAGGGTCTGGTGTGCCAGGGTACTCCTGGACCACTGCTAGGCCAGGGCAAGGTAAACCCCCACAGGCAGCCAGTAGGGCTCATGTTGGGTGTCAGAGACAGGTGTCAATGCACAGTGGGAGGATTACAGGACTGAAGCCCTGGCCAGCTGCTTCAGATAGAGGAGGCAGCTGTGGCCTCCAGTGGGAATGGTGGCTGACTGGTTGCTGGGACAAGGGTGAGGAAGTTTCTGCTGAGCCAGCTCAGCCCCATCCTGGGAGGAACTTCCCTCAGATCTGGGTGGATAACCCCAGGGCCTGCCGTGGCAGGTACACCATCCAGCCCAAGGGGACCAGTGCCCCTTCCAGGTGAGCAGCCAGCCACACACTGTACTACAGCCTGGGGTAGGGACCCACCAGTGCTTTGAGCCCAAGGGTGAGATGCTAATACACATGGGTGGAAAGAGGCAGGGAAAGTGGGCTGTGCTTTACCAGTGGGGCTCCAGCCCACCCCCTGAAGGCACAGAGGTGTTCACTGAGTGCTGTTCACTCCATAGGTGCTGGGCAGAATGTAGGCTTGGCTTCTGAGTCCCTGGGTGGTAGAGACTTGGGTGCAACTTCAGAGCGCCGTCAGTACACTGGGTAGCAGCTGCATCTGACAGACTGTGGATCTTCACCCTAATTTTTTAAATTGTTATTATTTTAGTTGTAGATAGACACAATACCTTTATTAATTTTATGTGGTGCTGAGAATGGAACCCAGGGCCTCACACATGCTAGGCAAGCAAGCGCTCCACTACTGAGCCACAACTGCAGCCCTCTTCATCCTATTTTTGAAAATCCAGATTTCTATTACAATATGTGTTTATACTACATTGATAAGTGGGAAAAAAACAACGGGGTATATGTTTTTCAGATAAATACCTGTGAATCCTAGTGACTTGGGCCAAGGCACAATTGGAAGTTCCAGGCCAGCATGAACAACTTAGTGAGATCCTATCTCAAAACACAAAAAGGACTGGGGATGTGCTCACTGATGAAATACCCCTGGGTTCAATCTCCAGTACCTAAATAAATACTTAGGGGAATGTGGCTGTCAGAGAGGGGTAGGCTGCATGGGGCTGCTAAGGCTCCTGCCAGTTTCTCTGCAACACACGAGGGTGGTGTCTAGATGGTGATTCAGAGTTGAGACTGGGGCAGAAAGAATCCCTGGACTCTGAGAGGTCCTGGCAGGAGTACAAACAGAGCTTCAGAGGATAGGAGGATTGTACTGGTCATGGGCAAGGGCCTGAGTCTTGTCCTAGGGACTGCAACTTGGATCTCCACAGAACACAGGGGAGGGGAGTGGGGCCTCTAGATTAGGTCAAGCAGAAACAAGATGTGGCTGGGAGCTGCTGACCTGAACCTTGGCACCCACTCCTCAGACCATCACTAGCTGGGGCTGAAGCATGTCTGAGCCCTGACCTCCAGCTGGGTCTGCAGTCCTAGTTGGCTGTGGGCCTGCAGGACATGGACAGCCTCATACCTGGGCCCAGCCTACTATAACAGCTTCCATGCTGGCAAGGAGGGTCAGCTCCCCAGCTAACCTTGGCCAGCACTCAAGAAACATTGGTGAGCACCTGGGACTGCAGGGGGCTCTCCAGTCCACCTCCCCTGCTCCCAGGAGGACTCTCCTGCTTTGCTGAGAAGCTCCTACAGGCTAGGAATGAGGGTTGGGGGGAGGGAGGTCCCCAGCCCAGAGGTCCCAGATTTCCCAGTACCTCTGCCCTGAGGACTTTGCCCTGGGGGTCCCATATAGTGAAGCAGCTCTGAGCACCTTGGGACTGGGAAGGCCATGGAAACACACAGAGAGGGGCTGCCCATACCATCCAGGGGATATGGTTCCAGGGCTCAGGACAGGCTGACAGCCAGGTGGGCAGCGCCTTCAGCATATCAGATCAAGACCCTTCCAGAACAAAACTGGAGACTTTGCTAGCTACCGCCAAGATTAACCAGGCACAGGCCGGTAATAAAGCAAATGAGGCCAGGCAGGAATCAACAGGCCATGGCCAGGGTCTCACCAGGCTGCCTCCAGCCTGTGCTGGACAGCAGGCAGTGACGGGGTGTAGGAGACGGGGTGGGCCCTGCACCCCAATCTGTTGTGTGCTTGCACAGTCCTATGAGATATCAGTGCCCCACTGGGCCTAGGCAGGTGAAGACTCATGCATTAAGTTCAAGCCCCTCTCTGCTGTGTCTTCTGTGCTGGTATGGGGTGAGGGGCAGCCAGCTCCTATCCTGCCCAGCCCCTTGGACCCTGGACTGCTTGCAGACACTCAGGAGGGCTTCTTGAAGAAGGCCATGCAGTTCAACGGTGTAGCCAGAGGCAAAGCCACCAAGGCTGAGAAGGGCCACAGCTCTTCTGTGCTGACCTGTTGAAACCCTTAATACCTACCATGTGTCCCCTCAGGCTAGCAGGTCACACAGCCTAATAATATTCATGAACTCCCCAAACCCAGTCTCAGCCGAATGTGGATGAGACAGGGAGCCGGGCAGGATGGTTCAATAGCACCCAGGGCCTGGGAAGAGGAAGGGGTGACACTAAGCTATGGCCCTGTCTCCTAGGGCAGTGACAAAGGATACTGGAAACTGGAGACAGTGGCTCCAATGGCAGGCCTGGTGGGAAGACCCCAGATAGGCCGAGCTGGGGTACTCAAAGATCAGGGCTACTGTCCAATGCTGGAGAGGATGCCCATTCAGCACAAACTAACTACTTTGTCTCCTCATCCACATAACTCTCCACCCCATGCAGAAAGTAAGCGGGTCACTCATGGTCACCCAATTCCACAGGGGCAAGCTGGGGTCACATGGGGTCTCAGAAGCCCATGCTGTGGCTCCAAGAGAAAGTTCCACTTCCTTGAAGTGTAGAATGAGGTGGGGGACAGAAATGGAACAAAGACTGGTTGCAGCCAGGAGGGACCATGTACCTTTGTCTAGTGTCCCTGAACCCAGCTCAAGGTCTCAGATTTTTCTTTGGGACCAGGTTGGGTAGGAGCTTAGAAAGGGGGACACCACAAGCTTGTCTGAACCTTCTGTCATCCTTTAGCACCTGCTCAAACTCCTCACCTGGAGAGCTATGCTTGACAGGAGGATCTGGACCTGTGGGTGTCACAGGTGGCTCCTCTGGGGCCCCAGCCCCATTCTGGGGGACCTGGCACCCCATCATCAGGATGCCTTCCCTCTCAGACGGCATGTGACTGAGACAGACAGACAGGGAGAGAAAGGGTGAGGCAAGGTGCTTATGAGGAAGCACTGCGGGGAAGAGGAGCCAGCACACATGTATGTCTGCGGACCCAGGCTCCCAGTGGGCCCAGGACCGGCATGGCCCCTGGCCCTGGCCTTTGACGCTTCACTTTGGCCCTGCTCTCGCTGGCCCAGAATTGTTCCCATGCGAAGGTACAGGTGGCCTGCTCCCACCTGGGGCCCACGGAACACTTCCAGATGCGGCCTCAATGTCCAGCCATTCCTGCCACTGGAGCCCTGAAAAACGAGGGTCTCTGTCTCCTCCGCTCGTGCCAGGTGAGCCCCGCAGCCCAGCGCGAGGCTGGGGCTGATTTTGGCTTCGCCCCGACTTGGAAGTGCCCCTGTGGTCTTGGGGACGTCACTCAGCATGTCAGCGCACTCGGAGCAGTCTGGTCTGTCATATGTCACCGGGTCGCAACTTCAGGGACCTACAAGTCAGGTACTCAGGGAGCCAGCCGCGGCCACTGCAGACTAGAGCTCGACCCCGGCCCTCGAGGGCGATTGGCGACTGGCACCCCGCGGTGGCAGAAAGATGGACGAGCCAGCCAATCAGAGCCAATCCTGGGGGGGTGCGGCCCGCGCAGGCGCGGCTGCGGACACCGCCCCCCAGCGAAAGGGCGTCACGCGGGGCGGGACTTCCGACCGGGACAGTGGGGCTTCCGGC
>NW_025999964.1:555688-562506 GCF_001458135.2 Marmota marmota marmota | reverse complement strand
GCCTTGATCTTGGAAGGATGTCGTGGTGGGTAGCGTGTCCTGGCGAAGGGACCAGGGACAGAGCCGCCCCAGGCTCTGCCTGGGCTCCTGCTGACTGGCGGTGCGGGGCGGTCCCACTGCCCCTTCTGTCGGATGAAGCGTCTTTCCGTTAAGAACACAGCACTGATGGCCATCCACGCTGTCCTCATGACACGCAGAGGACTTTAGAGCCAGTTCCACGAATTACTGTCGTGACGCTCATGTTTACCCGGCTTCCCAGGCCCGTGCTCCTCCCTCCAGTGCCACCTGGGCGGCCTCCCTCCCCGCAGCATCTCAGCTGGTGTTCCTTCGCAGAGGCCCCTGTGGGCTCACCCTACCCTCTGGGGGACAGAAGCTCTTCAGACCCACCTTCCCTGTGTGCCTTCTCCTGGGCCAGCCCTTTCTGGTCACCCTGTGGAGGCACACAGGTGGTCCGAAGCAGCCTATCCCCATGGCTGGCCTGCCTCCTAGACACCCCAGCACCGGTTCTGCTGTGCTGCTTTTCACTGCACTTCACGGGCTTTTTTTTTTTTGTGAACCAGGGATTGAGCCCAAGGGGCCTTGTTCACTGAGCCACATCCTCAGCCATTTTTTATATTTTGTTTAGAGACCAGATTTCACTGAGTTGACCAGGCTGGTCCTGAACTCTAGATCCTCCTGCCTCAGCCTCCTGAGCCACTGTAACGGGGATTAGAGGTGTGTGCCACTGTGCCAGGCTGCCGTTCACGTATTTGCTCATACTCTGTGCCTGTTCAGTGACTTAAAAATAGACGTAACCTGCATTTTATGTTCAGTGGTCAGACATTCCAGATCTGAGGCTTTCACCCCTTCTCTTTCTAGCCACTGACATGTCCAGCAGCTCAAGCCACCCTCCCTCTTCATCTCCCAGGCCAGTCCTCAGAATGACTGGCTCGTCCTCATCTCCAGGTTGCAGCCTTTTAGCTCTGGCACGTTCACTGAGCTGTGCATGGTCCCCAGCAGCCTGCTTACAGGCATCTTGTGGACAGTGTCCAGAGACCTTTTTCTGAGCCTCTTTAAAGTTCATGCTTTCGTCCTGATGATGCTTCATCTTTATCGGTTATAAAGACCAGCTTGTGAAATAAATCAGGTTCCTGTTGGAGGATGCTTTTTTTTTTTTCTTTGTTAGTGCTGCAGGTGAGATGTTCTCCCACCCTGCCTCAGAAAATGCTTTAAAATAGATAGCTGTATCTTTATTTTTTATTTATTTACATGTGGTGCTGAGGATTGAACCCAGTGCCTCACACATGCTAGGCAAGTGCCCACCACTGAGCCCCAGCCCCAGAAAATGCTTTTTATGTTTAGAGACTTGGGGGGGTTTATTCAGTGTTCCAAGACTTGAGGTATGGTAGAATACTTTGGCTAAGTTGCCCAGGCTGGCCCCAGATTTGTGGTTGTCCTGCCTTGGCCTCCAAGTAACAGGGACCTGGGTGTGTGCTACCATAGCTTCTAAAACATTTTCCTTTAAGAGGAAGGGGGTCTTTGGACCCTTGCTCAGGCTCGGCCTACCCTTCTGTGGCCTCAGCAGTTCTAGATGAGGCTGAGGCCCATGGTGGTTGTGAGCCTCTAGGTGTGACTTTGAGGGGCAGGTAGGTTGTTCTCACCCCTGCCTACTGTGGCTGTTGGGGTTCCAGGACAGGCCTCTACTGGCCAGCTCAGGAAAGTCAATACCTGGACTTCGGTCCCAAAGCAAGGCAGTGTGCCTACTTGCCCAGGACAAGGTTCACAAAGCAAAAGCCAGAACCACAGTATGAAAATCCAACACAAGACTCACAGCAGCCCAAGCCACAGGGCTCACAGGACACGTGGCTGGTTTTATCAGATTCCAGGTGAGCTGGACTGTGCTGGCTTCTGGGCAACCTTGAGGCGTCTTGCTGGGCTAAGGAGCAACTCCCATAGCTAGGAGGGTGGCGTGCCCTGGGAGATATAGGCCCTGGCATAGTTGCTCTGAGCCCAGGAGATGGCAGGTAAGGGGCAGATGAGACTGAGGCACCCGAGGTGGGCACCGTCACCCCTCAACCCGGTTCACTGCCTGGCCCTACTAGGTCTCCAGAAGCGTTAGTTGAGCCTGGAGTGAGCCCTCCTCTGCCGCACGAGTCCAGGTCTGCCCAGCACCTTAAGGCCCTGGGCCCCGAGAACCAACCAGTCTAGGGCTGAGCCCAGCATCCAGTCTCATGTCTGTGGACAGCAGTCCACCCTGTGGTACCCTCTCCCCCAGTATCCAGCTGAGGTGGAAGCCACACTCCTCACCTTCGCAGGTGGGCTTGCTCTTTGACATCTGCCTTTGCTGTGTTTCCAACTACCACCACCACAGCCCTTCCCTGGGCATACTGTGGGTTTGTATGGGTTCTGGACAGGGCCCTTGGAGATCAGCATGACCTAGACATGGCCCGTCCAAGTGTTGTGTGCGCTGCTGCCCCTGCTTTCCTTTTTTATGCTCTACTTCTAAAAGAGAAACAGGCTCAGTGCAAGAGTTCAAGCCGTGCAAGGCTGACCAGAGCAGAGTGCAGTTGTGCTGCTGTGGCCTGTTCTTGGGCTGGCTGGCTGATGGGCAGCACCTCCCCGGGCCTGTCACCAGGAGCAGATGCAGCCACCGTGTGCCCATGTGCTATTCTGCCCATTGTATGCTTGGAGCCTGGCCTCCCTGCTGGTGGTGCTGGGGGCGGAGCTGTTGGGGTGCCCATCTCTGGCAGCTCACCTCACCCTGATGAGCAGGAGACTCCAAGCTCACCTTCTCATGGGCTGATTCAGTTTTCTCTGTACTGCAAATAGTGCTGGTGTGTATCTGTGCATTGTAATAAGAACATTTCTGTGGATAAATTAATACATTTCTGTGAGTAAAGCCTGCAGGCTTGAGGGTATGCTTTGGGCTAGTGGGGTCTCCTCTGTCCTCCACTGGGCTGGATTGTGTGGCTCTTATACCTGGGCACACAATGTCTGGAATCGTCTGAGGTGGCCTTTGTTCACAGTGCTGTTGGAGCTGCACAAGAACCATTTGGCTGAGAATGTCGTTTGGGTGTGTCTTTGCTCAAGTGGACACCTGTCTGACAGGCACTGGCCTCTGTGTTTGATTTCAGACAGGCCGATGGCCGCAAAGTCCTGCGGTCGAGCATCCGGGAATTTCTCTGCAGTGAGGCCATGTTCCACCTGGGGGTTCCCACCACACGGGCTGGGACCTGCGTCACATCTGAGTCCACGGTGGTGCGTGATGTGTTCTATGATGGTAATCCAAAACACGAAAAGTGCACAGTTGTGTTGCGAATGGCTCCCACCTTCATCAGGTAATGCTGGTCCTCCGGGCCTGCCTGCACACCTGCTTGTAGAGTCCTAGACTGCGCTTGGGCAGCCAGAAGGTCGCGCAGAACAGAGGAGCCAGCAGACTGGTATTCCATGCCCCAGGAGAGACTCAGTGCAGGAGGTTGGTTGTCCCATCCTGGTAGACGGTGGGGCTGGCTGGGCAGAGGGACCCCTACAGGACCGTGCCTGGGAGGAGGGGCTGTCCAAAAGGAGATTCCTAGGAGTGTAAGACAAGGAACTATCTAAAATTGACCAAGGAAATGGGCTCAGTGTCATAAGAAAAAGGCTGATGAAAAGCGGGTGTGCTGTAGTCCTTGTGGTCATCCTTACCTGTCCAGATGCAGTCCAGCTGCTCAGTGATCGGAGTCCTTTCTGGTGCTTTCCTACCCCAGGCCCTGGGCCACACAGTCCTCAAGAAGCCACAGCACCAGGTGTGCTCCCTGCTCTCAGGCCCTCTCAGGACAGCTGGGAACAACATGTAAACATCTGTATTTATTGAAAACAATAACGAGTTCACCACAATCTCTCAAGTGCTGTGGAAGGTTGTTTTGCTTGGTACTGAGGATTGATTGAGCCAAAGGCACTCAACCCCTGAGCCACATCCCCAGCCCCTTTTTATATTTTATTTAGAAACAGGGTCTCACTAAGTTGCTTAGGGCCTTGTTCCTGCCTCAGCCTTGCAAGCCACTGGGATTACAGCCGTGCGCCAGCGCATCTGGCTGGTTTTCCCATATTTGTAAAGCTGTTTCTGACCATGAGAAACCTCAGCATTATCCTCATCTTATCTCTGCCATCACCTCGCTGCCTGACTTCTAGCACCTTCAGAACTGATTCCCTGAACCAAGAGCTGGGCTCACCTTGTGGTTCTCCCATTCTGCCAGGTCCCCGACAGCCACCAGCTGCTCATGCCTGAGATAGACTGGAGGGTCTCTGGCCTTTCTGACCAGCGGGGGAGTAGGAGGAACCAGGGCCCAGGTCTGCCTTGTGGTGGCTCTGATGATGCTTGCTGGAGGCTGTTTTGTCTCTGCCATACCCGCAGCCTCTCGGCCTCGGCCCACTAGTTGCCAGAAGCAATCCCAGTATGACAACAAACTGCCTGCAGCCTTGGCTGCTGTGGCTTCTGCTGAGAGCCACTGGGACCTGCAGCCTAGAACCCACCCTGTCCTCCCTGCCGGGATGCTGGAGTGGGGCAGGAGAAGCTGTGGCCATCTCTGGGCCCCAGGCTGCCAGAGTAGGAGCTGTCTGCCTGAAAATGAGCCAGGATCCAGGTGCACCTGGCCTTCAGAGCTGGTGGCCTGCTGCCTGACCAGGGTGCTTTCCTGCAGGGCCTCAGCTGGCTTCTTTTTTATTTTTCTTACAAGGTGCTGGGGTCTCTGAATTGTCAAACACCTGGGTCTTCCCTCCAGGTTTGGATCCTTTGAGATTTTTAAGCCTGCTGATGAGCATACGGGGCGTGCAGGTCCCAGTGTGGGACGGAATGACATCAGAGTCCAGATGCTTGACTATGTGATTGGCTCTTTCTACCCTGAAATCCAGGCTGCCCACGCCCACTGCAGCAACCAGGTGCAGAGAAACGTTGCCTTCTTCCGAGAGGTAGGTGGAGGCCAAGCACCACGGGCCCCTATGCCCAGGAACTTGAGGCCTGTTTCAGTCAGTTTTTTTGCTGTTGTGACCAAAAGACCTGATTTTAGAGAAGGAAAAGTTTATTTGGGAGCTCATGATTTCAGAGGTCTCAGTCAGCTGGCTCCACTCCTCAGGGCCCCAGGTGAGGCAGAACATCATGGCAGAAGGGTGTGACGAGGGAGGAGCTCAGGACATGGCACCAGGAAGCAGAGAGCGAGAGAGCTCTGCTCACCAGGCACAAGATGTACACCCCAAAGGCACACCCCAGTGACCCCCTCCTCCAGCCACACCCTGTGCCTTCCGTTACCACCAGCTAGTTCCCACAGGCCATCAGTGCACTGATTGTGCCAGGGCTCTCCCAGCCCAGTTACTTCACGGTAAGCCTGCCTGCAGTGTCTGCACATAAACTTTTGGAGGACACTCCCATCTAAACCATAGCAGGGCCCAACCCACTGCTGAACACAGTCATTTCAGCCATGGACAAAGCTTTTACCAGGTGCCATCCTCTCCTGCAGCCTTGTGGCTTGGGCAGCTGGCAAGCACACGAGTCAGGCTTTGAGCACTGCTGGGGCCTGGGGCACTGTGGTACTTGAGCTTCCTTGAGGGGTCTGTGTGCTGGGTATATCTGCAGGAGCCAGCAAGGCCCTGGCCTGGGGAGAGCATTGGAGGGGAGGACTGGCCTGTTGTCATCTGGGGGAGACATGGATTGCCCAAGTTGGGTCTGGGCCCTTGCCCCAGGCAGCACACTCGTCTGCTCAGTCAGGTTATTACCTGGTCTGGCCCACAGCCTGCAGCCTCAGTGGGCAGAGGGAAAGAGGAAGGTCCAGGCCAGGTAAGGTACACAGGGGTCGTCTCCAAGGGCCAGACCACCATGGAGCCACTGCAGCCAGGGCAGGTTCAGGCCCATCTGCCCAGTGGCTTGGGCTGGGGCACCACAGGTCAACAGCAGTGGCACTAAGCAGGTGTCGGTGGGTCCATTACACAACAGGTCCCTCCTCTGGCCAGCTCAGCCACATGGCACAGGTGTAGGTAGGTGGTCTGGTCAGCTTGCTCCATCCCTCTGAGCTTGGTCTGACAGCGAAGCTGAAAGGACAGTGCTGCTCAGTTCTCAGGAGCATCTGTGCTCTGACATGAAACAAGACACATGCAGGACCCTGCTGGGCAAGGGTATGGTGCAGCGAGGGCCCTGGAGGCAGCCCTGCATCCTGAGACTCCTGTTCTCCAGCAGCACTAGTTGGGGGGCACCATGTGGTGGGAGTGCTGGGTGAGCAACAGGGCTGGTGGGCACACCCCATCTTGTGGCACCCAGTGTGGATAGGCAGCAGCTTGCAGGGCACCTCAGCCTGGACCCAGCACATTGTGCCAGGTGGCATGTTCCTTACTGGTACCCATGGGGCCTTTATTTATATATTTATTTTTGAGAGAGAGAGAGAACTTTTTAATATTTTTCAGTTTTTGGCGGACACAACATCTTTATTTTTTTATTTTTATGTGGTGCTGAGGATCGAACCCAGCGCCCCGCGCATGCCAGGCGAGCGCGTTACCGCTTGAGCCACATCCCCAGCCCCCCATGGGGCCTTTATAATGGGCCCAAGTCTGTTCAACCAAATCGGTGCCTGATTTTTCTGGTTTGGTTAAAAACCAAAATGGTGAGCATATGAGGAACGGAAGGTGGTGTAAGTGGCAGCTGAGGCCCCACGTGCCAGCTCACCCAGACACACCTCTGCTGGAACACTGAGCAGGGACTACAGGGGCCCTGGGTAGAGACCCCCAGACGTCGTTGGAGAGCAGGAATCACTCAGAAACACTGCTGGCTTTGCGGGGGTCGGTGGACAGTCAGGGTGGGTGGGGTGGGGCAGGAC
>NW_025999964.1:529328-554749 GCF_001458135.2 Marmota marmota marmota | reverse complement strand
TTCCTGGACAGGTGAGCCGTCCCTTGGGCTGCAAGTGGTGAGCTATAGGCAGCCTGCTGCCCACCTAGGAACTAACCCCTGAGGTGCAGGCCCCAGCCGCAGTCACAGGGTGAGGGAAGGCAGGGAGCATCTGACCTGGGGCGTGGGGATTGTGTGCACAAGTCTTTTTTCAGTGTTTAATTCTTAACAACGCCTGACTGGCCATTCCTGGAAGCAGGAATCCCCCGGAGGGTTTTGAGCAAAAGCAGTGTGAGCTGTCTGTGGCATTTTAGAAAGGTTCCCTCCCCTGTGGGTTTGGGCACAGGTGGTGGGCAGGAAGTCAGGGCTGTCTGGCCCCTGGCGGGCTGAGGAGAGCGCAGCTTGCCTGCACTTGAGGTGTAGGCAGAAGAACCAGGGCCATCCAGAGTCAGGGCAGGACCGGGTGGTGGCCACACAGGGCCCGCCCTCTGGGTGTGTCCTTCACAGCACTGCAGTCTGGCCTGTGTGGCAGGTACGACCCTGACCACGTGTGCAATGCTTCGGACGACGCTGGGCGCTACTCGTACAGCAGGCAGCCCGAGGTGTGCAAGTGGAACCTGCGGAAGCTGGCGGAGGCACTGGAGCCCGAGCTGCCCCGCGAACTAGCTGAAGCCGCCCTGGAGGAGGAGTTTGACTCCGACTTCCAAAGGCACTACCTGCAGAAGATGCGCAGTAAGCTCGGCCTGGTACGTGTGGCACAGGACGGGGATGGAGCACTGGTGGCCAGGCTCCTGGAGACCATGCACCAGACTGGTGAGTGGGCACACATTGCAGCCAGTTTGCTGCATTATTACTGGATGGCAAATCTTTCGCAATTTTTCCGTTTCACCTTTTTTTGGGGGGGGGGCAGGTACTGGGGACTGAACCCAGTGGTGCTTTACCACTGAGCTGCACCCCGAGTCCTTTTAATTTTTTAAATATTTTTTATTTTTAGTTTTCGGCGAACACAACATCTTTGTTTGTATGTGGTGCTGAGGATCCAACCCGGGCCGCACGCATACCAGGCGAGCGCGCTACCACTTGAGCCACATCCCCAGCCCCCCGAGTCCTTTTAGAGACAATGTCTTATTAAGTCGCTGAGGCCTTGGACTTACGATCCTTCTGTCTCAGCAGCTGGGCCATCAGACCTGGCCCCTATTGACCATTTTAGAGATACACACTCAGTGTCTTTGAGCACATCTGAATGCCATGCAGCCACCACCACCATCCTGAACCCAAACTTGGCCTCCTTGAAACTCCAACCCTTAGAGCCCTAACAGCCCTGACACCCACCATGCCACTTTCCAAGTGTGACCATGACTGGCTCTCGTAGCATATGTCCAGATCTTATTATTGTTATTATTTTTTGGTGCTGGGGATTGAACAGTGGGGGCACTCGACCACTGAGCCCCATCCTCAGCCCTATTTTGTGTTTTATTTAGAGACAGGGTCTCACTGAGTTGCTTAGTGCCTTGCTTTTGCTGAGGCTGACTTTGCGATCCTCCCGGGCTGCTGGGATTACAGGTCACCTGGCCAGACCTGTTAAGGCCCAGTAACATCCCGTCCTGGGAGGGATGTTTGGCTACACACAGGATGCTGATGCAGGCGAGGGTTATGTCCACTGTTGGCTATCGTGTGCACAGTGCTGCTTTGTAAACGAGCATGCAGACACCAGTCTGGCCCCTGCTTCCATTTCTTTTGTAGGTAGCTGGTAGGATTGCCCGACTGTGTTTAATTTACCGCAGCTTCTGCTCCATGTTGAACAGAAATGGTGACAATGGGCAGCCTCACTTTGTTCCTGGTCTTGGGGAAAACCTGTCCTTGTCCATCAAGCATGCCATCAGCTGTGGGCTTTTTGCATGTCGCTTTTGTCAATGAGCTTTTCTATTCCTAATTCACTGTTCTCACCAGGAAAGGCTGTTGGAGTTGTCCATCAAAATGATCATGTGGTTGTACTCCTCCAACCATATTTCCTTGCATTTGGGGATGAATCCTGCTTGGTCGTGAAGTGCAGTCCTGTTAAGACTCAGTACAGTTCCTGTATTTGGTGTGCAAATCTCTTGTTGAGGATTTTTGTCCCTGTGTTCCTGAGGGATATTGGCCTGTAGTCTCCTTGTAGTGCCTGGCATGGACATCCAGGCAGAAGCTGGCCTTTGAATTACAGGCTGCTTCCTTTCCCCCCACTTTTTTTTCCCCCAGAGAAGTTTCAGAGGCATTGTTAGTCTTTTGGGTTTGGTTTAGGTTCTGTTGTTGTTTTTGGCACTGAGGGTTGAACACAGTGGTGCAGTACCACTGAGCCCGTTCCCGGCGCTTTTCCTCTGTGAGACAAGGCCCCAGCAAGCTGTTCAGATGGCGTCACAGGTGTGGCCCCTGTGCCTGGCAGAACCTCCTGTCTGAAGGGGAGCTCCTCCTCAGCCCCTACAGGCCCCATTCAACACCAGGCACTTCACAAATGAGAGTGGGCAGTGTCCTCCATGAATTCCCCCTTCACTCTCCACCAGTGACACACACTTGCACATTGGATGCATCCCCTCCTCTTGTCTGATTTTTTTTTTTTTGGGGGGGGGGGGTACTGGGGATTAAACTCAGACACTCGCCCACTGAGCCACATGCCAGCCCTGTTTTGTATTTTATTTAGAGACAGGGTCTCACTGAGTTGCTTAGTGCCTCACCATTGCTGAGGCTGCTCGGATTACAAACATGCGTCCAGCCAATTTTGTTGATGTTTTACAGGAACCAACTCCTACTTTCATTGTCTTTTTTACTTTTCCCACTGTTCATTTCCCCTCTGATCCTTATAACCAGATTTCTTTCGCTTTTGCTAATTTTGGTCTTATTTTACTCCTTTTTGGTTTTGTTTTGCTTTTATATAGTTGATTTTAGATTGTTTAAAATGTACACATTTACTGTTGTACACATCCCTTGAGCACAGCTCTTGCTGCATGTTGCTCTAAGGACTTTATAATTTTGCTTGTGATCTCTTTTTTAACCTATGGTAGATGAAGAGTATGGTGTCTAAGCTGAATGTGGCAGTGTACATCTGAAATCTCAGTCACTGGGAGGCTGAGGCAGGAGGATGGCAAGTTCCAGGTCAGACTGGGCACCTTAGCAAGACAATCTCAGAATTAAAAATAATCTTAAAAAGGTCTGTGGATGTAGCTTAATGGTAGAGCACCCCTGGGTTCAATCTCTGGTACCACCAAAAACTGTAATTCACACTTTTCCTTCCTGTTAATGAAACTAACAGGACACAGAGCACTCAAGTGGTATCTAGCTTCATCCCATTGTGGCCTAGACAGTGCCCGCGGCAGAAGCCCCTGTGCACTTCAGAGCTAGGGTATTCCCTGCTCTTGCCCAGATGGTCTGCGCATTACTGAGAGTGCCATATTCTTAGAAGCCAGCACCTGCTGTGGAGCCGCTGTTTCTCCTCCAGCTTCACTAACTACGTGCTTGGTCACTTCCACATCTTCCTGATGTGGTGGCTGTGCTGTCTCTGTAATGGTTTGGGCCTGGCCTGTTTTGTCTGACTTCAGAGTGGCTTCAGCCCCTTGGGTCACATTGCTTAGGAGTCTCATCTTGTCTCAGGCGAGCCCCTATGGACAGCATGTGGTCACCTGTCTCTGGATCCATGAGTGCAGACATAGTTACCAAGGGAAGCACTTGGGCTGTTCTGCTCTATTTTCTGTATGTCTTGAAACTTTGTCCCTCATTTCTCCATGACTGCTCTTGTTGACGACCTCCCTGCCCACCCCACCCGAGCATGCTGCTTTGGTCCCTTGTTTTCTTTAGTTTCCTTCTTAGGGGATGCCATGGTTCCTGTGCCCAGCCTTGACACACAAGGGTGGCAATGGCTCCCATTGCAAGCAGGGACAGCTGTGTCTGTTGTTATCTGTTTCGGGGACAACCTACAGAGTCACAGGAAACGGTAGCAGATGGGTGGTAGCTGAGGGGTCAGGGCCCAGCACACACTGGAGAGGGAGAGGGGACATGGGTTGGCCTCGAGGGAGTGTGGGGCTGGCGTCTACCAGCCTCCACCTGAGCAGCTTGTGTACAGGAGCTGACTTCACAAACACCTTCTCCTTGCTGAGCTCCTTCCCGCTCGAGCCACAGTCACCTGGCTTGGCTGAATTCCTGACCACCCTGACCTCGCAGTGCGCCTCCCTGGAGGAGCTGAGGCTTGCCTTCCGGCCCCAGATGGATCCCCGGTGGGTACTCGGGTCTTTCTACCATGGGGTTTGCTTTCAGAAGGGGAGGGGCATTCAGAAACAAAGATCTTGGGGATTGCTGGAGACAGCTAGTCCTAGGGGACCCACACAAGCCTCCTCCTGGGAATGGGGGCAGTTAGGTCCCAACTGTGACTTGGGCCTGTTGGTCAGAGGAAAACCCAGGGATACGGATGTGGGTGGGGCACAGGTTGGATGGGGATAGTGGGCATCCAGGACAGCTGTGGTATACCTGGCAAGAGCCTGCAGCACTCAGATCCCAGGCGGACCACACCTCCTGCCATTTCCCAACAGAATGGGCATGCCATGTGCAAAATGCTGCTCAGACTCAGGACGAGACCCCGGCAGTGCTGGTCGTGGCTTCTGAATAAGAACCACAGGCTGGTCACACAGAAAGGAGTTTAGTGGGGAGTGACAGGCATTGTGCTCTGGGGCTGGTGATTATCCAGGAGGACACGCTTTGTTAGCATGTGGGCTGACACCCCAACAGCAGACCTGCAGCTGGTGCCCACCTGGGGCAAAGGATAGCAGCCCTGGCTGCAGGCTCATGCCTCCTCCCCCAGGCAGCTCTCCATGATGCTCATGCTGGCGCAGTCGAACCCACAGCTCTTCGCACTCATTGGCACCCAGGCGAACCTGGCAAGGGAGCTGGACCGCGTGGAGCAGCAGTCACGGCTGGAACAGCTGAGCCCCGAGGAGCTGCAGAGCAGGAACAGGGGCCGCTGGGCTGACTGGCTGCAGGAATACCGGTGAGCCCCGAACGCAGGGTTGCAGGGTGCCCGCTGCTCTGTGCCGCGGCCACGGCTCAGGTGGTTGCAGATGATCCTGCATGGGTGCCCTGTGGCTGCTCCTGCTGAAAGAGCAGCTGGGCTGTGATTCCAGAGCCCGGCTGGAGAGGGACATGGAGGGTGCCGGCGATGTGGCTGCCTGGCAGGCAGAGCGGGTGCGCGTGATGAAGGCCAACAACCCCAAGTACGTCCTGAGGAACTACATCGCACAGAGCGCCATCGAGGCCGCCGAGAAGGGGGACTTCTCAGAGGCAAGCATGCCCCTGTCCCCACTCTGTCCCTGGGAGGGTGGGCTGGCCAGCATCCCTCACCTGGACTCTCCCTCCAGGTACGGCGGGTGCTGAAGCTGCTGGAATCGCCTTACCACAGCGATGGGGAAGTGGCTGGAGGCTCTGAGGCTGCGGAGGCAGCCCCTGGGGGACAGTCCTACAGCAGCAAGCCCCCACTCTGGGCAGCAGAGCTGTGTGTGACATGATCCTCGTAGTGCCTCGGCCTCTCCCGAGGCGCTCAGTGTTGCTGAGCTGTCGAGATGTGCCAGGCTGCCCCTGAGCCTCTCTCCATGACGGCAGAGACCTCCAGTCAGACCCTGACCAGTCTCTGTTGGAAGCCAGCTCAGCAGCACTGCCTGAGCCCAGCTCTCCGAGTGTGGGGACAAGGGCTCCACCTCCTTGCAGGTGATGCAGAGGGGGCCAGGCCTTGGGGCAGCAGTGGCAGCCCCCTGTCCACCTCATCCTCAAAGAAGGTCTGGGCCAGGTCCCTAAATAAAAATCAGCTTCCTCAGGCCTATGGTGGCTCTGCCTCCTTCCCTGCCCAGTGCCTGCCCAGGAGGGGCTCCTCAGGAGTCCTGGTAGTAGCTGTTGAAGTTGATGCGCAGCAAGAAGTCCTCGAGGTGGGGCTGGTAGCCACGGTTCACCAATTTGGTCACCACTGTGGAGGCAGCGGGCTGCTCAGGCTTCTGCCCTGCCTGTGCCTGGCTGCCCCCCACCCTGCCTGGCCAGGGGAAGGCTCACCTTTGAAGAGGAAGTGGGAGTAGTACTTGAAGGTACTGTAGGACTGCTGCATGAGAGCAAAGTTGGGGTGCTCGGCACCCCGGGGGCCACTGGCTGGGCCCCAGGCCTGGGAGATGAGCTGGCTGCGGAACTTCAGCACCAGGCTGAAAATGCTATGGATGATGTTCATGACCGGTGCTGCCTTCTCCGTGAGCAGGCCCCTAGGGAAGGGCAGGGCTTCTGGTAGGCTGCTGGCCTTGCAGTGTCCCTCCCTTGGGTGTCTGGGCCTCACCTGAAGACAGCCTTGTGCAGGTACTCTGCATGGGCGCGCTGGATCTCCTCAAGGTTGCCCACTGTGGCCAGCCGGGCCCTGAACTCACACCAGCTGACGTGCAGGATCTGGTTGGCGATGTAGCCCTGGGTGACCTTCACAAAGTGCTGCATCTCGTGTTTGAACAGCTGCAGCTGGCGGAACTGCACCGAGCCAGCTGCGTGGCTCACCAGGGCTGGCAGAGGACAAAGGGTGAGCACAGCCTGGAGCCCCCACACAGGGCAGGTGGCTCCAAAAAGACCTCACCTGTACGCTTGAGGTGGAAGCAGATGTCCTTGAGCGTCCACATCATGAGCTTCAGCTGCAGCAGGAAGGAGAAGATGCCGCTGTACTTGCTCAGGCAGTTCTCGGTGATGACGATGTTGAGGGGCCAGTCGACCTGCTCAGGAAGCCCTGGTCAGTGCTGGCCCCACAGGACAGGCCTCCCTGTGACGCCTGCCCACGATGTGCTGCTGACCTTGTACCTGAGCTCCAGGCAGCTCAGCACATCCGGGGCATTGGGAGCAAACACTTCAGGCAGGTACTTGAGGGCGAAGGAGAGGTTGGTGGCATGTGGGGTGTCCCCATGGAGGCTGTACTGGAGGGCCTTGCTCAGGATGCAGTTGAGGACCAGGGGGTTGAGCAGTTCCCCGGGTGTCTGCCCAGCCCCGAGCTGAGGCAGGAAAGGGACAGAGTCCCCAGGAGGGCCAAGTACAAGCCAGGCCACCTAGGTAGGGCTGGTGCCTGCCTGATCACCAATCCCCAGGCTGTCCCACAGCCAGGCAGCCAAGCTCCAAGCTGCCAGGGGCTGTGGTGTCTGGAGGGCGGCCAGGGTGGGCCCTGGGCCAGCACCAAACTCCCGCTATTGTGGGGCTCCCCTCTGGCACAATTCCCCCCCACTCCACATCCAGGGTCACCTTCTCAAAGAGCAAGTCACTCAGGGACTGGGCAAACTCCCCATCCTCCATCAGCAGGAAGTGCCGCAAAGCCTCAAAGTGCGCCTCCAGGTGCAGCTCCGCAAAGAAGTAGTCCACCGCAGCTTTGTTCACCAGGGAGACGCTGCGGCGGGGCGGGGCGAGGGGCGGGGTCATGGAGGGGCGGGGCCATGGCGGGCGGGTGGAGGAGGGGCGCACACTCACTGGGCAGCCAGCGGGGCAGTAAGGGAGCGCTGCATGAGCACCGGCAGCGTCAGCAGCTCGGTCAGCTGCACCGTGGTCTCGTCCACAGCCGACTGCACCCGGGGGTCCACGGGGAAGGCAAAGGCCCGGGGAAGCACGTGGCGTACCAGGTGGGCAGCGGGGGCCTCCGCTGCAGAGAACAAGGCAGCTGTCATTGCAGCATGGAGGCGCACTGGCCTGGGGCTCCTGCCTTACCAGCGGGTGGACAGTGACTCACACATGGACTCGTAGCTGTCCGGGTACTGCTCCAGGCGGTACCGACTGGCCAGGCCTGCCACATAGGCCTGCTCCTTGCCCCAGCGCAGAGCCTCCACCTCAGCTGCTGCCTCAGGGCTGCTCGGGGCAGCTGTGCCTTCCTGAGAATCCAAACTCAAGGTGGGCACCCCACCCAGCAGCTGCTCCCAGGCCCCCTGGGGTTTGTGTTGGAAAAGGGCATGTGGGGCTCCCTGCATGCTCCCCTCCCCAGGCTGCGTCCTTCCAACCTGAGAGTTTGGAGGCCAGCTTGGAGAGAGGTCATCATTGTCACCATTCTTCCCTGCACCTGAGTGGACACAAATGAGTGGAAGGGACATCAGAGCTGAGCATCTGCCCAGGGTACACAGCATGGGTGGCCCAGGGAGTCCCCACACATGCCCAACGGATTTGGTCCTGGTTAATAGACTTGGCACCTGGGGGCAACTTTCCACACTCCTGTGCCCTCCCCAGTTTGTGGGCCCCAATGCCCCCAGCCTGACCACCAACTGCTCCACTCTGACCTGGCTCCTCAGAGACACTGTCTCCCAAAGTGCTGGACTTGGACGCAGCAGAGGGCAAGGTCTGCAGGCTGCCCACATTGGGACAGCAGATGGAAGGCTCCATGTCTGCAGGTAGCTGTGGCCCATGTTCCAGGGCAGGGTTCTGTACTTCCAGGCTTGAGCCTGCCTGAGAAACGTGGCTAGGGGGGCTCTGGTGGGGCCAGGGTGGGTTGGGCTCAGCTTCTGGTCTGTTCTCTCCCACCCTGATGCTGGCATCTGACACGTGCCCGTGGACGTTCCACCGTGGCCGGGAGGGAGCCACGTCTGGCATGTTCTCCCCTACCCTGATGCTGGCATCTGACACATGCCTATGGAGCTGCCCTGTGGGCCGGTTGCTTCCCTCCTCAGAGGTGACATGCCTGAGTGGGGGGGACAGAGCCATCTGTGTGCCCTCATGCGTGCCCTCCCATGGCGCGTGCTCCTCAGGGCCCAAGCTGCCCTCAACAGCCTGGAGGGGACCTGAGGAAGGTGAGGTGGCCGCAGCTGGCCTCAGGACGGTGCTGAAGTCGTACTCCTGTGGCTGGGCAGGCTGTGTACTAGCTGTGGCATGGGCCTCCCCAGGGGAAACGGCAGGCAGGTCTGAGCTGATGGTCTGCAGCGCCTCCTCCAGGGGAAGGGCCCTGTTGGTCTGCACAGGCTGCTCAGCGCTGGGACCCAAGGGCAGGAAGTCTGTGATGCTGAGGCCAGCAGAGAACGGCTCAGCCCCCTCTGCCAGCCTGGTCCCCGAGCCACCAGCCCCAACTGCTGGAGACTCAATGGCCTGCGTAGTGGGCACACTCGGCCTGCCTGGACAATCCCAGGCAGCCAAGTGCAGCTCTGTGGGTGCTGAATTACAGGTAGGACCTCTGTCTGGGTGCTCAGGGCCTGGAGATGTGACCTGCAACAGGGCATTGACCTAGCCTGGTCTCAGGTCTCCCAGAGCCATCTAACCCCACTCCCCACATTCAGCTCTCCGGCTGGGACCCTCAGTCCTGCTCTAGTCCTTACCTGGGAGCAGGTACCTGGGAGGTGACCCAGCAGCTCCTGGGGCTGGCAAGCCTCAGCCACGTTCTTCAGCATCTCCTGAAATTAAGCCAGTGGGACACAGGTAGCAGCACCTGTGCACCGACCAGCAGAGCTGGCACCTAGCCCAGCACACTCTCCACAGGGCCTCCCTGGCCCATGGAAGCCACAGCCCTGCTGCCCACACATGCTGCTGATGGTGCTTATGCTGGATCAGCAGATGCCGGTCACCCCCTGCATCTGGCACCGAGAGACAGCACTGCGCCTGTGGCAGGCTGAGGAGGGGTAAAAGCCCTGTGCCATTTCAGAAGCTCAGACACACATGGCACCCTTCAAAGAGCTGCTACTTAACGTCACTACAATACCTGGACACGCTTTTCATCTTCTAGGAAAAAACGAAGCCGTGCACTTTCCAGTCGGTGCCTCTGGATTCTCCACAGTGCCCTCTGCTCCCGACGAGCTGCCTCTGCAGACAACTTGCTATAGTGGTCCACCAGTGCCTGCCTGAAGCCATACCCAGAGTGGACACAGTCACCAGTCACTGCACTGTCTGTGGGCACCCCCAGGCAAGGAGGAATGTTCCCATGGGCATGTTCCTGGGGCCCCTATCCTCCATCTTCCCCCAAGAACCCCTGGGGCTCCCTGGGTGGGCTAGTCTGGTAGGGGCCCCTAGCCGGCAGATGGCCAGTCAGGGCTAGACAGACGTCTCTGAACAATACCCAGAGAACCTACACGGCCTGAGGTAAGGAACTGAGCACAGAGCTGAGGCCCAGCCTGACGGGAGATGCACTCAGATGCAGTGAGCACTCTCCTGCTCTACAAGTTCAGACCCCACAGAACTGAAGACGGACACAAAATAGCACACAGAGCAAACCCAACACAAACCCAGTGATTCTGAGCCTCCCACAAGCAGGCAGCTGGACCCACACCTGGACTGGCTCGCCCTAGTTTGACCACCACAGGGTGGGGAAGGGGCCTCTGCCTGGTTCCCTGTGTGGGTAAGCAGAAGGCTACTCACATGGAGAGCCACACAGCCCAAGCCCAGCACACACAGGTGGCACACCCTCACCAGGTCCATGACAGTGTCAGAAGCAGGCGCAGCAAGTGTCCTGTGACAACGCAGGGAAGTGGCCACCCCTCACAGAGGGATGAAAGTCTTCTACTGGAAGACTCAACTCCCAGTTCATGGGACAAACTAATGTACTGCAGGAGACAGACTTTCAGGAGCTACATGGGATGTGGGCTGTCCCTTTGGGCCAGTGACAGGGCTAAGATAAATAGGAGCTGTTTAAAAGTAAGACAGCGGGGTACAGCTCAGTGGTAGAGCACTTGCCTAGCATTCGTGAGGCCCTGGGTTCATTCCCAGAACAATGGGAAAAGTTTTTAAAGGTAAAACTAAGCTTTCTTTTTTCTTTTTTTGGTGGTACTGTGGATTGAACCCAGAGCCTTTGCATGCGAGGCAAGAACTCTACCAACTGAGCTATGTCCCAGCCCCAAAATAAATAATTTTAAGGTAAACAAATAGATAAAGAGCCTAGACACCAATCATGCCATGTGACATGCCAACCAGCAAAAGGGCACTCTAGATAGCTGAGGGCACCCAGCTTGTCAGCGGCCCCAGCACGAAGCAGGGGCATGGCTCAATGCACCAGCCTCTCCACCACACTGCGTGCCTGCACTCCTTGAGATTAAATAGCCATCACTGACATTTAAGCCTGCACTGTGCCTGTGCCTGCGGCTGCCCCACCTGGCCTTCCTGTCCAGCTCTTCCTCCAGGGCTGTCAGCCGCTTCTCTCGGTCCCGGACCTCACGAGCATAGCTGAAGTCATCTTCCAGTTCTTCCTGTCGGGCCGCCAGGCGTCGCTACCCAACAAACAGCCCTGTTTGCTAAATGGGGCTTCAGCAGCCGGAACCAAGGGGGGGCTAGGCCCACCCACCTTCCGGTCCAGGACCTGCAGGCTGGGCCCACCCACCTCCTGGTCCTTCACAAACTGCTCCTTTAGACGCTGAAATTGCTCTCGCTTCCGGGCATCCAAGGCCATCTGCTCGGACATCTGCCGGTCTGTGTTGGAAGTCATGAGGAGCCCCAACAGAAGACCCAGGCCACAGAGGGGAGGATTTGGAGCCAAACTTACCGCTCAGCTCACTCAGGACCCTGGAGGCTGCTTCCCGGGCATGGACAATTAATTCTTGTTTTGCAATTTCCATACGTAGTTCCTAAAAAGACAATAAACAAAGCACCCTCAGTTTTGGTCCCTTTCCTGAGATGGCCTAGGAGAGGGGCTGGCCATCAGAAATACCCAGCTTTTGCTGTTATCCACAGCCTCCCCTGCACCTGCATAGATCTGGGGCCAGCAGGCATGATACTCCCTCCACCTGAGGCCAGAAGGCCACCCAACAACGTCAAGAACCTCTGATTTAGATCAATAACAAGGTATTCCAAGCTTTTGAGAAGTTGACACACTCTCAGAGACACCTGGGCTCAACACCCAGGCTGTATGCCCCCTTAGAGGGGACCACGCGACTCAGAGGGGCTTCCCTGCTCAGCCGGCTGGGTTGGCTCTGCATGGGTCTCCCTGCTGCCCACCATGCTATGGGCCAAGAGGGTTTCTGGGAAATGGCATTGGCCACCATCAGCCCCTCCCAGGGAACACTGGGAACGTGGCCCTGCCAGACACACTAGTCCCACAGCCGCCTGGAGCTCGCCCAGGACGTCTACCCACAACGCCGGGCCCCAGGGAAGCCCCGCTGCTGCTGCCTATATCAGCAAAGCCCAGTGAAGGCTGGGCTACCCAGACCCAGGAAGAGGGAGGGCCCCTGCCTGGACACCTGACTCCAGGACATGTGTTCCACTATCGCACCCCAGACAGCACCAGCACAGAGAACACCAGAAGGGGCTGCCCCATTGTGCATGTCTAGCCCCTAGCCCCGAGCCCCTAGCCCCTCAGCCACCCTGGATAAGGGGCAAAGGAAGCCCCTGAGGCCCAAGGGAAGCACCTTCTCCTCCTTGCTGATGGAGCTGTGGCGGGCAACCCTCTCCATCCGCCCAACGTAGACAGCACAGTCCTTCTCTATCTCCTTCAACTCCTCCAGGGAGAAAATCACCGAAATGCGAGGCACAGGGACATCCGACCAACAGAGGTAGTGCTGCCAGAAGGGGGGCTGCAGTGAGCACTGGCCCGCAGTGGGACAGGGCATGGGGACCCAGCTTTGCCTCTGGGTTTCCAGGGATGTGTGTGGACAGCCAAATGCTCTTTCTCAGAAATAATTCTCTCCTATGTCCAGACAGCAGCCCTCAATGGCAACACACAGCCGGTCTTCTCAGATGTGAGGGTACCTCCCAGATGGACCCTCCCTCAGTCCCGGCTGCACAGGGGCTCCATCCAGAGCGACGCCACGTGTAGGGCCACGGGTGCCTGCAGAAGTAACGGCAGGGTCCCACAGACACCCCTTCAAAGGAAGCTGAGAGAACCCTGACACCTACCCCGTGTGGAGATGTGTCACTGAACACGACACCCCTGGACAGACTGGGCCCCACAGCTCCTCCCCCAGGTGCCCCGACCCCGCTCACCCGGGGACAGCAGAGCTTCAGCAGGTTGATGGTCTTCCCACAGACGTACACGTCGTGGGCAATGTGCTTCAGGAACACAGGCACACAGTCCTCCACCTCTTTGGAGATGAGCACATAGCCATGGGTCCAGTAAAACTTGTCTAAACGTGGAACAGAACACGGAGTGGCCTGCAGTCAGTGCTGTCCCTGTCCCATAGATGTGGAGGCCCAACCCAAGAGACTGTGGCCACCTACCTCTGAAGCCAAGGTACTCGTGGTTCACCTGGATCATGAACTCCCCATACACGTCTCTGAAGACCCCGCTGTACACCCAGTCATGAATGAACCTGCCATAGCATCGGGGTGCCAGGGGTGAGTGGACATGGTATAACATGGACAGGCAATGCCAGCGGTGGGTAGGCGTGGGGTGAGTGTGCCCTCCTCCCTAGTGCACCCACCACTTGAGTCCACTCACCCTCCTGCCTCACGTGTGGCCAAGAAAGCTCCCAAACACCACTTGATCTGAACACAGCCCTGCCCTACCTGCCCCAGAAGCCCAGGCCCACCTGCCACGCAGCACACCCACCGTGTATAGGGCTCACAGCTTGTCTTCAGCAGGGACAGCAGCACAGGGTAGTGCTCATTGCTGCAGTTGTCCAGGGCTTCCTGGTAGAGGTAGGACAGCAGCTTCACCCCCTGCACAAAGGAGCAGAGGCAGGCTCAGCAGCAGTGCCTGGAGCCCTGCCTAGGTGGGCAGCAGCACCAGGAGCCACTAGCCAGCCCCCACCCCCGGAGCTGACCAGGCCCCCACAATCAGCAAGGGGGCAAACTCACGGTAGGGAATGCATCCCCGGGCTCTCCTCCGCTGGACCCAGGGAGCACAGTGCCAACACCACAAAGCTCAGCCAGGTACCTAGGCCCAGAGGCTAGATCAGACCAGGTGATAGGGCTCAGGTTCCCAGGCTAGGCTTAGACCAGGTGACAGTCTCAGGATCCCCAAGGCTAATACCAGAGCAGGTGACGGGGCTGAGGTCCCTGAGGCCAGGGTCAGACTAGGTGAGTGAAATCCCTGCCCATCTTAGGCTCCTCTAAATGACTGGCCTGCCCAGGCTTTAAAAACCACTCATACCCCATCTACCTACAGCTGAGCTCTCTGCCAGACCAGTCCAGGAGCCTATGCCTAAGTGTCCACCCGCATCACTACACACCCATGCCTGGATGCAGCCACCTCCCCACTCCATCCCAAGCCCACGATTCCCTCAGTTCATGCCTATGATTGCCAAGACCCCCTCCTGCCTTCTCCCAGCCTGGCCCAGGTCACCACCCCCTGGGGCCTGATGACTGCCGAGACCCCCACAGGCCCTTCGCCCTCTCTGCCCAACTGCTGCTCTGCTCCACCTGACGCCCCCAAGGACCAGGCCCCGCCCTCCCCCCACAACCCCACTCCCTGCTGTCGGGAGGGTGTCTTTCTCGGTGAGGCCTCCACCCCTCTTCTTCAGATAGCACTAGCCACAGACACTTGCCTGGCTTTTTACTAACAGGCTTGTGAGTCCCAGAGGCCACGTCCATGGACCCGTGTACTATTTAGGTGGGAACCCCCAAACCTAGGCAGGGTGGACGTGGGTGTGGTGGGTGGATGGCAGCACCCAGTGACACCTAGCACCAGTGGGCCAGGGACACTTGGTTACCTCCTGCGATTGCTCTTCTGGACCTTGCTGGGGGGAGCTCACTGTGCTCCCTAGCACAGCAAGCAACTAGCTCCCTGCAGCAAGTCCCATGCTACCCCCCAAGTCTCCAGGCATGTGCAGAGCTTCACCTGAGCTGCCGGCCCAACTTCTTAAAGAGAAAGCCAATGGTGAGGAGGCTGAGTGTGGGCGGGGTGGCGAGGACGCAGGCCCGGTAGTACTGCAGGTACCGCCTCAAGCCGCTGGTGAAGGCCTGCAGGGGAGGCGAGGAGGAAGGTCTGCACGCAGACTGAGCCACCACCCGGTTTGGAGAGCACATGGCTCTGCTTCCAGACCCATCCTGTGCCCACCTCCCAGGCAGTGCCACCTATCAGCTCAACCCAGCTAGAAGTAGGGATAATGCACAGGACGGCCCATCACATGCCTGGCCTCAGCCAGGCTCCACCACAGTCGCCAGCTCTGAGGCCCCAGCAGTGTGGCCCTGAGTCACCCAGACAGGACAACCTAGAACCACCACCCCAGGAGCCACCTGTCTTGTCCACACATGCCAGAAGGTCAGGAGCCATAGCCACCCCTCCTGCCCCTCAGAGGCCTGGGTGTCCACCATGACCCATTCTCTACACCCTGAAGCCCTGCATCCCCTCGGGTCCCCTGCTCACTCCCTCCTACCTGGATGGACTTCCCCATGCAGCTCCCGTGCACTGCCTCCCAGCCTACAGTCGGAAAGCTGGCCTCAGTGTATCATCTGTCCCTCATCAGAGCTTGAAGGGGCCACGTGGCCCAGTCCCCCCAGGCTGGGCCCTGCCCCACCTCTTCCTGACACCTGCCCCTCATCTCTCCTAGTACCCAGCTCTTGTGTGCACCTGTGCTCACCCAGCTCAGGACACACCTGTGGTCCGGTGGGATTCTACCAGGACCTAAGCTGGATGCAAGTCCTTCAGCAAAACAGCAACTCCCAGAAGCAGACTTGGCTCAGGACCCAAGCCCCTTGAATGTCAACTCCTCAAAACAGGAGAAGTGCCGCTGGTGCTGTACCACTGGGAACAGGTGACTCAGGCCCCACTTAGTTGCTGCTGGTACCTGTCTGGCTTGCCCCACAGCACCTGCTGTTGCCCCCAGCCCCCAAACACTGGCCACACCTACCTCCGGCTAGCCTTTGGCCCAAACTCATCTGCCCCAGGGTTCCCGTGGAAGAATGGATAAGTGATACCTCACCCCAGTCACCCATTCCTGGGAAGGTTTGGACTCGGTGATCCTGGAGTAGGACCTGAGATTTTTTCCAGAATGCAGCTGGAGGATGCCTAGCATGATGGGCCCTGGGTTCCATTCCCAACATGGAAACAGTACCCAGAATACAATGTTCTCCTCAAGCCAATACCTGAAACACAAGGCCCCTGCTGCAGGAGGCGCCCAGCACGGGCTGCAGGGAGAAGTGGCTCAGGCGTGTGTAGCAGGTCCCATACTCAGCCACCTCTGACAGGATACTGCTGATGCTCTCGGGAGAAGCCCCTGACACGTGGACACCCCGCTCCACAACAAAGGCCTGAGAGAGCTACAGGATGAGAGGTGGAGTCAAAGCCAGGCATCTAGACCCCTAGCGTGGGCACCCAGCCACATACCACCCAGAGCCCCCCAGGACCAAGACACACAAGCAGAAGTTCCAAAAGTGAAAGGAAAATGGCCCAAACACACCCACTTGTGTGTATTTATTATACACCATAACAGCATATGGTCTTTCACTGACCACACTTAAAATTACGTGTTCAAGGGGCTGGGGTTGTGGCTCAGCGGTAGAGCGCTTGGCTAGCATGTGTGAGGCTCTGGGTTCGATCCTCAGCACCACATAAAAATAAATAAATAAAATAAAGGTATTGTGTCCAACTACAACTAAAAAAAAATGTTAAAAAAAATACATGTTCGGTTTGGGGTTGTCGCTCAGTGGTCAAGTGCTCAACTGGCACCTGTGAGGCACTGGGTTCGATCCTCAGCAACACATAGATTTAAATAAATGAAATAAAGGTGTCGTATCCATCTACAACTAAAAAAATAAAAATTAAAATAAAATAAAATTTAAAAAACATGTTCAAGGGCTGAGGCTGTGGCTCAGTGGTAGAGCACTTGTCTAGCATGTGTGGGGCACTGGGTTCAATTCTCAGCACTGCATATAAATAAAATGAATAAAATAAAGGTCATCAACAACCTAAAAATATACATTAAAAAAAAACCCATCTTCACAGTTCCAGCTGTGGAAAGGGCGCAGACAAACAGCCCCTACACACAGTACCAGAAACACACACAAGCCAAGGCCAGCAGCACACACTCAGCCCCAGCTGTCTGGGAGGCCGAGGCAGGAAGAGCATTGTCTTTTATGTCTAGTCCAGCCTGGGCAACTTAGTGAGACCCCATCTCAAAAGAGAAAGAGTCAAGGGTCAATAAAAAAAAAAAATAAATAGATAGATAAACTCCACTGCTATCATCTGAATGAGGAAAAAAATAAAGAGGACAACCTTCTGGGGCAGACCCAGCTCTGAGGCTTCCCCTGGCTCCCAGGGGTCAGTGCAGAGAAAGTAACAAGATGAGTCACAGCACCTCCCACAAGGCTGCTGACAAGGACGGCAGCGAGAGACCCTGTGCAGCGCTGGGAGGAGCGAGAGCCGCAGAGAGCCGCAGACGCCCAGTCAGCCCAGGCCGGCCAGTGGCCATGCGGCACACCTAGGGAGGCTAGGCAGCAGGTGAGCCAGAACCAGCAGGAGCAGAGATGACAAAGACACAGGCAGAGATGAAACAGAGAACAGAGCCAACCAAAGCAAACGCTGGCTCTTTGAAGAGATCAACAACTGAGGAACCTTCACCTAGAATGAGTGAGGGAAAAAGATGCTGGGGGGCTGGGTGCGGTGGCCACACCTATGATCCCAGAGACTCGGGAAGCTGAGGCAGAAGGACTGCAAGTTCAAGGCCAGCTTCAGCGACTTAGCAAGGCCCTGTCTCAAAATAAAAATTAAGAAAATAAATAAATAAATGAAATGAAATGAAAAAATAAAAAAAGGACTGAGAATATAACTCAATGGTAAATCACGTTTCAGTTCAACCCCAGTATAAAAGAAAAGGACAGCCTGTGCAACTTAGCAAGACCCTGTCTCAAAAATTACGAAGGGCTGGGCATGCAGCGCAGTGGTAGGGCTCCTACTGTTAGGATACGTGAGGCCCTGGGTTCAATCCCCAACACTGCAAACACATTAAAAAAAAAATCAAAATAAAACAAAAGTTAACTCATTGGAGATGTGCAGAAACCTCAAGAATCCACAAAGAAGCAACCAAGGGAAAAAAACTCATAAACCGCAAACTCCAAACATTACTAAAACAAACTAAGAGCATAAATGGAAAGATATCCCAGGTGTTGCAGAAAGAGAAAAACTATACAAAAATTCATCTGCAATCTTAAAGGACCCCAAGTTGCCAAAATGGTCTTGAAAAATAACAAACTGGGGGGCTGGGGATGCAGCTCCATAGTGGAGCACTTGAGAGGCCCTGGTTTCCATCCCCAGAACCACAGATGCACAAAACGCAAGCTGCCGGACTCAAACATTTCCCCAGTTCAAAAGCTCCAGTCAAGCTCAGTCCTTGACACAGCAGACAGGCATGGCGTGAAGATGGGCGTGTAAACCAGCAACAGATTACAGAGTTCAGAAACAAATGCACACAAAAATGGAGTTCAGAAAGCAAAGTTTGACTGACAAGGAGGTGCCAAGACCATTCAACAGGGATGAGACAGGCTTTTTGACAAGAAGATGCTGGACAACTGGATGTCCAAGGCAAAGAATGAAGCTGGCCTCCTGTCATGGGAGTGGAGGAAAGGGGGTGAAGCATTTCTTCTGTCTCACTGAGAGTCTGCAGAGCTAACCTTCCCTGCCACCCACTGCACTGACCTACCCCACCCCTGGACGTGCTCTAAGTGTGCCTGGTAGAGGGCAGGCTGCCAGCAAGCAATAAGCTGGCCCCGTGACTGCTAGGCCTTCTTACCTGGCAGAGGGAGAACGTGGCGGACACCACCCCAAGCAGGACGTTCAGCGAGTCCTTCACCAGCTCTTGCTCCTTCACCAACATGGGCCTTGGGGCCTGCAGGAGGCCCCCACTGAGCGCCTGAAGCTCACCTTGGCGGAGCCTGCAGAACCTGTCAAAGGCGTCCCTTCCCGCTTCAGTGAGGTAGGGCTCCTCTTTGTGGCCAGGGGGGCTGCAAGGGAAATGGAGGAAAAGATGGTGAACAGAGGGGCAGCAGGCATCTTAGTACCCTCCCACCGAGGAGCAGGTTCATCTGACAAAGGGCCAGCGCAAAGGCCATCAACTACCAGCCTCCCCTCAGCCTCCATTTAGCACTGGAGCACAGCCCTGACCTCCACAGCGCGTCTCCCCAGCCTGTCCTGGGACAACAGCTAGGGCCACCAGAGCACCGTGGTCCTCAGATGGCAACTCACTATGATGCGTTTCTTAAACCAATCACAAGGCTTATGCATCCATGTTGACTCACAAAGCATCATCCACGACAGCCAAAGGCAGAAGCCACTTCTGCATTCAACCAAGACAAGGGGAGAAACAAAGCACAGCAAAGCACACAATGGAGCGTCCCTCACCCTGGCATGCCAGAGCACACGGGGTGGAAGACACTGCTGAGGGCAGCACAGGTCACAGAGTCAAGTCCAGGGAATCCCACTGACAAACCCCCACAGCAGTCAAGGCCTAGAGCCAGGGCAGTGGGAGCGGCCAGGCCTGGGGGCAGGAGTCAACGGGAGGAGTGTTTCCGTGTGCAAGATGGAAGTTGTGCTCACTGCACAGTGGTGAATATACCTAGGACCACAGAACTGGACACTTAAAAAAGGTGAAGACTCTTCTATGACCTACGTTTTACAACCTCTCCAAACACACCACATGGGATGGAAACAGTAACAACCCATCTAGTTGCTGAAACAGAAGAGGCAGGTGGAAACAGTGGGAGGAATGCACAGAGTCAGACACTGCCAAGAAGCACGTGCACAGCCAGGCTCAGTGGCACAGGGCAGCAAGATCCTGAGTTCAAAGCCAGCCTCAGCATTTTAGCCAGGCCCTAAGCAACTCAGTAGGACCCTGTCTTTAAATAAATTATACAAAGGGGCTGAGATGAGGCTCAGTGGTAGAGCGCCACTGGTTCAATCCCCAGTACCAAATAACAAGACAAGTGTGAGAAGGTAACTGCTGCCAGTTTAAAATAGGGTGCACACTGTCCTGTAAACCCTCACCTCATCCTCACCCTCTGAGAACACCAAGCACGCACACACACTGCACAACACCAAGCACACCCACACACTGCACAACACCAAGCACACCCACACACTGCACAACACCAAGCACACACTGCACTCCACCCTGCACACCACCCACACACACTGCACTCCACCCTGCACACCACACACACACACTACACTCCACCCTGCACACTGCACTCCACCCTGCACACCACACATAAACACTGCACTGCACCCTGCACACCACACATACACACTTGCACTCCACCCTGCACACCACCCAAACACACTGCACTCCACCCTCACACCACACATACACACTGTACTCCCTCCCTGCACACCACACATACACACTGCACTCCACCCTCACACCACACCCACACACTGCACTCCACCCTGCACACCACACATACACACTGTACTCCCTCCCTGCACACCACACATACACACTGTACTCCCTCCCTGCACACCACACACCCACACACTGCACTCCCTCCCTGCACACCACACTCACACTGCACTCTTCCTGCACATCACACCCACACACTGCACTCCCTCCCTGCACACCACACACCCACACTGAGCACCCTCCCTGCACACCACACACCCACACTGAGCACCCTCCCTGCATACCATACATACACCCTTACACTTAAAGTAATCAAGGATGCAGTTTGAGGATTGGGGAGATGTTCAGTGTAAAGCACTGCCAGGCACGCATTGGAGCCTGGTTCCAGCCCAGCTGTGTGTGTGTGTGTGTGTTGTTTTCCTGTGGTGCTGGAATGGAACTTCCCAGGGATGTGATAAACACAGAGAAATTGGCTGTCCCAGACCCTGAAACCCTCAGCCTCAGGGCCAGTCCTGTGGCCCAGCAGCAGGCCCCAGGCTGTAGACCAGTGCTGGCTTTCAGGGCAATCAGAAGGGGGAGCAGCCCTTTGTGGGGTCTCTCTGAGGCTTGAGCCCAGGGCCCTTTACCACTGAGCCATATCCCCATTTTTATTTTTCATTTTGAGACAAGAGTCTCACTAAATGGCTAAAGCTGGCTTCAAATTTGCAATCCTGCCTTAGCCTCCTGAATTGGTGGGATTACAGATGTGTGCCACTGTGCCTGGCTCTAGTGGTCTTAAGGCAAGGGCAGAGTGTTTTTGGGTGCTGGTGGAAGAGATCTCTCTCTGGCTCAGCAGCAGCTCCTTCAACCACCTGCTCAGAGCTCACAATAGGAATTTAAAACCAAACAAGAGGGGCTGGGGAGGTTGTTCAGTGGTAAAGCTCCATCTCGTGTCTCCTAGCAGTGAGAGGACCCTGGTCCACTCCCAGCACCACAAAATAAATAAATAAATAAATATAAACAAGACAGATTTGCCACAAAGTTGAATCACAGACTGATTCATGGTCCCAACAGAGGCCGTGCCAGTGGCTGTGCACTGGGACAACAACAGTGCCTTCGCCTCCCTGGGGTCCCTTCAGATGCTGCCCAGGCTACATCAGCACTCCGTTAGGTACACCAACGCTTCGGGCAGTGAGCCTGCACAAGTCTACACTGCCTCAGCGTCCATGGGAATGCACGTTGGACGTCCTCACACCAGAAGCAGGGCTCAGCCCCTGACGGTTCCCAGTTCTGCACCTCCTCCCAGCTCTCCTGCGGCCCACCTAGATCTCTGCCTCATATGGCTGCCCCTGATGACCACCTCCCCATGGGTCAGCTAGATGAGGCCTGCTTGGGCCGCCCACACCTCACCCTCACACCTGCAAGGACTGTGTAGACCTGCTGCAGTGACCACCTCTTGCCTCCACGTGACTTCCTGGAACTCTGTGCTTGATCTGGACGCCCAGTTAAAACTGCCTGTGGGAAATCTGTTTGGATAACACTCTGGGCCTGATAGAGGCATGGGCCCACGCCCCCCCAAGTCCTGGACCTCCATGCGTGGCCGCCACGTAGGCTGTGTACCTGGGGGCCTGTGTGTGATGGAATCTTTATTCCATCTCGTGTCTCCTAAGCACTGAGGTGGGCCTCTCCCATCGTAAGACCCTACATTAAAACAACTCACAAACAGGTGACAGTGTGTCTGTCATCCGAGCTACTTGGGAGGCTGAGGGGGAGAATTGTGGGAGCCCAGGAGTTCTAGGCAGCTGGGATAACAAAGCAAACCGTGTTTTACACACTACCACTAACCCTAATCACCTGAGGAACATCAGTTCTCCTCACTGGAAAGACCGCCAGGGTGCCCCTCAGCACTGGAGCACTGCAGGCACACAGACAGGACCAAGGGCATTCCTAACAGGGTGACACACAAATCAGGACATGATCATGCTTCCTAGACAGCAACCAGAACACTCCAGACAAAGTGCCATTATTCGCACAAGGAGGCAATAACCATAGAACCAATTTTTAAACATGCAAGGGGCTGTCAGAGAGCGGGACCATCCGACTTGTTTTGCACATACAAGGAGACAGGACTGGAAGCCTAGAGAAAAGTGACAGGACCCAGAAGCCCCTTAGAACAGCACTGTGCTGGGAAGCAAGGAGGAATCCTCCTGGCGCAGATGACCACGCTGGGAAAGTTCTCCCTTGGAGGCAGTGTCCTGGCACAGGGGCACTGAATGACTGCCCCCAGTGACATGCTCCTCTCCAGGAGAGCCTGCAGGGGCCCAGACTCTGTATCAGACAGCTCACAGCTCCTCCAGCCCAGACTCTTCTGTTCAGTGCTCCCCAACTGGTCTCCCAGACTGACCCACAGACAGGGTGTGATGAGGGATCTGCAACAAACATTTGGGGAAAGCACACCCTCTACACCATCCTGGGGGTTTTCACCAGGTACCATCAAGAACCTTGAGAGGACCTCACTGCAGAGGCTCTGGGCCCTGAGAAGCCCAGGGCACAAGTGGCCACTCTGCCCAGGGAGCAAGCTGCCAGCACCAGTCAGAACATCCAGCAGCACAGAGTACTCCTCCCAAGGCTTCCAAATGTGGACGAGGTTCCTTGTCTGTACACCCTGCTCAGGGAGCATCTCCTCCCAGCAACTACCACACAGCCTGCCAGGTGGCCCCAAGACACCTGACGAGCAGCCCTGGTGGTAAGGACGTACTACTAATCTGGCTGGAAGGCGTGGTCTGCAGAGGTCACTGGCACAGTAGGAACCTCCCTTTCCCTCTGCATCTCTCTCAGACACGGGTACATCAGTATTGTAGAGACTTCCTGATCTCAGCCCTCTGGGGTTAGACCACAGCACACCCTGAGGCCAGGCTGATGTGGGGTGGGTAGGTCATGCATTTTTTAAAAAGAATATTTTTAGTTGTAGATGGACAGTTTTGTTTATTTCGTTTTATGTGGTGCTGGGGATCGAACCCAGGGCCTCACACATGTTAGGCAAGTGCTCTAACACTGAGCTACAGCCCCAGTCCTGGGTCATGCATTTAAAGGCAAAGAAAGCCTTACTCACCATCCCACTCGCTCCCAGCACCTCCGCTTGCTGGGCTCATACGTGAGGGCAGCTTCCCACAGGTCCACATCTGGGGTCATGCTTGGTTCAGACTGAGAATCAGGAGTCAAATTGGATGCTGACTGGAACCCTTCATCTTCCCACTGATCCACACTTTGAGGGACCTGGAGATCACAGGATAAAGTCAACCATCCCTATTACTTTTTGTCTGCATTCTCCAACTATGACAAAATTCCTGGAACTTTACCTACATCTATTCACTCACTAGAAGGACAGACCTTGCAAAAGGTCTCTTGTATTTTTCTTTAGCATATTTTTATTACACAACACCCCCCACCCCATGAATCACCTAAAGAATTAAACAAAATCTGTTAAAGCTACCAATGTTGCTGGGCACAATGGAGCATGTCTGTAATCCCAGTGGTTTGGGAGGCTGAGGCAGGAGGATTACAAATTCAAAGCCAGCCTCAAGTAATTTAGCAAGGCCCTGAGCAACTTAGTGAGACTCTTGTCTCAAAAAAAAAAAAAAAAAAACCCAGGCTGAGGATGTGGTTCAATGGTTAAATGCCCCTGGGTTCAATTCTTGATACAAAAAAAAAAAAAAAACTACCAATTTCCATTTTCACATAGCACATAGTCTCAATATAATTTTCTGACCCGGAGATTCCATTTTGGAGAAGCCAGTAAAGAAAATCACAGTAGATGAAGTTACATACATCAAGATGTTTGCTACAGCATTATTTATGTTTGGCAATAACCTCAACAATTTACAGTAAGGGAATGACTGAAGAGTAACAGTGTATCCTTTACCAACACTTATCATAATACAATAAGATGCAAAAGCAAATGACAATTTACTCAATAATTGGAAAAAAAGTCCCCACATTATAACACAGAAAGTATGTCAAATAGCATGAATACCATAAACAAATATCTTTGCCACATGTAGCTGAATTCTTGAAATATGGTTTGTGAAACTCAACAGAAATTCTCCTACTTCATTTTCATTAATTTTAATTTAAACAGCAGGTCTTAAGGGCAGAAGAAACAACATACCCTGTTGGGTAAAAGAACAGAAGGTTGCCCAGGACGGTTGGTACCAGCAAGCGCTCTCCAGTAGTTCTGCCTCCCGACAGCTCAGCCCACCCATAACCTAGATTTGAGCTATCCCACCTTCACATGAGGAAAGAGGTTAGAAACATTTTGTCTTTTTCTTTTTTGGCACAGGGGATTGAACCCAGGGGCACTTTACCACGAAGCCACATCCTCAGTCCTTTTTATCTTTTTATTTTGAGAGAGGGTCTTGCTAAATTGCTAAGGCTGGCCTCCAACTTGCCATCCTCCGGCCTCAGCCTCCCCAGCTGACAGCGGCAACCAGCACAAAGGCATTTTCCAAGCCCTTGTAGAGGTTAAGGAGAGAAAACACACTACCTTAATGGCCAGTCCAGAGAGGTCTGCACTATCTGGCACAGGGGGCAGGTCTAGTCGCACATCCATGTCATAAGTGCGACTGTGCACAAGAGCACCGAAGATCGAGATGCGGGTTTCTCTCTCAAACCTGTCACCACAAGGGTCACCGAATGAGAAGAGCCCTACGGTGGGCAGGCCAGTGCCTGGAGCAGCCTCCATCACTTGAAGCGTTTCCTGGACCATGCTGTGACAGGAGTACTCCTCGCTGGCGATCAGGGACTGGACGTCCATCTCCAACAGCCGCAGGTCGCAGCAGTCGTAGCCGCCGTAGGGGACGTTCCGGCCCGCGTGCCTGTTGTGGCAGAAGTAGTCCCGTTTTCTCCGCAGGGTGCGTGGCGGGCCGCTCCCTGCCAGCTGAACCAGGAGGTCCAACGCAGACCCCAGCTCCACGAGTGGACAGCACGGGTCTGCCTCCAGCCCCTCCACCAGCTCCTCCAGTCGGTCAGCCTCGGGGCCCAGGCCGCCCACTCTCAGGTCGAAGGACAGCATGAGGACCTTGTTCCTCACGGGGAGCTTCGGGAGGTCGGGCTGCGGCTGCTGAGTCTCCTCTTGGAACAGGCTCGTGAAAAGGGCATTGTAGGCCACCCGCTTGAGGGTCTGCTTCGCCCTGCTCCGGGGCACGCCGCGCTGGCCCGGGCGAGCCGGGGCCGCTGGCAGGAGGGCCTCGCACAGGTCATCGAACAGCTGGGTGATGCCGGCCATGTCCGCGCTGCCCAGCT
>NW_025999964.1:513472-527582 GCF_001458135.2 Marmota marmota marmota | reverse complement strand
AGGTGGGGCGGCGGGGAAGGGGCGCGCAGTCGGCTGGCTCTGCGCAGCTGGTTCAGAGCCACCGCTGCCCAGGGCCTCACCGGCCACCTGCAGCATCTTCCACCGGGGCTCCAGCTGCGCTCTCAGGTGCAGCAGGGCCTGGATATCCTCTGGAGAGGCCATCAAGAAAGGGCCTAGGTTGGGAGGTGCCTCTCCGTGCAGCACGCGGGCCAGCGTGCTTGCCAGCTGGGGTGTGGATTCCTGGACCGGGCCAGATATGGGGCAGTGAGCCACTGGTTTCTCTCCAGGCACCTTCTACCTCAGCGTTTCCACCAAGCGCAGCTTACCTCCCCAATGAGGGCCAGGACTCGGCCCCCTGCTGGCCCACGAAGCATTGCAGCCAGGAGAGCAGCATGGGGGTTCTGCAGGCCATGGGCAGGCCCCAGTGCCACCAGCACCAGGTCAGGCTGAAAGCCATAGGCCAAGGGCAGCACCAGACCCAAGACGCAGCTCAGGAACCCTCCAGTCGTCTGTGGGGAAAGCAGCAAAACCCCAACCCCCATTCTAGGGGTCACTCCTGCTGGCTTCTGCCATCCCACCTCACAAACTCAGAGTCCCCAGAGTGTGAGTATGAAGCCAAGAAGGGCCAGGGGCCACCACCACAGAACCACTCACCCTTGGCAGTGGTGTCGAGATGTGAAACATGGATGAGGCAACTGCCTCCTTGCCCCCAATGTTCAGCCACAGAATCCTCCTTCCAGAGAGAGAGCACCATGGACAGGTGCATATGTGTGAGACCCTGCTCAGCTCTCCTAAGCCCAGACAGCAGAGGGGAGCTCTGGGAGGAGTGGAGCAGGGGCACTGTAACTGCCAACTCTCCTGGCCTAGCACTGCCCCACAGACTCCCTTCCCAGACTAGTTGTGGAAGGCTCCATTCTTTCTGGGGTTTTTTTTTGTTTTGATTTTTTTTTTTTTTTATAAGAAGGATTGAACTCAGGGGTACTCAACCACTGAGACACATCTCCAGCCCTATTTTGTATTTTATTTAGAGACAGGGTCTCACTGAGTTGCTTAGGGCCTCACTAAGTTGCTAAGGCTGGCTTTGAACTGCCTCCACCTCCCTAGCTGCTGGGATTGCAGGAATATATACACTACCGCACCTGGCTGGAAGGCCCCATTCTATACTGCATGGTACCCTGCCCACCAGTCACCCCAGGGGACCTAGTTGCACGCCTGTCACTTGACCATCCATATGTGCAACTGGACAGATGTGCCATCTGGACCATACCCGTCATCAGCAAGGTCTGGAGGCCGATCCAGCTGTCCCAGGGCCACACAGAACAACCTGAGGAAGAATCCACCCAGCATAGGCTGTGCATATTGCCCAGTCTACTCCCAGAGCCCTCACCACATGGACCCTGCCCTTGGGGTATCAGCACAACCAAGAGAGGCTCACCTCTGGGCTCTATGGCACAGAGCTCGCCTAATGGCCACATCCAGGATGGCTTCTGCAGCAGAGGCAGGGGTGGCTGTGATGCCACTGCTCACCTGTGGGAAGAAAAAATAGACAACAGTGATGGGTGCAGCCCCAGCCAACTCCCAAACTAGGTCCCTGCCTATACAGCTCTCATCAGTCCTCCTTCATACCAAATCTGTCCATTTCCATAAACAAGGTGCTTGAAACTACACTTTGAAGCCCAATAGTTGCAATGCCTATACTTTTAGCTACTCAAGAAAATGAGGCAGGAGGATCATCATAAGTTCAAGGTCAGCTGGACAACAGCAAAACCCTGTTTCAAAAATAAAAAGGGCGGGGGGTATCGCTCAAAGAGAGAGAGCTTACCTAGCAAGTATAAGGCCCTGGGTTCAATCCCAAAAGCTGGAAAAAATAAAAAGTCATCCACTTCCCCTCTCTGCCAAAGAATATTTCTGATAATAATCCCTACAAAGGGTAATGTGTCTGCACTGCCTCCTCTGGACAAGCCATGCCTCAGACCCAGTCCCCAGATCCAGGTACCCCCCAGCCTCTCAGCAACCCTACCTGCCCATCCAGGATCCTATCGAAAAGGTACAGGAGCTTCCCAAGTGCATCAAGGGCCTCATCCTGGGCTAAAGACCTGTATAGTCTGTGATAGGCCAGAGGGACACATGGACACCAAGTGACAGTGCATCAGTCATATGCACATGCATGTCCTCAGCCCTCTCCCTGGGCCCATCCTGCACACCTGGCCCAGGCTTCTGTCTCCTCCCTTGGTGCTGAGCCCTCCTGACACAGCACACCAGGGGGCAGGGGCAAGGTGGCATCTGGCACAGTCAGGGCAACGGCCGTGCGGATAGGGGGTATGGGGCAGAGGTGCAGCGGGTCCAGAAAAGAGTTCAGTGTAGTTGCTGCTGCCTCGCATGTGGGTCCTCCAGGCAGCAGAGTTGCAAGTGTCCCGTCTGGGGAGTGGCTGCCAGGCCTCAGCACGGTGGCCACATCTGGAGGAGGTTCAGAGTCATGGCCACTGCAGAGGAGTGTGAGGTGAACCCACCAGCCCAGACCACACTGACCTTGCTTTTGGAGGCTCATCCAGTAGGGGGCCTGGGTCATCCGGACACTGTGGATGGACTCTAGCGCACTGTGGGGAGAAGCACGGCCATGGGCCTGACTCATACCTAGCCTCTCCCACCCTCCAGCCCTTCATACCTCCGACATGGCACCATAGGCCCGGACAGCGGGGGTACAGGGTCACCCAGCAGTGCCTGTACCATCATGCACACTGACTTGGCCAGGGACTCCAGGTGGTAGCCACCCTGGGAGGGTGGAGACAGGATAGAGGAAGGGTGTCACTGGGGTGGGTAGCTCTCCCAGACAGGTGCCCCACAAGATTGTGTCTTGACCTGGCTCCCATACTCCTGAGTATTAGGCATCCTCCCAGCTGCCCCCAGTTACCTCCAGCACGGCACAAACCCGGCCATTGGCCAGCACCTGCAGCAGCTGTGTGAGGTGGGCGAAGCACTCTGGTGTGGCCCGCATCTGCCCCTGGAACCAGAGCCATGTATGATGGGGGCCTGAGTCCAGGACCCCAGAGGCCCTCCTCAGCCAGACCAGGCCTCACCTCAGGGTCCCCAATGGCTGAGTCAAATCCTGCTGAGACCAGCACCAGCTCAGGGTCAAACTGCAGGCAAAATCAGGCGAGGAAGAGAAAGAGAGCGGCTGGAGCCAGGGAAACCTCCATGAGCTGCCTGCCCACTATTCATGTCAGTCAGAGACCCTCCCTACCCACCGGGGATCTGCTCCTACACAGGTGAAGTGGATGACAACCCTCTTCCTCTGTGGGGGAACTATGAGCAGGCATGGGTCATCTGCCCTAGAGAGCCCCCACCGAAAAGTCACCTCGAAGGCCAGTGGGAGCAACGTGTGCAGGAAGGCAGCCAGGTAGTCAGCGTTTCCCATCCCAACCTGCCTCGGGTGCAGGGAAGAGGTGTCAGTGGGCAGCCCTGCCAGTGGGGACTTCAGGGTCTTACCCGCTGGATCCCAGGCTGTAGAAAGTATGGCAAGACGGCCCAGAGCTGTGGGGCAGGGGAGAGGTGCAGACTGGGAGGTGGGCTGGGAGCAAGTTCTGGGTGTCAAGGGCAGGTACCTGGTTCCAGGGCAGGTTGACAGTGAAGCCTCGCCCCTGCCCCCTCCCTACTGCATCTACGTTGGATTCTTGCAGAAAGGGCCAGAAGTGCCCATGTTCATAGCGGTGCCAGGAGAAGTAAAGGACACTGCAGACAGTGTGCAGGGTCAGAAGTCAGGAAGCTTGGCAGCTCCACAGCTCCTTAAAGAACACTGACCCCTGCACACATGTCCAAGTCTCCCCCTTGGATTTTCCCAAGTCAGTCTGTGCACTCCCTCAAAAGTGGAGTTGCAGGCTGGGGTGTAGCTCAGCTGTAGAATGCTTAGCATGTGCAAAGCCCTGGGTTCCATCCCCAGTATTTAAATAAATACATAAATGGGGCTGCAGGAAAGTGTCATGTCCTCACCTACAGCTCACCTGGGATCATCTTCAAATATATACTGAATACCCTGGCCATGGTGGACATCCCAGTCAACAATGAGGATCCTGAAATCAGACAATGCTGGGGTCACTATAGGGCAGGGCCTCCCACCTCCAGGCCAGAAGCCCAGCCAGGGTTGGGAAGGGAATGGGTAGGGATTTTCTGCCACCTGCTCCACCCTGCACAGCTCGGCACCCACCTGTGCAGCCCGTGTTTCCGCTTGGCATGTTCAGCTGCTATTGCCACATTGTTGAACACACAAAACCCATTGGCAGCTGCCCTTTGGCTATGGTGCCCAGGAGGCCTGGAGGGTGAGAGTGGGGTCATTCTGTCCTCTCATGGAGCCAGCCAAAGGGAATAGCCAGGTGAGGGGAGCAGCTCTCACCTCACTAAGGCCAGCCCATTGTGTGCGGCTCCTGTCAGCACAGCGTCCACCAGCTGAAGGGCAGCCCCGGCAGCTAGCCGGGCACAGTGAAAGGTACTCTATGGGGGCAGGAATACAGATCAGCCCCCTGCCTTTGCAGAGCATGCTGCTGAGCAGAAAGGACCAGGCAGGCCCAGGGTGCCAGCAGTGAGCAGGAACGAGGGGATGCTGGCAGGTGGCAGCCACAGGTGTGAACACACATAGTCGGTGGGTGTGTTAGATCTAGGTGGGTGGGTGCTGTACAGGGGGACGCACCGGGTGGAAGTAGACGGCATCGTACTGTCCAGACAGTACCTGGAGCTCCTCCTTGCTCAGGGCCTGAGTCCTCTGCACCAGGGCCACATATTCAGGGCTGCAGATGGCCAGTCAGGGAGGCAGGTCACCAGCAGGGGAGTGGGGTGGGGCCACAGGGAGTCCCTCCCAAGCTCCCTCAAGCCTTTGAGCAGCACCTCCACTGGAAGGTGAAGGTGAGGCACATGGGGAACAGGCTCCCTCTGGGAGGCCCTGAAGGCTGGGGCTAGCCCAGCTCTCTAGGTGGGCTCTCCTCTGACCTGTGCACCAGGCCCAGCTCCTCCTCCGAGGCCTCGCGGGCTACTAAGCGCAGGCACCTCTGCTCCAGGCCGTACTGCCGAAGGCCGTCCAAGGCTGCGGCCAAGCGCTCCGGACACTCGATCCTGCACTCGGGGCTGAAGTACACTGGGAGCTCAGTGTCCAGAGTCCCCTCCCTGTACCCACCTCCGCCAGCTCACACTTACTCGTCCCAGAGCAGCCGGCTGACCATCATATCCTCATGGTACACGAGTGCGGTCCCCATAGCTAGACTGTAGTCACTTTGGACCACTCTGATGTGGCACGCCCTCCGCTGGCTGGTGACCGCACTGTAGGTCCCCAACTTGCAAACTGGGAACAGCCCAACGCCTGGAACCCTCCTGAGACCAAGTTCGGCAGCGGGCACCGAGTCTGGGCATAAACACACAGGCCAGGCAGGCGCACCGAGGGAGCGCGGCCAGGGTTCAGCGTGGACCCCAGGGCCTGACTTCCGGCTTCCGAGTCCCGGACCCGCCCCCGCAAGCCCCGCCCCAGAGGGACCGGGCGGCCTAGACTTCTCGGCCTCGCCCCGTGGCTCGGCCGGCTCTCGGGCTCTAGAGCCACCTTCTCCCACCGCTGGGAGCCTGGGGAGGGTCCCCGCCCCCAAGCCCTTCTGGTGATGGGAGGGGTGTAGGGTGAGAGGAGAGAGAATAGTCCCCAGACCCTCCTGTGGACTGTCATTGAAGCCCCGCCCATCCGTCTGTCTTCTGCCTCAAATGTCCCCGGAACCCACTCCGAGCGCGAAGGACACAGGGTCAGACGTGTTAGCGGCCCGCTGAGTCCAGTGCGGCTCCCGGCACCTGGCCAGGGCTCAGGGAAGAGTCGGTGTGGCCAAGGGTCCGTGGGCTCAAAGGGGGCGGCAAGTGGTTCAGGGACCCGACTCAGCTGGTCCTGGGCGGCATCAACGTGCAGCCCCACGGCAAGCTTCAAGAAGGAACTGCCAGAATCCGACCTAGGCTTCAGGAAGACCCCGAGACCATGAGTGGAAAGTCGTCGGGTCTGGGCTGAGGCGCAGACAGGACCGGACAGGGGGCTGCAGCAGTGTCGGGTCAGGCAGGGCAGGAGGCTACAGGCGGGAAGCAGGACGGGCAAGGATAAAAGGACCCGCAGATGACCAAAAGGCGTGAGACTCAGAGGCACACGCAAAATCCAGGGGCCCTGGGGAAAGGGTCTTGGGGCGGTCAGAAGTGGGTGGTGCCAGGCCCACCCTGCCACACCTGGAGAGCTCATCCAGGCCCTGGGCCACCTAACTGGCACCTCCAGCCCTCCCTAGGACCAGCGCCACAGCCAGGGGTGAACACCGGCTGGTCACCTGGGAACAGGTGCCTCCTGCAGGTCTCCACCATGCGACAGCCACAGGGACTGACCAGGTTTGAACCAAAGGTATGAGAAGGCCCTGGGGCAGAAAGGCGGGTGGCCTTGGTGGCAACTCATCTGACCCTATCTGCCAGAGCCAACTGTGCACCTGTCCACAGGAACTCCAGCAGTGGGAGAGGGACACCGGGCCCTCCATGGTCCACCCCACATACACCCCGGTTTGGATACATCTACAGGAGGGACAGTGTAGAGGAGCAAGAACAATCTAAGGAGCCCAGTGTGGCCTCTGATCTTGAGGCCTGTCCTAGGAGAATGGCCCACAGAGGGCAGCATGTGCTCGGGGATGCCCCCCGGGTGTGGCCAGGGGAGGAGCAAGAGACTGTCAAAGGGAAAGGGACCACCTCAGAGATCAGAGGTACCTCAGTTGGCATGCACATCCCCTTCCTCCCCAGGAGCCTCAGCCTTGGAGGGTGAAGGTAATTCAGCAGGGTCTGAGATCCTGGTGAGGTCCTAATATCCTTCCCATTGGCTGATCCTGCATCAGCCCTGCCCCCAACTGGCTCAGAATTTAAGCCTGAATAAAGACTAAGGTCGCCCCACAAGAATGGAGGGGGCCAAGCCCTAATGTGGGGCTTTCAGTTTTGATACAGGGCTAGGAAGGTTGACACCAGTGATGTAATCTGTGGGGAGGCAGGGTGCTTGGACCCCCCAGGCTGGAGGGTTGAGCTCAGGATGCCACCTTTCTGTATGCAGGGCAGGAGTTTAGAAGTCTGAGGAGGGGCTCAGGCATCAGGCCACACAGCCAGAGTGGAAGGTCTACAAAAGGGTTTATTTCCTTCTGGCCAGATGGGCACACCAAATGTCTGGTTTACACTCCAGCTTGGGTTTGCAGGAGAATCCATGATGACCATCCCCAGGAGAGATGATGTCCCTGAGTCAAAGCCCACTGCCTTTCCTCTCCTTTTCTTGAGAGCTGACCTCTGCACAGTCCAGAGCAGGCAGGGCTCAGAGGCCAGCACTTGACCCTGAGCCATAACATCTCTGAGCTTTTTGCTGCGCCCTGTTGGAAGGGACTACTGCTCCAGAGCCCAAGGCCCAAGGCCAGCTATAAAGCCGACTGTCCCAGGGAAACAGGAGGTGATGGGAGTTTGTGTTCCATTCCAGGATAGGTAGAGGTACTGTGCAGACAGCGAAGATGCTCCAAGGTCACCTAAGGTCAAGATGCTCTGGGAGCACCCAAGAGCAGGGATACAGACGTGGGAAAAGAGGGAGTCCACTCACGGAGGGGGTCTACTCGGCCTCTCCAAGCAGCTGCCCTAGGATGTAAGTTCCAGGCAAGGCCACAGTGATAATCAGGATCCCTCCCAGTGAAGGGAGGCTAAGGCATGAGGCTCCCAGCCAGAGTTCTTAGCATATCCCTATGTCACCCAGGGGTCTTCACAGGGCCGTCTCCTTGGGAACCCTAGCACCCAGCTGCCTGGGAGGCTTGAAGCTTAGCACTTCTTTATAAGTGACACCTGCAGAGGGACAAGAGACAGACCAGACAGTCAGCCTCTGCTCTCACTGGAGGACAGAGGCCAGTACCTCATGGGGCTTTCTTCTTATCCTAACTAGGCCAGCCCACCTAGGGAAAGTCTGCATGAAAAAGCCGGCTGTCCCAGGGAAACGGGAGGTGATGGGAGTTCGTGTTCCACCCAGGGGCTGGGCCACATGTCCTCCGTGGCCTACTGTAAAAGCAAAAGCTCCTAGCCACAGTGTATGTGGGCGGAAACCACAGAGAGGATCCTGAGGTCTATGGTTTTCATGTTATCTTGTTTAGCACCAGAAACTTTTCATAAGCACATGAGAGCAGAAGGGTGGAGCTCCTGCTGAGGCACAGAGGAACACTGCATCCCTAAGCACTGTGATCCGGAAACCCCAGCCTGTCCAGCCCCTCCACCCCAGATTGCAGGACCAAAGCCCCAGGTCGAGGAGATCAATAGGATGAAGCTTGGCACTCAGTAGCACACCTTGGTGCTGGCATCAGACATTTCTGTCCCCCAGGCTGCATCTGCAGAACAGCCTTCCAGGGGCAGGCAGGGGCTGGGGCTCAGTGGTATAGCACCTGCCTAGCACATATGAGGCACTGGGTTCAATTCTCAGCACCACATAAAATAAATCAATAAATAATAAAATAAAGGCATTGTGTCATCTACAATTTTAAAAAAAAAAAAAAAGTGAAGGGAGGGCCCTCTGTGTAAGAGGACAGTCAGCACGTAGCTGACGGTGCTGAGCACAGCCTTGGAGAGGTGTGAACTCCAGGAGAACTGCAGGGTGTCAAGGGGGGCTTTGGCCCTGGGGCCTGCATGGGGGTTGACTTTCCCTGTAGGCAGGATATGAAAAGTGTGCAGTTGTCCAGGTGAGAGGGGTCCTGAAACCAGCAAGAAGAGGTGAGAACCATTTCAAGAGTTATGAGCGGAGAGGCCTGAGGACAAGCAGATGGATGTGGAGGGGCTCCAATTGGCAGGCTCTCTGGCCTAGACTTGGGAGAGGCTAGGTAGCCCAATGAGGGAGGCTGAGCTAGCAGGCTTGGGGGCTGGGAGAGGCCAGGGGGCACTGCTGCCCTGAGCTCAGACCTGCTCTGCATAGCTCCTGGGATACATCCTGTGCCAACCTTTGTGTGGAGCCTCTGCCAGGAACACCCCTCCCCACGGCCTTCCGCCCTAGCCAGAGGTCACCCTGACCAAGTCCTACAGCCCCATGCTGCCCTCTGATCTCCTGTCCTCTTCCTCACTTGACCTGCAACCCAAGAACATAGGTTAGGGGCCCAGGGCACACAAGGCCCCAACACGGGCCCCATGGGGAACCCCACTCACGCTTCCACTCATCCAGGGTGCGGTCCACATCATCAAAGGAATCGTCATACTTCTGGGCCTTGGGTTCGTCCTCTGTGTCGTGCAGGGATTCAAAGTATGGGTGGGCCAGTGCCTCAGCCGCCGTCACCCGCTGCTCTGCATCCAGCACCAGCATCTTCTCCAGGAGATCCACAGCTGGGGGAGGAGGCATCAGGCCCACCGGGTTGCTTTGTGCCCCAGCACCCAGGACCCCCACCCAACTCAGACCTACCCAGAGGGCTTGCATTGGTCAGGACAGAGGCAAAATCCTTCTTCTCCAGCTCAGGGAGGCCCTTCATGTAGTTCTTAGCCTATACAGGAAGAATGGTGAGGGGCCAGCTCCCAGGCCCAGGTCCAGCTGGCCTGCCCACTCCCTACCAACCTCAGCACTCTGCAGCTTCTGCACAAACTCAGCAGGAGGTGTCCCTGTCACCTTCATGATCTCCTTCAGCTGGTCCAGGTCTGCATGGAGGTCAGGAGCACAGCACAGGCCAGAGGGCAGGACCCATACAACCACCCACCTCCCCAACTTCATGATGCCCACTAGGGAGGATACGGTCGTTGCCCTTAAACAGTATCTTCCCTGTAATCATCTCCGCCATGATGCAGCCCACCGACCAGATGTCCACTGAGACAGAAGCTCTGTCAGTGCCCCGAAGGCAGGGGGACGAACAGGCACACGAGGGGCAGGGGGCATAGGAACACAGACACAGGGGAAGGTAGGAGGAGAACACAGACATGGAGCAAGGGAGGGCATGTACACTCAGGCCATGCAGGTTCACCCTGCCCACAGCCTCCTGGGGAGCAGTGGCCATGGGGCTCCCCAGGAAGAACCAGGTGGGAGACAGATGCAGCATGGGTCTCCAGGCATGAAGGGAGGCCTCTTACCTGTCTGTGTGTAGCGCATCCAATTCAAGATGACCTCAGGGGCCCGGTACCACCGGGTCACCACATACCCTGTCATCTCACTGTCTGCTTGCCTGGCCAGACCAAAGTCCAGGATCTGAGGAAGAATTGGGGTGGGGCTGAGGGAACCCCTGAGAAGTGGACAGGCCACTGTTGCCCCGGAGATCCTAAGGGAGCAGCACTCAAAGCCTCCATCCTGGGACTCTGCCACTTAGCCTTGGACCCCAAGGTGCCTCCTTGTGGCTAATGCACCCAGCCTAACCCACCTCAGGAGCAGGAGTCACCCTGTTGACCTGTGGAGGGCCTTCACAGCCCTGCCCTGGGTCAGACATCACACTGGGGACACCTGCCCTTCACCTAAGTAAGGATGAAGCGTGCTCAGTGCCTCCCCACCCAGTGTCTGTGGCCCCCACTGTTTGGCTTCTGCCTAGGTCTGAGGGTACGTAGGTGGCTGGGCAGATGGAGAAGGAGCCCTGCACCCTGCCCAGCAAACCTTCAGCTCACAGTCCTCGTTCACAGCCAGGTTGCCAGGCTTCAGGTCCTGGGGCAGAGAAAAGGTGGCCACTGTGTCCTGCCTGCCAGAGCAGGTACAATCCAAGGGCCTGGGCAGCACCTCAACTAGGGCCACCAGGCAAGGCTTGGCCGCTGGCCCCCAAAGACCTTCAAGGAAGAGTAGAGGGACGGGGCCCCAGGGCAGACTTCTGACAGGCTGTGCATGAGGTGTTGTGTGCACCTCCACATCAGACCACACTGTACCCACCTTACAGGTAAGAACCGAGTCCGGGATAAAACCCCTCTTGTGCCCACACAACCAGGGAGGGGCAGTCAGGTGGCCTCCCACCCCTGCCAGGACTCACCCTGTGGATGACACCAGCAGCATGGATATACTGTGGGAAAGAGGGGGTCAGCTCACAGGCCCTCCGGGCCACCATGCCCTATTCCACCCACCTCCCTGCGGCCACCCTGCAGGCCTCACCCTCAGCCCCTTTAGCATCTGATACACCAGGAACTGGACTCGGTCCTCACTCAGTGTCTCATGCTTCATGAGTTTGCCCAGGTCAGTGCCCATGAATGGCATCACCAGGTAGCTGCAGAAGGGACGCCCCAGTACAGTCAGCAGGCAGGGCCAGCCTCAGGATCTGGGCTGGACCCAGGCTCAAGCCCCAGCAGGGACTCCTCAAGGGGTACCCTGTAGCACCCAGTCCTCATTGGATCCCAGTCCAGTCAATGCCCCAAGCCCCACTCATCACTGGTCAGTGACCCCTACCAGTCAGTGAGCAATGGCCTCATCTTCTCCAGCACATTCCCACCCTCCCTCCCTCCCACCTACCCTGCCTGGAATGTCTGGTGGGGAAGGAATTGCTCCTTGGGGTTTTTGGTTTTGTCGTTATTAAACCTGTGGCCTCACCCCTGCTAGACAAGGGCTCTGCCACTGAGCAGAAGTCCTGCTTGTTTTGTTTGTTCATTTCGTTGGTACCAGGGATTGAATGCAGGGGTATTTAACCGCTGAGCCACATCCCCAGCCTGTTTAGTTTTTTTATTTTGAGACAAGAACTCATTAAGTTGCTTAGGGGTCTTGTTAAATTGCTGAGGCTGGCTTTGAACTTGTGATCCTCCTGCCTCAGGCTCCTGAGTTGCTGGGATCATAGCATGCACCACCATGACTTGGCTGTTTTGTTTTTTTTTGAGACCGGGTTTTGCTGTAATGCTAAGGCTGGCCTCGAACTTATGATCCTTCTGCGACAGCCTCCGGATAAACTGAGATCACAGGCTCATGCCACTGTACCCAGCTGTGATAGGGATTTTGGACTTCCATCTGAAGAGTGCTGCATGCCAGGCAAGGGCTAGGGTTGGGCCTTGAAGGCCACTAGACCCAAGGCCTCACAGGCAGGGGAGGAGGGAGTCTGGGGCCGAGGTGGGGACCTCAGACATCTGGGCCAGAGAGATGAGCAGGCAGGTGGAGGAAACATGACATCAGCCCCCTCCAGAGAACACTGGGCCAGTGTGGGCCTTGACCTCTGACAAGCCACAAGTAGCCTGCTGCCTTCTCCAGCCCTTCCCAGACCTACTGTGACCTCGGCCAACAGCAAAGCAAGTGTGGGCTGGCCAGCTGCAGGGCAAGCTCAGCAGGGCAGAGACAGGGTGGGTACTTTCGCCGCCTCTGACCCATCTGCCAACAAAGGTCAGCAGCTCTGGTTTCGAGGCACACACCAGGTGCCAGAGTCTGAAGCACGGGACCTGCCTGTTCACAAACACTGGGTCCAGGGTTCACACCTCCAACATGAAGGGCCCAGGCGCCAGGCTGGAGGGAAGAGGAAGCCCCAGCTCTTCCCAGGCATGCCAGTGTCCGTGGGTCCCAGGAACACGGGAAGGTGTGCAGTAGGCTGTGATGTGAGTGGGGGATGGGCTATGTGCCCCTGGACCTCCATTCATGCTATGGGGAGAAGGCCCCCAAGACCACCCAAAACATGAAGCCAGCACCCAGGAGCCACCTGTCCCCCTCCCACCCCTGGCCAGCCCAGGTCAGTACTCACAAGTCTGTGAAGTCATCCAGGGTCTCATCAGGAGTGAACACATCCAGCAGCCCAATCACCTGCAGGGCAGAGGGCCAGGTGGTGTCAAGGACATACAGAGGATGCAGGGTTTTAGGACACACCGCAGGTAGCATTGCACTAAGGCAGGAAGGCCCCCCCTGCAGCTGTCCTTGTCTCCTTGTACTGTGCCCACTGGCAGTGTGGCCAAGCACTGGTGTACTTGCCCACAGACACAGGCTATTTTTGGGTGGTGACAGCCGGGATTCTCTGGGAGAGAGGCAGTCCTAAGTCTGGGCTGGATCCAAGCAGTCCTAGGGCACCAGCTCTTGGCCCTCCCTCCCTGTCCCTCTCCCCAGCCAAGTCGACCCAGGACCAGGGTGGGGACATCAGGTAGCTCCTTCCTGGGTTCATGCCTCTGCTGTTGAGACTAAGTGGCAGACCTGGCTCCTGCAGATAAACAGCAGACAGGCAACGTGACAATGGCAGTTCTAGCACTTGGGGGTAATGGGGTCTTTAGAGGCCCAGGAAGCCCTCCTGAAGGGGGACTGCATATGCCAGCAGCCTGAGGGGCAGGTGGATGTGCCAGTAGAGGCCAGGCACATGGTGGCCAAGACAGGAGGGAGAACACCTCTAGGGTTTGAGTAACAGAGGGGGAGGCCAGGTGGCTGATGCCCAGGCCAGGGGAGAGTGGAGGAGAGGCCGGAGGAAGCCCAGCAGGACCTCACACACACACACACCAGAGGAAGGATGAATTTGATCTGAAGAGCCACTTTAGAAGGGTTGAAGCCCAGGTGTGATGCTGAACATGACCTTCTGCTGCAGTGTAGGAACAGAGTGGAACACAGAAACAGTGGAACCAAAATGGAGAGGCAACTGGGTGACCACAGCACTTAAAGCCAGACCCGTGGGCAGAAACATGGATGGGTGAAGCCACGGGCCTGGTGGGCAGATGGAGCAGCAGACATGACCTGAGAATGGGGGCCAGGAGCACTGGAAGAGCTCTAGAAAGAAGAGGAACAGTGTCCATCTGCCCTCTGTAGTGTGGACTATGGCCCAGAGCAAGGGGCCAGGGTTTGAGAAGAGAAAGCCTGAAATGGCTAAGGGGTCTGTGGCAGCTCCCTGTCCCCACTGAGTGGAGCACCCAGCCTCTCTGAGCCTCAGTCTCCTCATGGGAAGGTGGATCACAATCGGCAGAACCTCCCAGCTTGTGTTCAGGACATTCTGGATGCAGCAATGCCCAGCTGTGGGCACTCCGGAGCCTGGCAGAGTGACCCAGCACAGACTGGGTCAGAGGTGGGAGGTGACTGAGGAGGAGGCCCAGAGCCCTTGGTTAAACAGAGGACATGGATAGGCCCCTGGGTGGGGGTGGGTAGAAGTGGGAGGCTGGATGAAACCAAGGATGGAGGTGGCTGAACTCGTGGGATGAGGCCCAAATGTGACTGGGAAGTGGAAGGGTACCCCAAGTG
>NW_025999964.1:498522-508622 GCF_001458135.2 Marmota marmota marmota | reverse complement strand
TTCACCGCCACGTTGCTGGGCTTCAGGTCCTGCGGGGTGGGCGGGGCGTCAGCGGAGGCCGGAACCCCGCAGACCGTACCCTCAACCGCACCGCACCTACCCGGTGGATGATCCCGGCCGAGTGTATGTACTACGGGAGAGGAGAGGCCGTGGTGAGCCCAGGCCCGCTCTGTGTCTCGCACCCAGACCTCAGTCAGGGCAAGAAGAGCCCAGCGCCTCACCTTCAGCCCACGCAGCAGCTGGTAAACCAGGAACTGGACATGCTCATCGCTCAGCGCCTGGCACTTAACGATATTGTTCAGGTCGGCGCCCATGAGGGTGGTCACCAAGTACCTGCAGTGAGATCAGGGGTCAGGACCGAGCCTGCCCCCATTCCTGGACGCGCTAGCTCTCCCAGCCACCCCGGCGCCAGTCCAGCTGCTCACACTTCGCTGAAGTCCTCGATGGATGTGGCTGGTGTGAAGACATCCAGAAGGCCAATGACCTAGGTGGGGAGCGGAGGCAGGCTCACGGTTCAGAGGCCGGGCAGCGCCCGCCCGGAGTGAGGACCCTGCCGGGGAGTGCCTCCCATAGGCTCCGCCCCCTCCCTGCCGGTCCGGCCCAGCCCTGGCGGAGCCCCAGAGAACCACCGGGCCATCCCGGGCGCCCTCCCTCCCACCGCCCGGGGACCGCCGGCTCACGTTCTCGTGCTTCACGTGTTTGAGCAGCCGCAGCTCGCGGTAGGTCCTTCGCGCGTGGATCAGCGACTGGAAGGGGCGCGACAGCTTTTTCACTGCCACCTTCTGGCGCAGCCGTGAGTCGTAGGCTGAACTGCAAGGCGGGCAAGTGAGAGGGTGCCGCCCAGGCCGCTGGACCTTTCCGCGCTGGGCCCTGGGCAGAGGGCCGCAGGCGGTGCTCCGCAGGTCGGTCCGGCCTTAGAGCCCCGGCTCACCCTTGATTCTCACCCACACCCCTCACGCATGCTCCAGGAAGGAGTCTTCAGGTCACCACCAAACAGCGTTCTCCTGTGGGGCCTGGGTCTTCTCTTGTCCGGCGACTCTCGCCCCTAACCCAGACCCCGCTCACAGCGAGGCCTGGGCATGGAAAAATCCGCCAGGAAAGCAGCCACTGCCGCTCCCGCGGTACCCCACGGCCCCTGGCCCCTCACCCTTGAATCCCGTGAGCAGGGAGGTTCACTACAGAATTTAGAGCCAACTCTAAGCCCCTGGAATCCCCATACCTCTGCTTATTTAAAATACAAGGGGAGGTGACAGTCTAGTTGCTCATTTAAAAATTAGGTGCATCCTAATTTTTAAATGAGCAACTAGACTGTAGGAAATGTCCAGCTGAAGGGGACTAGGGGCCCACAGAACATCCCCTTGTTCAGACCCACTCCCTAGAGTTCTGATCCTCCACCTCCGCACCGGGCTTCTCAGCCATCTACCCCTTCACTGGAGAGGATGCAGTCATCATCATCATCCACAATCACAAATAGACAGAGTCCCCGATCCTCTGCTGGTCCTTCATGATAAGGGCTCAGCTATGAACCATCTGCATGAGTCTGTCAGCAAGGCCTTTGCATAGCCTGTTCCCCTGGCTGATGCTTGTCCCTTATCTCCCTTATCTCTCTCGCACCTCGATTCCTCTCAGGACTATCCCCCTCCAGAAAGTGGAGATAGCCCCCCCCCCCAGCCCCTCACCACACTGTAGGCAGGGCAGGCTGGGTCTTCGATGCTCATTTGCAGGGTAGTAGAAAGCCCCTATCAGGGGCAGGGGAAGGTCCAAGTCACTCCTGGTGTCTGGATGAGGGCAGTGGCCCCTCATGTGGGGCTTCAGATCCTTTTGTCTGATCGCATCTGTGCAATCAAGTGGGAGAGAACTGGTACCTGGTCATCAGCCTCAGCAGTGGAGCTGAGCAGACACAGGGCCAGAGAGGCAGCCTCACTTGGAGAATTCGACACTTCCCAGGGGCTCCCAGATGCGGATACTAAGGTGAGTCCAGTGAGGCAGAGTCCCTCTAGAACTACTTCCACATCTTCCCTACCCTTTCTGCCCTTGAGTCTTAGAGATGAAGATAGAGCCCTGCCCTGGGATCGACAGGACTTGCTGGAGGCTTCTGACGGCAGGCAAGCAAGAGCTGAAGATGTGGGCCTGCTGCAAGCTCCTGGGAACTGGCCGGAAGGGATGGAGACACCCACTTGTACCCTGCAGAGCCTGACAGCCCCTGCCTTCCTTCCCCAACACCATCTACCGTGGACAGCAGCTACTTGACACTGGCCTCACAAGGATCCCGAGCACTTCTCAATGTCCATTGCCTTGATCAACCTCACTGTGGGCCTTGCAGCAGCAATTAGGGTTTCTCTAAGCACCTTTCAGCAGGTGCCTACAGGAAAGGGGCACCTGGCCACAGCACCCATCAAGTCTATCCTCTGGGCCTCAGATTCTAGCTGCTGGAACTGTAGTCCGTTTCCTCAGTGGGGACCAGATTGGGTGGGGTATAGACACCACCTAAGGATTACAGGAGGAATGGTAGGCGTCTCTGATCCAGCCTAAGCCCGGTAAGAAGCTAAAACACCCCAAAAGTGGGGGAGGGGCATGACACACAGGGCTGAAGCCATTCTCAGGGAGAGGTCTTGACCTCTTCGACTGGCCTCTCCCTTTTCAAATAATAGCGCCTGTCTGGGACGCGGGAAATCTGCTAGACTATGGGGGCGGCTGGCCTTTGCCCAAGAGAGTCCCGGAGGGCTGCTGGGACATTGAGGGCCACGGAAGACCAGCCCTCCCCTCAGCTGTGACGCCACAGGATTCCGCCCCAGTGGGGGACACTCGAGATCTGCAGGGCCGTAGGGCGACCCCCGCCCTGCCGAGAGGCGCGTCTGGGAGGAAAGTTTCCTCCGCGCCCTCCCCCCATTCACTCCTCGGGGCGCGCCGGCCGGGGGCGGAGCTGTCTCTTANGCGTCCACCGCCCAGGCCGCGTACTGCCCTGGTTCTCACCGCAGCCTGGCCGCCGCCCCTCCCGCAGCCCGCGCAGCCTCCATCTCAGCCTCTTCCTCAGAAATGGGGAGCCTCAAGGCGAGGCCTGGGCGGGTCCTGGGAAATGTTTTCACCCAGAAGAAAACGCGGCCAGTAAAAACGGAACAGCCACAGCAAGGCGCGTCGGAAACTCCCGCACAAGCCTTCCTTGGCCAGGCCCCTCTGCTGGGTCCTGGGCAGTGGAGGACGCCTGGCCCTGGCGACGGTGGTTGGCCTCCTGGAACACCTGCCTTAGTCTGACCTCGGCCTCCTCCGGGAAGCCTCTCCGCCGAGCTCGCCCCTGACCTTGGCCCCACCGCCTCCTGGGAGGGGTGAGTCCACGGGCCAGGCCAGTCAGCACCAGGGACAGCGGCGGCACCAGGGGTCCTCTGGGGTGTTGTGGCCACCCGGAACGGTCCTCAAGTGGGTCTTGTTTGGTGCCGGGAACCTTGCCCGCTCCTGAAACGGCCCCAGCTCTCCCGGGAAGCCCGCACAGACTAGGGGCCCGCCCCTCGGGCAGAGTGACCAAGCGAGCGCACAGCAGAGGCAGGCAGGGCTCTACGCACGGCCAGAGGGTGGCTTTTATGACCAGTGGGGATGCTCCCCACGTTCCAGCAAGGCCTCGTGGGAGTGTTAGCTCAGGACTGCTTTTATTACGACTTGAGAATGACCGGGAATGGGAGGAGCATTGCCCCTTGAAGAAAGGGCTCCTGACCCTAGGCCGTGGGGGAGCAGCGGGCGTCCAGGAGGAGGGGAGCTGTGTGGCTGGGCCGCCCCTCCCAAGAAACCAGGAAATCATACTCTGAGTTGCCCGGATTTATAGTTTAAAAACAAATTTCAATAGGGCTGGGGCTGTAGCTCAGTGGCAGAGTGCTTCTCTAGCATGCTTGAGGCTTTGATCCTCAGCACCACATAAAAATAAACAAATAAAATAAAGGCATTCTTTTCATCTACAACTACAAAAAAATTGGAAAAATAATGAAAATAAAAATAAAATGTTTTAATGTGAAATCCGATTTTTAAATAAAAATTAGGACTGGAGTGTAGCTCAGTAGTAAAACATTTGCCCGGCATGCATAAGGCCCTGAATTCGATACCCATTGCCGCAAAAAAAAAAAAAAAAAAAAAAAAAATTTACCAAATAAACAATTGGCGCTGGTCGCGGTGGCTCACCCCTGCAATCCCAGCAGTTTGGGAGGCTGAGACAGGAAGATCGCAAGTTCGACGCCAGCCTCAGCAATTTAGCAAGGCCCTATGCAACTTAGTGAGACCCTGTCTCAAAAATAAAAAGCGGTGGGGATGTAGCTCAGTGTGTAAGTGCCTCTGGATTCAAATCCCGGTACCAAAAATAAATAAATGGAACCAGTGAAAACAAGTGCACGCAGTAACAAGCCAAACGCGCATATCGGCCCCAGATCCGCACTGTGGGGCGCCCCAAGTAGAAGGAAGCCTCAGCGTGCCCTGGGCCAAACCGAGCCCCCCCGGCACCTGAAGAAGAGCCGGTGTCAGTTCTGGAGCCTCCTGGCCCGCCCTGCCCCAGCTGGGGTCCTAGCAGCGCCTCTCTGGGGCGGAGTAAAAGAGCTTCAGCTGAAGACCGTGGAGGCGGAGGCGGAGCCGAGCCCGGGCAGTGGGGACCACAGCCGCGGGGGAGGGAGCCGCCTTTGTCTGAGCCTCGCCGCGGAGGGGTGGGGATGCGTTCCCAGGACGGCGAGGACCACGCGCGGCCAGAGGGATGGGGAGATGACTGCACACCAAGGAAGCCCCCTCCGTCCTCCCGGAACCCCTCCCTAAGTCCTATAGGCAGAACTGAGCATGGAGCCACCTCCCTGCGGGGCCAGGTGCCCCCACCTTCTCGCTGCGGCGGGGGTGGGGGGATTCTCATGCCTTGGCAAACTTGCTGGGATCCCCCACTGTGCCTGCCAGCTAGTTTGCCCCTCAGCTCTCCCCAGTGCCTTCTGGGGCTGGCATGAGATCTACTACTGGGGGAAAGGACCACTGGAGTTTCAGGTGGCGGGTGCTGGAGGCCCCCCTAAGGAGAGAGACCCTCAGATCCTGGCAGAGGTCAGAGAAGGCCCCTGGAGGGGTGACAACAGTAGCAGGCTGGGCCAAGCCTCCAGTCAGCCCTGAGGTGAGAACAGGACAGAGGTCACACTTGGTATATCCAGGAAGGAAGGCAGAGTCCAGAAGGTGGGGTCCAGAAGGGGGAACAGCTCTCTGCAAGGGCAGAGGGCAGGCAGAGGGGTCCACAGTACAAAAAGCCCACCCAGGGCCCTCATCCTGATTCAATGTCACCCCAAACATCAACCCCCCTCTGTGGGAGGCCAACCTTACACGTGACTGAGTCACACTCCCAGGCTGGGTGCTGAGACGCTCAGTCACAGAAATGTGGCAGAGCTTTCCCCTCACATGGGCGAGGGTCGGAGTCTCGTGCCTGGGTGTGTCTTGCTGCAGCCCCACGGGTGAAGCTATGCTCACCTGTTCCCTTGTAATCTAACCCCTTGCCCTGTTTAGGAGAGAATCCTGCATGGAAGTGCCTGTGTGTGTTCCCTTCTCTTACTGTGCCCTTGGGTGTGGCCTACCCAGGTGTCAGTCAACCTGCTGACAGTGGACATCATGAAGATAGACTCAGCCCCCTGAAACCTGACCTTGCCTCATTTAAATAACTTCTCCTCAATAAAAGGGGTCAGCCGCGTGCTCTCACTCTCTCTTTCTGCAGACCCTTAAGGTCAGAGGAGCTGTCACAGCGACCCCAAAGAAAAAGGTGTTTGTGTCTCTGGTGGGGTTATTTTGCGCAGCCCAGTCGGCCCAGTTTAACTGGAGTGACCCCTGAGCCTTTTAGTCGCCAAGAGCAGAAACCCGGCACCCCTCCTTTTTCTCCATGTCTACTTCCCCTGCTGGTCCAGGACCCCTTCACTGTCAGCTGTGACAGCTTGATGGTCAGTTTGCCCCTCAGCTCTCCTGGGTGGGCTTCTGCCTGTGGTCAGGATGAATTTCCTAAAGACAAACCTGGCATGAGAGGCTGATTTCAGGGACAACTCAGTTAAGGTCATTAAGGTTACCCATGACCTCTTCCCCATACCCACCTCTTCCCCTTCCCACTACACTGGGAGGAAAATGGGAAAGGGATGCCACGACAGGTCACCCCTGGATCTGTTGGCATTCTGCCCACTCAAGTCTGGCCTACCCACCCCCACGTGCCCCCAAACCCATGCCTCTCTGGCCCCACCTAAGGACAGGCCCCGAATCTCTTCCTACAGCCTACCTATCCTCCAAGGGGTTGGGGTGAGGGTGGAATCCCACCTGGAGCAGCAGTGTGTAGGGAGTCTCACCATCCAGTAGCAAGGAGCAAAGGCAGCTGGGCAGGGCCCAGATTGGAGACTAGGCCTCCAGGTTCCTGGGCCTCTCCCTGGACACCCCCAGACCACACCTTGTTCACCCCTGTTCTTAGCAGCATCTTGTTCTGATTTCCCTAATCAGCCAGGTCTCTGGGAAGCAGGGAGCCCTATTCTGGACCCTAGAAGTGTCATTTCAGGGGGCCCCGTGTCGGGAGGTCAGTTCTTGGCCTTGAACCTTTCCTTGGGGGTTGACAGCCGCCCTTGCTCCAAGTGGCTCAAATGGAGTCACCCAGATGCAGAGGGGTTTATGATCAATGGTGGCTCTCCATTAAGACTGCCCAGGGACAAACCAGCCCCTGCTGAGGGGCAGTTCAGAAAGACGGAACTCAAAAGATCCAGCCAGAAGGAAGCTGGGCCACTTTGCTCCCTGTGGGGGTGTTCTGGGAGCAGGAGGAAGCTCCCCAAGGGCAGACCTGCCCTGCTTGCTGCTGGGTCCCAGGGTCTAGGACTGTGCCAGGCACAGAGTGGACCTCAGTCATAATGGGTGGAAGGAACAAGCCCAGGCCTCACAGGTACCGTGTGCACACAACCTAACCAGCCCCCATCACACCTGCACTTGAGCACAGGTGAGAACAAGGCTCACATCCCACTGGCCACCCTCTGTGCAGTTCATTGCAGCCCAGGCCAAGATGAAGAGGCCGAGGCAGACAGCAAGGCGACAGACAGTGCTGGAGCTGCTCCAATCCCTGTGTCCAGCAGGGCAGCCCTCGGGCCCGAGGTGGCCCATGTGCACAGGGAGAATCCGTGAGCAGTGCAGGCCCAGGGAGGAGAGCAGTGAGGAGGAGAAGGGCAGTCCCAGGAGGAGCCCAGCAGACCAGCAGAGTGAGAAAGACGACTGTATTGGATTTACAATTAACAAGATTTACAAAAAGGGGGGGTGGTGGTGGTCCTGGTGGAGCTGTTCCCTGACCCCCCCAGATCTGGGTGGGCCTGCAGGGAGCCTGTCTGACAGGCCAAGACCGGGACCCCCAGTCTGCTGAGTCCCCTCTGGCCACCCGAGCCCTGACGTCTGACGTCCAGTTGACCTTCGAGGTGGGGCCCAGGGGCCCTTGAGTCCACCTCGAGTGCCCGTGCCCCGTTGGGAAGGCCAGGTGAGGTCAGGGGGCATCGTACCGTTTTTTCTCCTCCTTCCATCTGGCTGACAGACAGACACTCAGTCCAAGAACTTGCCCTGGGGACTGCAGGCACTCAGATCCCACCGGAGGCCAAACCCAGGGCATCTGAGAAGGCTGCTGGTGCACTGGGAGGGAGGCTGGGGCCCCGCTGCCCCAGTGGCCCAGGCAGCTTGGTAAGGCACGTTTGCGAACTGCTCCCCATGGAGAGCACCCGATGCTGGTGCGAGCAGGAGTTGGTGCTGGCCACAGCGCCCAGCAGTATTGCTCAAGAGGTCGACACAGTATAGCAGGAGTGGGCCCGCCACCCTCCCCCCCCAGGTGCCGGGGTACATCCTCTGCTGGGGAGAGAGATAGTCAGCCACTGCTAATGGGGCCTCATGCCACAGGGCCACCCAGCACCAGGCATGGGCACCTTGCACTGTGCCCCGGCTGCACTGATGGTCTGAGGTCAGAGGTCGGTGACTTTGTTCTCAAGAGCAGCGGCGATTTGCTGCAGGCGGAAGGCCAGCTGCATTTTCTGGGCAGCAGGGTCCTCTTCCAGGGCATTGATTATCTGGGCAGGTGGGGAGAAGGGTGCTGGCATGAAGATCACAGTCTAGGGAGGAGTGTCCCATGTGTCCCACCCCAGGGACCAGACCCTACCTCGTCATAGTACTTCTGTGTGTACTGGTAGAGCTGGTGCAGTGCCACAAGGGTGTTCAGGGAGTCTGTGTGTGCCTGGGGATGAGAGTGTCACCCAGTGAGCCCCAGGGCAGGCAGACTGTGTGGCACCCCAGAGGGAGACAGGGAGGCCAGCCCATGAAACGTCAGACTGCGCTGTGGTGGCTGTGTGGTAGTGTGTGCATGTGAGTGCAAGCGCGGGCGCGCGCGAGCACACACACACACACACACACACACACACACACGAGCAGCCTCTCCTGCTCCAATGAGGAGCTCAGCGAGTCAGCGAGGCAGGCACAGCGGGTGGGGCAGGCTTCGCAGGCTCACTCCGCACAATGCCCAGGGTGCTGTGCTTACCCACTCCAGGGCAGTCACACCAGGTCCAAGCAGCCTGAGCAGCCAGCCCTCCCAGTCCCGCCCTCTTGCCATAACCTCACCCCTGGCTCAGCCTGGGGCAGCGGGAGGGTAGGCTCCACTCTGCCAGGCCTGTTACCGCTCACCCGGGAAATCTCTGCCAAGTGTGTGTTCATGTCCTGGTCGCTGACCTGTACCATCTGCCGGATCCCCTTGTAGTAACTGCAGGGACGGTGGTAGGAGTCTGAGGGTGGGCCTCGGGGCCTCCCAGGAACCCACAGCAAGCCCACGCCCTCCTCCCGACCACAGGGGATCCAGGGCAAGGCAGCACTCACTCCTCCACCATCTTCTTGTAGGTGGAGATCTCCTTGGCATACAGCAGCTTGTTGCTGGGCGAGTCCTATGGGATGAAGCCCTGTCATACCAGCTCAGGGTCCCCACCAAGAGGAACAGTGTCAGCCCTCCCCAGACTCCTGAAGCTTTCATTTGAAAAAAAAAAAAAAAAAATCATTTTTGTGGCACATGCCTGTAATCCCAGCTGCTTGGGAGGCTGAAGCAAGAAAATTGCAAGTTCAAGGCCATCTGAGGCAACTTAGTGACACCCTGTCTTAAAATAAATCAAAGAGGGCCGGGTGTGATGGCCCAGCAACGTGGCAGGCTGAAGCAGGAGGATCACAAGTTTTAAACTCGTCTCAGCAATGTAGCAAGACCCTGTCTCAAAATGAAAAATGAGAAGGGTTGGGGTGTGGCTCAGTGGTTAAGCACCCCTGAGTTTAGTCCCCAGTACAAAAACAAAACAAAACAACAGAGGTCTGGGTGGTAGACTGCTTGCCTAGCATGCAGAAGGTTCCATCCCCAATGCTACCAAAAAAAGGGGTAAAAATAAAGAACTAAAACTATATTTCTGTACTTTGTAGCAAAACTATTTCTGCTTATGCAAGGAGCGGGAGCTCGGGGCTGGGGAGTGTGGCTCAGTTGGTAGAGAGCTGGCCTCCCATGCACGAGGCCCTGGGTTCAATCCCTAGGACCACAAAAAAAGGAGGGGGGCTAGAGAGAGGAGGCCCTCTAGGGAGAGAAGGGGGATCCCAAGGAAGAGGAGAGTGGGGACCCCAGGAAGAGAACAGCGAGGGTCCCTGCAAGAAGAGAGTAGAACGTCCCAGGGATCTTTTCAGAGGCAGCCCCATGGTTCTGGCCACCTTCTACCTGGCTTTGTCCTAAGCTTTGACCCCAAAACGTGCAGATTCACACCGGACTGCTTTTGGTACCTCCCAAACTAACTCCCATCTCAGTCACTCACCACGGTTCCCCAGGTCACCTTGCATGGACCCTGTCCAGCAGGTCCTCCCGGGGAGCTGAGGCAGCTCCTCCCCAATGCGACCCCCCGCAGCACTCACGCGGCTCAGCTTGTGCTCCGTGCGCGTGCAGGCGTCCATGAAGGTCTGCGCGATGACCGACAGGGAGGCGTCCACCACCTCGTGGACATGCACGTCAAAGATGAAGTGCGGGTTCTTGAGGATGTTCACCCAGAACCGGAGCGGTAAACTGCGGCACCAAGACAGGGAGTGAGAGGCGGCGGAGGGCGGAG
>NW_025999964.1:475883-498010 GCF_001458135.2 Marmota marmota marmota | reverse complement strand
GGCGGAGGGCGGAGGGTGGAGGGCGGGGCCGCTGCGGCCTCACCTGTTGGTCTTCCAGATGTGAATGGTGTCCTCATCCTTGATGTCATGCTTTTCTGCCTGCTCGTCTAGGAAGTCGAAGAAGTACTTGACGGCCGGTGGCACCGCGTGACCAGGTGCCAGCACGCTCTGGAAGAAGTTGTCCACGAACTGCTGCAGTGTTCCCTGTAGGGAGGGGCTCGGCGTGACCCTCGAGTGGCAGCACTAGGGTGCATGTGCGCATGCGCAACTTGCCCACCCCCCACCTTGACAGAGAGCAGCCGCGTCAGGTAGATCTCGGTGATGGCCTTGGTTCGCTCTTTCTCCTTCATGCTGCCTCGCTTGGACTTGCCCTCATCCACCTCATCTGTCGGCCGCACAAGGTGCCACACCCGGTTCTCCTCCTCCAGGAGGGCATGGCCTGTAAGGAGTGGGGAGCTGAGGATTGGCCAGTCCCCTGTGCACCTAGCAGCTCCCCAGGTGGCCACACAGGGAGGACAGGGGACATGGGGTGGGCAGGAGGCACACGCTCACGTTCCCCAGGTAGGTCCTGCTGGCTGTCCTCTGGCTGCTGGGAGACCCCCACCTTAGACAGGATGAGGGTGGCTCCATCCCGAACCTGAGGACAGAGTCCTGAGGGTGGGCCGCGAGTCCCTGGCACTGGGGACCCCAGCCCACCCCACTGCCTGGGCTCGCTGCCCAAACTCACGTTGTAGTGCATCAGGGTGTTGATGCGTTTCCACCGGCCATCCCGCTGGGAGGTCAGGTCCAGGTCAGACAAGATCTGGGCTGTAGACCCAGGGCGCCACTCTGTGGGGGGACATGGTCCGGCTGACTGCCTGTCCCCAACTCAGAAGCCCCCAGCAAGATCCCTTCTGGGGACACAGAGCAAGCCCAGGGCTTTGTGCCCTTGGCCCCAGGGTGCTCACCCAGGACCACACTGTCCGGCTTGGGCCAGCAGGAGCAGGGCTGTGTGCGGTACACCTGGTCAATGATCTTCTCCTTGACCTGAGAGATGGTGTCGCAGTTGAGGACCTTGACCGGGACAGCATCCACCCCTTCATCCTGCACAATCACGCTCACCGTCTGCAGAGGGACGCAGGATAAAGAGAGGGTGGGGATGAGACCCCCTTCACCACCTCTGCCTGGGGCACCTAAGAGGACTCCGCTTTGCCCTTCCCCTGGCTTAGCAGGCAGTCTGGGGTTAGCTCAGGGGCGGCCCACTCTCACCTTGCCACTCGACCTCACAGGAGTTCATGCACCCACTTACCACCCCATGTGCCCTGTTGTGGGCTGGGGTGCTGAAGCACCTGGCCTGGGGTCAGGACATGCCCACGCCACCAAACACAGTCCTCCTGAGCATGACATGCATCGGCCACCTGGCACATGCCCAGCACAATGTGCCACATGGATGCAGACCCAGGGAAGGCTGTGGTCTTGGTGCTGGCCTGGGAACCCCTGGCCCCCCTGGCCCTCGAGGCTCCTGTTTGCAGCAGGGTGGGGTCCATACTCCTTTGCCCAGCCTCCAAGGGTCCCCGCAGCCCGCTGGCCCCGGGCGGCTCACCAGGGGTGCGTACTCCACGTCATCCCCCAGCAGCCCGGTGTCATTGAGGGTGTACTTGGCCTTCTTCTGCACGGCGTCCACTGGCCCCTTTTCTACCTGATGCTTGATGGCCTTGAAGAGCTTATACAGGGGCTCACCAGCACTGTCCTGGAGTAAGACAGGTGGCTGTATGAGCAGGAGGGGTGGGACTGACCACAGCTGCTGGGCACCTAGAGGGGTGGCACCACTTCACTCCACTTCCACTCTTGGGGGACCCACCTTGAGGTACTGGTACAGGCAGATGGACATCCAGTTGGACAGCATCCTCTCCACCACTGTCTCAGACCTGAGGATGCAGGGTAGGCTTGCACCCCCAAGGCCCAGATGGCTTTTCCAGCCCTGCCAACTCTCACACCAGCCTGGCCTTTCCATTCAGGCCCCGAGTCCCCGACAAGACAGGCGTGTGGGCAACACAGGCAACCCAGCCACCATCCCCACTGCCCCGACCTGAGGCTGAGATAGGGGCAGCAGCATGAACACAGGGCAGCAAGGGGTTGAAGCTAGCTGTGTCTGTCACCTGGGCCACAGTTCCACCCCTGGGCCACCCTCCATGGCCCAGCCCCCTGCTCACACCCACACACCTGCGCAACATCAGCTTGGGGTTCTTGGCCACCACGTACTGCTCCATGAGCTCCAGGAAGAGCGTGCGCATGATGTCTGTGTAGTACTCCAGCTTCCCGTGCAGTGCCACCGTCAGCAGGGATGCAAAGTAGACCTTGGCACGGGCGGAGAACTCACGCTGGCTCTCCAGGGTGTGGATGAACTGTGGGGCAGCCGTCAGAGCCCACTTGGCACCTCTGTCTGGCACCCGGTCCCACCTAGCCCTCCATCCACCCCGGGCCCAATCCTGCTCACGTTGATGAGGAAGGACTTGCTGTTGAGCAGGTTGGAGAACTGGTACAGGGCCTGCTCCACAACAGGCCGCCGCGACTCTGGGATGTCCAGCTTGCCCGTGATCATGACATCCTTGTCGCCGTCCTTGGAGGGCAGGAAGAAGACGCGGTCAGTGTAGGTCTTGTAGTCCAGCGTGGGGATGCCCGCCTCATGCACATCATTCGTCTGGTCCTCCATTTCGATCATCAGGTCTGGGGGACAGGAGGGTGGGGGGTGAGGCAGGCCTGGCCACACAGCCCTGGCCCTGCGCGCTGGCTGCCCACCCTGAGAGGTGGCGCACCTGTGAACTCCTTCTTGCAGCGGTCCCGCACGCTCTCCTCCAGACCCTCCAGCTGGGATTTGATCTTCTCGTACTCCCGCTCAGCCTGCTGGCTCTTCCTCCTGCAGGGCACAGAGGGTCCTCGGCCACTTAGGTGCCCGTGACCCTTCCGGAGGCTGAGTGTGGAACATGGGGGTGCTACAGTCTGCCCAGGGGCTTACCAGTAGCAGTAGACAGACACAGCAATGACAACCACCATGGGCACAATGACCAGCGGCAGGATGAGGCTGAGCGGCACATCACTCACACGCGTGTCGTACTCCACCCGGCCCAGCACCCACTCGCGGGAGCCGAACTTCACCTGTGAGGGAGGAAGGCTCAGTGCGGGAAGGCGAGGCCGCCGTGGTCGCCCTGGACCAGCCCAGGAAGGCAACCTCTCGACCTCCCAGCCTCACGCACAATGAACTCGGGCAGGTTGTGTGTGGTGTCTCGCTTCTGCCGCCGCTTGGGCGGGGGCTGCACCTCTGGGGGCTCGCAGTACAGGTCCGTCTCAGTGAGTGTCTTCATGATGCAGCGCTCGGCACCCACAAAAGCCTCGGCCTCCTGCAGCGTCATCGCCTTGTTCAGATTGGTGCCCTGAGAGGGCAGCAGAGGTCAGCATGGCCGAGAGGGAGCACTCAACCCAGACCCTACCCCAGGGCCCCAGAGCTGTGCCATCATCACCTGGGCATGGATGAGCTTGTTGACCTGCTTCTTGACGCCACCTGTGAAGTTCTCAAAAGTGGGGTCTGCCACATACTCGAAGGCACTGGCCTCGGTCCTGAGCAGGGCACGGTGCCCATCCATCTGTATCAGTGCTGTGAGGTTGTAGGCCTCCGGCTCCTCGGGGACAGCCGGGGACAAGAAGACGACTCTGGTGTCGTTGTAGAACACATACTCAGTGCCTGTGACCTGTAGAAAAGGGCCAGGCCATCAGGCCACTAGATGCAGACCTGCCCCTCACAGGCACATCCCCATTAGTCAACACCAGCAATGAGCCCCTGGGCCACACCAGGACTGACCATTGTGGGCTGTAGGGGTCCAGCCTCCCGCCGACGCCGCCAGGACTGTAGGGGCTCAGCAATGACCACCATGGCAAACTTCTGGATGAGGCTGAAGCCCTGACCAGTGACACTGATACTCCGGCCACCACTAGGGGATGGGAGTGGTGCCTTCAGCAGGAGGCGCCTGGCAGCTGGGGTAGGTGCCCTGCAGGCTATCCCACCACCTCCCATGTGTCCCCACCACAGGTCGGCATGGGCACAGATCAGGGGAGGCATGCAGCCGTGTCACAGGCAGGGCAGGGGCACTTGGGGCCTGAGAGCACCGTGCCCAAGCGTGCCTAGGAGGAAGCCCATCTGGGTGCAGTGGGGTTTTCCAGAGGACTCCTGCTGCCCAGCCCTGTCCCGCCCTGCCCCACCCTGCCACATTCCTTTGAGCTGGGTCAGTAGAGGGCACCAAGGAGGTAGCTGGACACGATATTGGTCGGGGAAAGGAGGGGCACTGGCCAGTGTGGGGAAGGGCTGCACCTGACAAAGCTTCGAAGCGGCTCAAAGGCCCGCAGCACTGGGTTCTCCCGGAAGGTGAAGGAGACTCCAGGGCTGGACACGCGGGAGCCCCCGTAGGAGATCTCCAGGGCCACCTCTCCCAGAGTGGACTGGGGTCCTGTGACGCACTGCAGCTGTACCCCAAACTTGGTCCTGGGGTGGGAGGTGCCAGTCAGCATCAACCAGCCCTGGGTCAGCACACTGGGCTGGTTCCACTGCGCACTCCAGGGCAGACTCATGGTCATGGTGGGAATACCCCTATCCTGTCCCCAGGGCCAGGGCCAACCAGACTGGGCAGCTGTGGCGACACCCACACTTCACAAGGGACGCCACTGAGGGTCACCCGCACGTCCTCCTTAGAGCCTGTGTCCAGATGGGTGCCACTGATGGTCAGCGTGGTCCCTCCTGCTTGTGGCCCCTGCCTTGGTTCCACACTCAGGGGCTGGGGCTCCTGAAAGAGTAACAGGCGTGTGGGGTTAGTGCAGGGGCCTGGGGGACGCAGCGCCCAGGCTTGGACCTCCACCACACAGTAACTGCTGCTAGATTGCAGGACAGAGCCCGGGTTCAGCAGCCCTCAACCTTCCCAGCTAGTAAATGGAGTCCAGCACTCAGGCCCAGGTGCTTACTTGGTAGGTAAACTGGACACTGGGTGGTGAGTGGCCAAGCTTCCCGTTGACATCCACCTCGATGCCCCCGGTGGAGGACATCTCTGCAGCCTCGGTCACACACACGATCCTGGCGGAACAGAACCCACGGGCTCCTGCACACCTGGGAGTGCGTCCCACCTGCTCTAGGTCCCTCACCGTCCTCAGGTCTCCACCTGCCCAGCCATGGGTCCTGGGGCCCCAGTCTGAGGGCAACCCACTTACCGGGTGGACACAGAGTAACGTTCTGGCTCAAAGGCACAGTTCTGTCCAGCCACAGTGATCCTCTTGACATCATCTGCTTTGATGCCCAAATTGGACCCAAGGATGGTGACGCGGATGCCCCCACCCAGGGGACCAGTCTCAGGCTGGATCTGAAATTGGCAGAGCACAGTGACCTGGTGGCTCTGGCAGGCTGGGGATGTGAGGACAGGGCCCAGGCCAGGCTGGAACAAAACTCACCCTAGTGATGACTGGTGGCGGGCACTCAGACGTGGCATTGCTGCACAGAGCCCCGTACACACACCGGCTCTGCCCACGGCACCACACACACCTATAGGCAGGGTCAGCAGCCAGGCACAGGCTGCAGTCACTGCGGCCAAAGGAGCAGTTGTAGAGGGTCACTGTGGAGGAAAGTGCAGTGGTCAGCTGGACCACCTGACTGCCCACTCCCACCCTTGCCTGGACCCACTCACCTTGCAGCTTGCTGTCAATGTTCTTGCCATAGGACTTGACGTACAGGTGTAGGGACAGAGTCTCATTGGCATCGTGGGACAGCTGAGGGGACACATGGGAATACACTGCACTTTCTGGCCCCAGGGGTCACCAGGGTGATCACACAATAGCCACATGGTCCCCTCACTGCTGAGGCCAGAAGTAGGAGGACGTCAGACACAAAGTGCGCACGCGCGCACACACACACACACACACACACACAGTGTGCTGGGTGTACCCGGGAGGGGAAAGGGATATGTCCTCTGGTGACAAGCAGACAGACACATGCTATAGGGTGGGGTGGTGAGCCCCCGGCCAGGTCCAGGCCCCTCCCCTTACCATCCTGGAAGGAATGCCTCCCAGGGACCCTCAGGTCAGGGAGCCTGACCTACCTGTTCTAGAACCATACCTTTGGCGTCCGAAAGAAGAAGGTCCCTGGCTCCTGCACAGTCACTGGCTCCTCGAACTTGAGCAGGTCGCTACCCACATACAGGGAGGACCCCTACAGACAGTCTAGTCAGGATGCTCTGGACAAGCCAGCCCATCTGCCCTGGCCTTCCTCCTGAGAACCCCCAAGCCTCAGTGCTCCTGGGGTTGGTAACCAATCCTCTCCCAACATGACCCACTGGGCCCCGAGACCACTCCAGTCCTACCCAGGTGGGCAGAAGCCTCTGAACATCCCTGTGATTACCAGGAGCCCTAGCTCCAAGGGGGGATGCAAGCCCCCCTGACCCCCCCACCTGCCTGGCCCAGGTCTCCCCACCTTGACTGTGTCCAGATTCTTGCCCTGGAAAATCACATCTGTCTCGTGGTTCATAGGGATGACCAGAGGACTGGGGTTCAGGAACTGTGGGCAGTTGTCCTCCTACAAGAGAATAATGCTGGTCAGGTGCTGCCCAGCCACAGCCAAGCAGCCAGGCCCCCACAGCCCCAGGGCCCTCACCATGTGGGCGCGAATGATGCCCTCCTCGGGGTTGGGCGAGGCCTCCCGACACTCATGGTACCGTAGGTCCCACTGGCAGGTCCAGCGGTTGCTGGCGCAGGAAATGCACCTGGGGAGAGGGGCAGGAAGGCCGTGAGAGGAGTCCAGGTCTGGGGGAGGCGCTCCAGGGGCAACAGAAGGCCATGAGAGGCGTCCAGGGGCAGCAGACTCACGGCAGGTTTTCCACGAGCCTCATGGCCTCTCGGCAGTCATAGAAGGGGTACTGGTGGGAGGTGAGGAAGACATCATCTCGTCGGAAGAGGAGCTGGATGCTCACAGCCACATGGTCTGTAGACAGCAGTGGGGGACCGTGTCAGGGGAGGCCACAGACTGGAGGGGCGAGGGGCAGGAGATGGGAAGGACCTGGAGTTGGGTCTCCCCTGTCAGAGCCAGGAACACAGGGCATAGCGAGGCCTTCCACCTGCCATCAGACCTCGGTCAGGTCAGCTCCCAGGCTGGAGCTCGCATTTCTCCCCTGGGCCTGGCTGCCCCCTCTTGCGGAGGGCAGTGGCTCCTTGGAGTCTGGGCGGGAGGGTCTGCCAGGTCCCTACCCACGTCACTGCCCCCAAAACTCAAAGGACAGGGGCACAGTGCCCTGCCTGGCCTACTGATGAGCTCCCCTGCCTTTTGGGACAGAACTGCCTATCTCAGGCTGTACAGGGCTGGGAGTGGACAGGAGCCTCTGCATAGACCTTGGTGCCTGGAACCTGGCCCAGCCACTACTGGTAAGGGGAGCCTTCCTGGCTCCTCTTGCTCTGGGGAGAAACAAGGCTGGCGTGCTCCTGCTTAGGGTGGGGCCCACTGCAGACAGCACGGGTACATGGGGCCACCTGCTCATGTACCCCACCTCCCAGCACCATCCTACCCCAGGCTCTGGACGTGCACCCGGGAAGCCTGCCCAGCACGGGCTCCTGTGAGCTCAGTGATGGACGTGAGTGGATCAGAGCACAGCATGCACAGGGGAGGAGATCTGCTCCCAGGAGCTGTGGCGGGGCCTCACCCTGACCAGTTGGTGTGCTGGGGATGCTGCTTGGGGAGTTGCAGATGACGGCGTTGCCCTCCACACGGGCAGGGTGTGGTGGTGATTCACCAAAGAGACACAGCACCTCATCCTTCTCGGTCAGGGCTGGGAGAGGGCTGACGGTCAGCTGCACCTGAAAGGGACAGTAGCTCACACCAGGAGCCCTCACCCCCCAGCACTGGGTTCTGCCTGCCCATTCTCTGGCAGCTCCCAGGTGGGGCCTGGGTCTGTTCTGGGTACACAGGATCTCGCCCTACCCAGCCCCAAAGGATCCCCTGACTGTTCAACAGTTCTAGGCCCTGCCTCTGCCCTACACCTGACCGACCACCAGTGACGCCCGTCCTCTGCTACGCACCTCCCCCTGAGCCCGGCGGCTCATGTTCTGAGGCTGGGCATCAGTGACGGTGACACAGGACTTGTTCCGGCTCCACAGCCAGTGGTTGGTCTCCTCGGCCCGCGGGCATTCAGCCCTTCTGGTGCATCTGTGAGGACAAGGGGTGGCTTCAGCCCTAGTACCCTCGGGCCCCCATGTAGGTCTTGTCCTGGCCAGGACAGGGCTGTCCCCAGCTCACAGCCCTCCAGGGCAAGGCCAAGGTGCTCACCGTCCCTCGACGACACACCAGCCACAGTAGGGGTCCTGGGAGTCACGGCACTGTGCGCAGGTTGGGTAGCTCAGACACTCCTGTACTGGTAGCCGGAACACCTAGGGGTGGCAGGGCCATGGGGACACGGCTGCAGACACAGGGCCTTTCTCAGCCCCTGGTCTCCTGGGACTACCAACCTGTCCCCACCTTCACCCTCTGGGCCTTGAAAACCCAGCTCCAACTCAGGTTGTAGGTGTTAGGAGCAGTTGCAGACTAGGCTCCAGATGACCCTGGCTCGTGGCCATGTGGTCCAGGGTCCAGATGGGACAGGTCTTGGCTATACTGCTTCCCTGAGCCCAGGTCCTCTGAACCTCCTCCCTCTGGGGGGCACCTGAGCATCTTGGGAACTCCTAGGGCTGGCTTAAGGGGCTCCTTGTCTCCCTCCATACCTCGGACACTGAACCAGGTCCCCTCTGCTAAGATGGGGTGGGGAAGGACCAGAGAGGAGCTGCAGTTGAGGCATAGGACAGATGGCCATAGTGACAGGGATTGAATTAATGGTGTCTTGGGCTGCAGCACTGTCTGGGACACAACCTGGCTGCCCTGTGTCCAAGAACCCAAGCAGAGGCACCCTAGGCCTGTCACAGTGGCCTGGGCCCCACAGCCTCCTGGGGCTGCACCTAGGCTGACCTTGTCCTGGGTCATGGCATATAGACTGGACAGATCTCCAGACAGCACCAGGTCCTGCTTGATCCTCTTGTTGATCTCCACGAGGATGGAGCTGTACTCCTCTGAGGTGCCATCAGGAGCCAGGTACACCTGGGCACGAGGGCAGCTGTGAGGGTCAGGCCCTTGCCCACAGACAGCCTGACAGAACCTTCCTTGCCGGGCCCAGGGCCTCACCTTGAGGATCCGGCCGTCAGAAGTGCCCAGGAAAGCAACAGTATGGCCGTTCCCAGCGGTCACTGTCACAGCTGTCAGATTGAGGCCTCCACGCTGCAGCACAGCCGTGGCCGTGAGTCCATCACGGCTGCCCAGGGGATAGGGCAGGTGCTCCGAACCACACGGGAAGCTCTTGCTGGCGCCCTGCAGACACAGTGTCATCAGCAGGCGTCAGCCCTCCTGACCTAAGGACCTTCTCCACTGGAGATCCAAGCTGACCTTCCGCCTGTGTCCTATGCTCACTCCACGTGTGGCACTGGGGTGCTAAACGGACACACTGAGATGCAGCACCCATAGGCACCGCGTCATGCCGACCTGAACCCCAGCTACAACGCCCTCACACCCCTTCCAAGCAGGAGGGGATGTGGAAATCCCTGAAGATACCAAAGGAACGCACCAGCAAGTGGCCCCCACACTGGATGTCGCCATGGAAGGGCTTGTAGAAGGTGTCCCGGCTCGCCTCCCGGGTGCCCGTGTAGCAGGCGTTGCGGTTGGCCTCCATCTTGGCATGGACTTCCTCTAGCGGGAATAGGCAGAGGCCCGCCCCAAGCCCCCCATTGCTCCGGCCGTCCCTACTGAAGACAGCGTAGAGGACCCTGCCGGTGGCACCTGGTGTGGCTACAGAGGCTGCCAGGCAGGCCCCGAAGGCAGGGCCCTGGGGGTCGCTGGGGCCCCGGCACTGTAGGTCCATCTCCACGTAGGAGTAGTAGGAGGGGTCATCTTTGCACATGCGTGCCAGCAGTGTGCGGTTTCGGGCTGGGTGCTTGTCCTGCTGGTTGAAGACAAAGAAGACATACGGGCCATCCTCAAAGGCCGCCACGAACTGCTGTGTGTTGGTGGACAGGTAGCCAGCCTTGAAGGTGGTGTGGTCTGAGTAAGCTTCGAAGGCTTCCCTGCCCTCAGCCCGGTCCAGGAGGCGGGTGCTCACGATGATGCCATTGTCGTGCGGCCCGTTGCCTTTGCCCACAAACAGCACCCGTTCACCATCAGGGCCTGTAGAGCTGACCAGTCCCACGGTGGCCACACTCTCGTCGTTGCTGGCCACAAAGGACTTCTCGCCGCTGCCGTCCTCGTAGAAGAGAAGCACGGAGATGTTGCTCAGGGCACGCAGGGCACAGATGCCCTTGAAGAGGCTGCCGCACTCCACCAGGCGCTTCCCGGGCAGGTCCAGCAGCAGCAGCTGGTTGGCATTGTCAGTGGGCACTGCCTCATGGCACTGGCTGGCCTCGATGGGCGGTGTGCACTTCTTGTTGTCCAGGGCAGGGCCTGTGACGGCCTGCTGCTGGAGGTGTAGGTCCGCACTCAACTGGAAGAGCACGTTCACTGCCCCCACGTATACCACACCTGAGGCCTCGTCCACCACCAGGTGGTTCAGCTCCATCTCGCTGCAGAAGACGTTCAGCTTGCGGGGCCGCAGGCCCACACTCGGGCCCACCAGCCCCAGGAAGGTCAGGGCCCACAGTGGCAGTGCCATCTCCCAAGGTCCCTATGGGGAGAGAGAAGGGTCAGAGAAGCCTCGGATCCTTCCCCCTCCTTCCTGCCCCCAATGACCAGAACAGAGGCCAGAAGGGTTGGGGACTCGAATGAGTGGGGGAACAGCCCCCGCAGACTGAAGGAAATCATTTCCCAGCCTTCTCAGGAAACTCTGCCATAGTCTAACCTACAAGTGGGGCTAAGGCCTGGCCACTGCACACAGGAGTCGGGTCCTGGCCTCCACCTCCTAGTACTCAGCGTCCTGCAGGCTGGGCCTCAAAGCAATGTCCCCCAGAACATTCACACACATGCCTCTACCCCAAGAAACTACAGATGGTCACAGGGCATGGGCCCCAGGCTGACTGACAGACCCTGACACGTGAGCAGGTGGACCATACCCCGCTCTCCACATGATGCAGCTGAAAGTGAACTGGGCTGCTGTGCCTGGTTCAGCTGCCCCACGCGCCCACCAGGCCTTCTGACCCAGCCTGGCCCACCTCCCTGGAGCCACCCAGGAAAGTTACTGATCTGCCTCTGACCACTGCACACCCGCCCTTAGGCACCACAGTCGGTGTCCATCCTCAGAAGAGCAGGAAGGTGTCTGATCTGGTCATGGCCTGGAGGCCTTGGGTGCAACTGGGCTGACTGGAATGCGGTGGTTTGTTCTCATGGACCCTGCCTCTCTTCTATCAAGCCTTTGCTCAGGTCTCCAGGGTTATGGCCAGGCCACAGGCAGCCCAGGCCATAACCATTCTGTTTCCATTCTGCATCTCTCTGTTCCAATTGGCCATAAGCCTTCTCAAACCTCCTGAGAAAGTAACCAAATGAAGAAGAAGCAACCCCCTACTGACAGAGCCCTCCCCACCCCAGGATCACAGGGGTGGTGGGGGAGAGAGCTGACCTTGGCCAGCCTCCCATCCCAGAAGAGGTCTCCTGGCCAGGCAGCTCCTGTCTCTCACAGAACCCTGACCCTGCACCCAGGGTCCCCAAACATCAATATAAGCCCAGAGGCCTCGAGAAATGGGGATCACCAGCAGGCTACTTAGGATTCCCTGGAGGATATCCAGAGGTGGGCATGTCGGGCTGCTTGGAGATGGCAGGGAGGCTGGAAAGTGCTAGAGGACAGGTGAAGGTGCTCCACAGCAGCTGTGGGGGGAGCAGGGGGACCCAGGCGTCACCAAGATAGGAGCGGTCAGGGTGGAAAAGGTGCGGCTTAGTCAGGACCCCAGGGCAGGAAAAGGGTTCCAATCCAGGCAGGGCCCGGGTCTATGGGCCTCTCTGGCCTGGCTGCTGGTCCAGGGAGAGGAGGGGAAAGCAGGAGAGGACTGCCACAACCCCAGGCCTCCATGGCCAGCCAGCACCTGGCTGTGCCAGGAAAGGTGCACAGCACTGGGCAGTACTCCTCAACCCCAGAGGCCAGAGGCCCAAGTGCTGGCTGCTCCTGCTCCCGGGCTGGGGCCAGGCCAGAGGCAGCCCAGCCTGGAATGAATGGAATGTTGGGGGGGAGGCACAGTGAGCCACCCCACAGGGATGCAGCCTGGACCCTGCCAGTGCAAAGTGAGGGCTTCAACCTGGAGCTGACTCAGTGGGGGCCGCCAAGGGTCAGGAAAGTTCTTGCCTTGGCCCCACTCTGCCAGCACTCTGGGCACTGGTGGAGGGGTCCCTCCCTGACCTGCTGACTCACAAGAGCCCAGGGCAATAGAGGTAGCTCTTGCCCTCTGGTTAACGCCAACCTGGGCTGGCATACCTGGGGGGCCCAGTGAAGCCCAGTAGACCCTGATGCTGTAGCCCCAGCCCGGATACCCTGTGGCTGCCTGGCATACTGCCTGGAGGCCAGGATCTGCCCCAGCACCCCCTGAGACAGTGGGCGGAGCACAGCTCAAACCTCAGGCCTTATAGGGTGGTAGGAGGGGCTGGGATCGCACTCCCCAGCTCTTCTACTTCCTGGACAAACAAGACCTCAGGCAACCTGTCCCGCCGGCCCAGGAGCAAAGGGCGCCCACCTGACCACTACAGAGCTGAGGCCACAGGCGGCGCCAGGCACAGCTGGCTGGCTTCCTGCTGCTGGTTCCTGGAATGAGGGGGCGGCAGCGGGCGCTTCCTGTTTTGAACTCAGTCTAGGACCCCCACTTACAGGGCTGGTGGGAATTTCCCCAGCGGCACCAGCCTTCTTCCCAACTGAAGTTCAGAGGTGCACTTCCAAGAAGCCACTTAAATTCCAGGCTACTGCAGGCTGGGAAGTGTCTGGGCCGGCACCCCACCCCCAGCCCAAACTTTCAGGCCTATGTTCCCAGAACCCAGTGCCCAGCCCCCCTGGGCAAGACCCGGGGAACTCAGGGAAGCACTCCCTCCCAGGATCAACTGAGCCTAAACACTGCACCCCTGCCCTCTGAGCTCCTGTCTCTAGGTCTGACCATTGATCTATCCAACCAGGACAGGATGTGGGAAGGGCAAGAGAGATGTGCACGGACATATCCTGCCCAGACAGCATCAGGACACCTGGAGGGTTGGGTCCCAGCACTCTAGCTAGTCTGCACAGCCCCAGCCACCCACTCACCGAGGCTCAGGGGCTCCACATCAGTCTCCACTCCAGGCAGGCATTGAGACTCTCTAGGAGGAAAGGAGAGAGTCACACTAGGAGGCTGGCTCACCCCAACCCATCTCTGCTCCATATGGCGGGGGGAGGGAGACAGGACCTCATCCTGGCACCACCCCTCCCTCAGACACCTCTACATTCATTTGGTCTTTCCAGAACATGGCGTGGCTGTGCCCTTTTCTCTGCTCACAGGCAGGGGCAGTGTATTTTAGCCTTTTTAAACTAGGTATGCATTATTACTTTGATTACAACATCTATTTTCTGAAAAACATGCAGATCCATGAACTCACATTTCTACTTACTAGCTGTGTGATCTTGGGCAAGTTACTTCTCTGTGCCTCATTTCCCCATCTGTGAAATGGAGACAATAACAGTGAGCTACCCCAGGAGTTTATAAGGTCTAAATGAATTCATTCATGAAAAGTCCCTGAGATGTCACACTGTAGCCCCTCGGAAACACCTGCTATTGTTTCCTCTCAGTCTGGATGTATAGCTCCTTACTCTCTGTCGGGAGGCATAGCACAATACCTTGCAGTATGGCTGGCTTGCTGTAGGGAAAAACCAGTAACCACAGTATCCCACCAGAGACCAGAGGCACCCTGGAAAACTGCGTGGCAAATGAGGTGGTGGTCTGTGCTGACCCAGCAGAGCCCAGACCTGTCCTGGAGGGAAGGCTGTGGAACAGGGTTCCACCCACCTGTCTTCACCAGTGTTAAGTGCTGGAAAGATTTAAAAGCCTTTATCCAACTTGAAAACAGTGGGAAATCTTGGGGTAAGGGAGGAGGGGGCTAGGACAGCAAGTAACTTTGTCATTTTTTGGAAGAAAAAAAAAAGACCATATTTAAATATTACTTGTCTAAATAAAAAGAGATACACCTGATAATCACCCAAGGTGATTCCTCAGCCTTCCCCCCCCCCCGCCCCCAAGCTTCTTCTCCTCATGGCAGACCTCAAGCTCTCTACAGGGGGTCTGCTAAGGTCAAGGGAGGCTGGCCTCTCCTGAGGGAATACTCTCATCTTGAGTCCACACCCCATAAGGGTCTGACCCAAGGAATACGCTGACCAGGCAGGCCCACCACACAGCAGTCTCCCTAGGCAATGAAACCAGGATCCCTTCAGCCCTCTAGGTCACTAAGCCCTCTGGGGCCCTGGACAGCCAGACTCAGGCTTGCAACTCCCCCCTGCCATCCTGCCCCAAGCACCAGACTGCACCTTCTCTCAGGATGTCCTTCCCATAGCCCAGATGACCATTTTCCTAGGTGCTCCCAGGCCAGGCCAGCAGGCCAGAGCCCCAGCTCCAGGGCCTCGCCAAGGAGGCTGCGGTCCCACCTCAAGGGCCAGCTCTGCAGCCAGGACATGGGGTTCCCACACCAGCTCTACCATTTTCTAGCTGGACTATGTGGACTACTTACAAAGCTGCTCTGTGCCTTAGTGTCCCCATGAGTTTGCTGGGGCTAATAACAGTTTCCACCTCCAAGGGCTGCAAAACTCCTACCCATTCTTCAGAACCCTGAGATGCCCTCCCAGATGGGCCCTGCAGGACTGTCACTCATCCTCTATGGTCTTCACTGAGGGGCCCTATGGGTGGGTGTAAAGCAAAGGGGAATGAGAGCACTTGGATCCCCTACTCCAGCCCCCAAAGCACCTTGGCCTCTCTGAAGCCCTTGCTGTGTAGGACCAGCTAGAGCCCCTTACTACGTATCTGGGGTGCCATGGCTTTCTTCCGCAGGTCCCTCTCTGTCCCCCAGGCCCCGCACACAGGCTAGCTCTATCCACCCCTAACCCCAGGGGAAGGAGAGCAAGAGGGACCTGAAGAGCAGTCTCCTTCAGATAGGCCCCAGGGCTGGGGTGATCTGTCCTGTCCCCCTCCCCAGTCCTGCTGGGCAGTGCTAGTTTGAGTACCCCAGGTTCCAGGACTCAGCCTACCCACAGGGCTCTAGAGTGGGGTAGAGTGTGTGGGGGGATCTTTCCATGTCAGCATCTTTTTATTTTTTCTTTCTAGTTTGTAGATGGGCACAATACCTTTATTTTGTTTATTTTTATGTGGTGCTGAGGGTCAAACCAGTGCCTCACATATCCTGAGCCAGTGCTCTGCCACTGAGCTACACAGCCCTATCCCTCATGTTAGCATCTTCAAACAAACTTAAATTGAGCACCCCCGCCCCCCCCATACTGGGATTTATACCCAGGGGTGCTCTACCTCTGAGCCTGTACCCCCCCCCTATTTTTTATTGTGAAACGGGATCTTGCAGAGTTGCCCGGGCTGTTCTAGAACTTGTGATCCTTCTGCCTGCGCTTCCCCATTAGTTGGGGTTACAGGCACACACGACAGTACCCCTATCAGATTGAGCAATTTCTTAACACTAAAATAAAATCAGTGCGAAGCTGTCAAGCCCAGCAGGAGGAGGGCCCCTCTTGGCCAATCCAGCAGGCTGTGGGTTCCAGAAGGGAAGCCAGGCAAGGTCGGAGACCAACACGAGGCTGAGGCTCAGACACAGGCCTAAGTGTACAAAGGGCAGACTCCTCCCGCAGTCCAGGCTCAGACCCAGGTGCAGACAGGTACAACCCTCCAGCGGCCTTAAGCCCTGTGGGGGAGGGCCTTAAGCCCTGTGGTGGTCCAGAGGTTGGTGGACCAGTGAGCTCAGGCCGGGCGCTGGGGGACCGGATGGGGGGCTCTAACCGGGAGGTAGGTCGGGGCCGCGCCGCCTCCCTCCCCTCCCCTTCCCCGCCGGCAGCCAGCTGCCGGGAGGCGTGACTCCGCTTCTGCGACGACAACGCAAATCTGCAATTAGCCGGGAGCGTTAAACAAATCAGAAGAAACAAAACAGGCCGCGGAGCCGCCAAATCCGAGCCTCCGCTGTTTTCAAAACAAGCCCGAGGGAGGGGCCGGCGGCGGGGTCTGAGGACACGTCAGGTGAAGGCGCCAGGACCACCAGGGGCTCCCCAAGAAGCATGAGCTCCCACAGCATCTGCACATGGGTCAGCACGGGCTGAAAGCACCTGGTGCCAGGCAGCANAATCCCGCGCGCCACAGCGCGGGGATCACCCGCCCGCGCCCTCCGGGTGTTTCCCCGCACCTCAGGACACACCTGGGAACACACGTGGACCCCTGCTCTCAGAGTGAGCTTCATCAGGCCCGGGGACCCCACGGAGCCATAGACACGACAGCGATGGAAACGGTTACGTGGCCCTGCGAGACGTCCCATGGGGCGCTTACCTGGCGTCAAGCACAGCTGAGCGCAGAACCGGCTAGTACCTACCCAAGTCCGCCCTGGCCTGAGAAGGGGCCGCAGTGGACGGTTCCGCCCACTGCTGGTGGCTCCGCCCCTGCCCAGGGTTGATCCCTGGGCTCCTTCCCCAACTCAGCTGTCAGCCAACCACGCAGGACACCACTCCCAGCAGCCTCCTGTAGGACCCCGAACCTGGGGTTGGCGTCGTGTGACAGTCTCCCCAGATGAAGACCGAACTCTTCCGGGCAACCTGACCTAGGAGCGGGGTGGGGCTCCAGGGACAGACTGACGTCCTAGCCTGTGTCTTGCGTCAGCGACCAGAGCCTCCCACAGGACTCAGGGCAAGGTCCCCTCCCAGGTGGAGGGTGCCTACCTCTTTCCCACCAGACCAGGCTATCGGTTCTGGCTTCCACCTACCTCCACAAGTCTGGGCTATATGTCCAGCTACAAAAGGCACACCTGGCTTCCTCAAAAGGCTTTCCTTCGGGGTGAGTCAGCCTGAGTTCCAGCTTGTCCACTTTCCATGCTCCCTACCCTGGGATGCATCCAGGCCACCTCAGTCTCTGTCTGAGGCCTAAGGTCATCTAGTGCCCACGGTCTTGCATCAAGCCCCTGGTCCTTAGTGCCCAAGGTTCACCCGGAAAAACCCCAAGATGCCTGCCCTAGTCCCTCCTTCCATGCCAAACTGCAGCCTCTGAACACTGTGGGGTCCTTAGACATGGTCTTCAAGCTACCAGCCATTGAGCTCCCCACCCCCACCACTTCTGAAACAATGGTGTGTGGCCTCCTCAGCCTTCCCCCCCCCCCACAACCCACCTGCTACACCAGAAGCGCAGGTCCTCTCAGGCCCTGGAAGCAAAAGGTGGCCCCTTGCCCCTATATACCAGGCCTGCAGAACCACTACCTTCCCACTAACAGCCCCTTTTTGTGCTCCAGCTACCACACCTTTCTCCCCACTTCTGTCCCTACCACACCGCAGACCTTCAAACTTAGCTCCCCACAGCATATCACCCTTCATCAACTTGTGGTGCTCCCAGAGGACCCCAAACTCAGCCAGCTGAGAGGACACAATGGGTCCTGTCACTCAAGCCAGCGGAAAGCTGGCTAGCTGGTTCAGCAAATCAAGAGTGCAGATAGCAGTCTGGCCACAGAAGGGCTCTTTTGGGACCCAGAGACCCTGAGCTGCTGCCTGTTTGCCTTCCTACCCCTTTTGTGTGCTCCCACCTCATCTCCCCTTTCCCAGGCTCACCCCAGCGGTGGGTGGTGAGAGATTAGGTCCTGGCTGGATAAGCTCATGCAGGATGCAGCTGGCCCAGAACCAGCTCTGCCTAGAGCCCCCCTCCAGGGACATGGTGAGCAGGAGGTGGGGAAATATGGGGGTGGATGGGTGAGGGCCCCAGTGAGCGGGAGGAACCAGCAAGGTCTGTAATCTCCCTGTCAGCCTGTCAGCACAGCGCCTCGGCGGTCACCCCAGCCCCGCCTCCCCATCACAGCAGAACCCTACAATTAGCTTGGGGCACCTCGCCAAACTTGGGTGCCAGCTACCACTCACATGTGACCACACATGTGCAGGCACACATGTCTGTGACTGATGGAAGCACCCTGCCAAAAGGGGTCTTGCATCAGTACCCAGATTTGTCCCCAGGAAAAGAAGCTGGAGGGAGACACCCACACCCAGTACTTGGGATCTCCCCAGGTCCCAGCACAGTCAGTTCCGGGCTGTGAGGCTCTCAGAGGTGGACAGGTAGGAGCTGGCCTCCAGGGAGGGGCTGTGTGGGAAAGGTGGGCAGGCCATGTCAGCCAAGGGAATGGGCTACCTGATGAGTCTCCTGTCCAGCCTGGGCTAGGGGGCTGGCAGGCACACGGTGCTACTAGGAGTGCTGGGCAGTACTGGAATCCAGCCTGGGGCTGAACCAGTGAGAACAGAACTGGGATTTCCCAGGGGAGATATGCCCAGCTCAGAGTGGGAGCCTGGCCTCCCTGCAACACACCCAGGGAGGAGCCCCCATTTCTCTCTTGGAGGGCAGGCCCACCTGCTCAGTTCAGTAAGGGGCTTGGACACAGGAGGGTCTGGCTAGGGGCCATGGACCTCAGGTCTAGATGTTAAACCCAGGGAGACAAGGAGTGGTTCCACAGGAGACACTACTGGACAAGGGGCCACCTGGGTCTCCCCACATTTTCTCCCATCCTGACATCCTCTTCTGGGTCCTAAGGATACTCAGGGTGGTCCTCAAAATCAGGCCTGTTGCCAAGGTGGAGGTAGGGAAGCCAATCTGGAGGATTATCTCTGAGGCTACAAGGGAGGGGTGGGTCAAGCTGGAGCCCCTCCTACCACCGGCACTTTATCTCCGCCAGCTTGCCCAGCTCAACTTAAAATAGCTTCTCTCACTTGCTTGATTGACAGAAGAAATGGTCCCAGTGTCAAGTGGGTGAGGTCATTGGGCAGGAGGCAGGCCCAACCAGGGTTCCTCTTCTCTCCTTGCCCCAGGGCAGTTGTTGTCTTCCAGGCAAAGAACACACAGCTGGGCTCAGTGTGCCCTGGACCCTCACTCTCCTCCATAGCAGGCCCTAGCTCTGAAAACTCTAGGGAGGGGAGCCAGGATGACAGCGTCCCCGCCTCCTATTGGTTCTTGAACCTCCCTTCCAGTCTAGGTCCCTGCAAGGCTCAGGTTATTTCCAAGCCCCAACTTCCTGTCAAGCTGTGCCCTCTGTAACACACACTGCAAGCTCTCCATTCCTCCAAGGCAGATCCACACTGGTGGGCTGGCATTGTCCTCAGACCCCCAGCTTAGGTCCTGGGAAGGGCCCAGGAGAACATGTGCAGAACAGCAAACCCTCTTACCTGTTTCAGCACCCTGCTGGGGCTGAGAAGCCTTCACAGTTGCCTATCCCCCAGATATATCTCCACAACTGGCACCAATGAGACAGGCAGGCCCATACAGCCCCACACAGGTGGCATGATGGCTCAGGGGCCAGAGGCAGAACAGAAAGCTACCTGGTAAGAGAGACCCCACCCTGCACAGGGCCAGCTGACTGGAGCCATTCCCGCCAGGGAGCAGATGCCCCTGAAAGGCAGACAAGGCTTTTCCCTCCTCCTTCCTCTTGCTGAGGAGAATGCCCAGCTGGGGCAGCCTCAGGCACAGAGATCTGAGCTGGTCCTACATGAGGACTGCTGGTCAGCTGTACCAGAGGGGCCAGGCACTTGGGACCCAGATGCGATGGGAGAACTTGGGTGAGAACCACGGCTACACCACAGAGCCTGCCTTTCTCTGCTCAAGGCCCTGAGCCAGGTCTCAGCTGGCACTAAAATGGGGAACTGCCGGGGTTTCAGAACCCCAGGGATCTCAGAGGCTGAGGAGGAGAGGATGTGGGCACTCAGCCCAGCCCAGCCCTAGGAGCCCTGAACCCAGGCCAGGGTGAGCCCCTCCTAAGTCTAGCCCATGGGATGCCCCCCCAGGGAGGCTACCAGCCATAGGAGGGCCTGGGGGTATGTGTGTGAAGGGGGCTAGGCAGCAGAGGACCAGAGGCTAGGACCAGAGGACCACAAAGGACAGGAAACAAACCCCCAGCTCCAGGTCTGGACCAGTGTGGGACCTCCCCAGTGACGCGTCGTCACCAAGGGTACTGCAGGTCTGTAGTATCCTGTAAGCAGCCTGCTACACCATTCCTGGCCACACAGACTCCACCTTGGACCTGAATCCCACCGCAGAGCAGGGTCACAAAGACTTCCCAGAGTGGGTGATAGTGCTGGGGGTTGGACAGGCCAGGCCTAGGCTGGCCCTTCAAATGCTCTCACCCAGACAAAGCAGAAGGGCCAGGCAGGCTTCTGTGCCAGGGATTGGCCTGGGGCCCCGACTGTCCCTTGGGGAACCCACGTCAATGTAGGGTTCTTTGTCGGGGCCAGAGAGGCGGTGGAACCCACCCCACCCCAAGGCATAGGAAGTATGAGCCTGTGTCACAGGGTGTAAAATCCCAAAGGGGAAGAAGGCAGAGGAACTATATGTGACTTGGAAAGGCAAAGTAAGCTAGGGGTCGCTGCCTCCAAGCTGCCCACCCACCTGTGGCCCCCAACTCAATCACAGGCACTGCCCTGCCCTTCCCAGCCCATAATTAGTCAGAGCCCAGCCCTAACCCAGAGGCAGCCCCACCCTTAACGTAAACAGCCATTACTCTCTGAGAGCCTCCACCCCATCCAATCACCCACTCCAAGAACCTGAATCTACCTCAAGGAAAGGAGGTCAGGCTGGGGGGCCACCTTGGCCCTTCCACAGGTGGACTGAGCCCTTGCTGACCAGTTCATTCCTCCAGGCAGACTGGGCACAGGAACCCTTCAACAGGGAAGACTACTCCCCACACCTGCATGGCAAGGCAGGAGGCAGGCTGCAGCAGGAGGGACTGGGGAGTGGCACAAGAAAGCACGGCAGCCCTCCAGGCCAGGGGCCTGGCATCCCGTGTGGTCTTGCCTATCAGAGGAGGGGTGATGTCAAGGGAGGGTGCTGGAAGCTCTTTCCTCCTGTGTCCCCTGTCCATGCCCAGCATTCAGAGGGCCATCAGCACTAACCCTCAGTTTGTGGGTACCAGGTAGAAGATGAGGCATGGTAATGTTCCCAGAATGGCTGATGTCCTGGTGGCGATGGGGTGTGTGCCATATGGACCCCTCCCCAGGCTGCCAGCCCACCCAGTGCCTTCCAATTCAGTCTCTTCTGCTCCACTTGCCTGGGCCAAGGCCAAGCCTCTGGGCTTCCTGCCTTGGGCCTCAGCTGCCCACTCTGTCTCCCCAGCGTGGCTGCTGGGCACACAGCCTCCTAGGGAGCACGGCAGCCTCCAGTCCCAGGCAGCCACCCCAGCAGCATCCCAGATGGCTCCTCAGGGACCATCTCTGGCCTCAGTCTCCCACCTGTGAGATGTCCTGAGGAGCACCACATTCTCATGGTGGGGATGGGGGGTGCTAGGTGAGGGCTGGGCTGCCCCTCAATGATGGCGAGAGGATGTGAGGTTCAGCTGGCAGGAGACCCCAGGGATCTGCCTACCAGCCTGATCAACACTCCTGCTGGGGCCCCTTGACCTGTCGGAGGGGTGTGCCTGAACCTGGATCTGTAGGGTGGCCTCAGAGGCCCTGGTGTGTGGGTTATGGGATGAAGGAGGTCCCCCAGCTGTGCCCAGAATGCCTCCTCCCCCATGGCCTCCCTCAGGGGGGCCTGAGCCCACTGCAGAGCAGGCTAGGGTTGACCTTGGGGCCTTCTCAAACTCAAAGGTGACACATCCCCTCCCTGACCGGTCTGAGCAGCCTCCTCAGGAGGTGGTGGAGCTGCCTGGACTTGCCAGTCCCTCCCTCTTGGGGCTCTCAACCCACGGCCCGGAAGTGGATCCCTCTCTCACGGCTGCCTCCCACTTTGAGTGGCTGGACACGGCTGGATAATCCAAAATAATTCCTTCTTGGCAGGCGGCCGGCGGGGGAGGGGGGACTCACATTCCAAACCCTGTTTTTCTCAGTAACTTCCCTCTGCTCTTGGGGCTAGGAGCCCCTGGCCAGACATCAGGCCTCCCTGACCTTGTGGTGGGGTTTGAGAGGTGGTTGGGG
>NW_025999964.1:474771-475867 GCF_001458135.2 Marmota marmota marmota | reverse complement strand
GGGGGGGGGGGGGGTGGCTCAGAACTGCCAGCCCACCTGCTTGTTCCTCAGTCTGGTCTAGTGATTTCTGTGCAACTTGCTAGAGCTGACTGACCCCCACCTTTCTGGGAATCTTCTCCTCTGGACCAGGGAAGGAGGACTCCTCTCACCACAGTCTGCCTTTCCGGTTGGTTCTCCCTGGGTGCCAGGGTACTATCTGGGGGTGCGGTCAGCTGAGAGCCCCCATCTCTGGGCAGACCCAATCTTCCACTCCTACAGTAGGTTGTGTGTGTATGTGTGTGGGGAGAATTTCTGAAGAGGCTCAGCTTTAAAGCCCTCAGCACACGGGCTGGGCTGAAGTTGGAAATCAAAAGAGACTTCCCCAGGGCAAGTTGAGAGCCCAGAGAATCCCCCTGGCCCCATAAGTTCCATCAGCTTTGGGGCCTAGCCTCATCCTCAGTCCCCAGTCCTGCCACTACCATGGTGGCCACAGACAGAACCCTTCCTTCCTTCTCCCAGGAGCTGGAAGAGGAGCCAAGTGACGTGGCAGGAAGCTCCAGGGCTCTTGAGCTCAGAGACCCCAGAGAAAGGACACAGGACCCCCCCAAATTTGCCAAACAGCCTGACCACGAAGGAGGGAGGGACGGCCCATCCATAAGGGTCCCCTTCAGGAGAAGGGCCAACAGTGGGGCAAGGCCTGAGTGCTGAACACCCTCCCCAAGTTCTAAGACTTCTTGGGTCCCTGGTGTCCACCCAAACACCACGCCAGGAGGGGCGGAGGAGACCCTACTAGGAGGCGTGGGGCCTCGCGAAGTGCTGGATGTTGGTTCCTCCGCCGCGGGTCCCCTCCACCCTGGAACCCTGTCCCTGGGGGCTGGAGGCCTTGCAGAGGCCTGACCGTGGGTCCGGCTCCTGAGGAAAGCCCGGCAGAGCCAGGTGTCTGCGCAGGTTTACCGGGGGCTGGGGCCGCGGAGGTTTCGCACCACCGACGCGATCTGCCTGCCTCTGGTGCAAGGATCTCGGCGACTGAGTGGGGGCACGGGCAGAGAGGGAGGGTCGGAAACTAGATCGGGTCAGACGCGGCTCCAGAGACTGCGGAGCCCCCGCCCGGCTCCCA
>NW_025999964.1:460292-474749 GCF_001458135.2 Marmota marmota marmota | reverse complement strand
GAGACAGCCCCCAGCTTAGGTCCTGGGAAGGGCCCAGGAGAACATGTGCAGAACAGCAAACCCTCTTACCTGTTTCAGCACCCTGCCTGACCTGCCGCCGTCCCAGGACTACTGGCTCCCGTAGAGTCTCCTGGGCCAGGGCACCTTCTCCGGAACGCCCCGGTCCACCGGTGGTAAGCCTCTGGCTTAGCACTAAGGGGGTACCCCGTGCATGCCGGAGGTCCCCAAGCGTTCTGAGATGAGCAGGCAGCAGCAGCCCCATCCCCAAAAGGGAACAGGCCGGTTCCACCCCGCCGTTTTGGGTGAGGGCTGCCTGACCTTGACCCTGTACCGGGACCCACAGCAGCCCAACCTCCTAGGGAGAGAGGGCACTTGGGAAAGTCTCAAAAACTCACTCAGGGCCCTTCATCTGCCTCTTTTCCAGGACAGTAAGAGGGACAGAAACTCTTCCTGAGGGTCCCATTTTGGGGATGGAGCTGGCCCCAATTCCAGCCTCTTGAGCGCCCCATGCCCTCGTCCTGATGCTCCTGGGATTCTCTAGATTTAAAAGGTGGAGATCTAATTCGGACCCTCCAGTTGCAGATAGGATTTGGGGCCTAAACCTACTCTGGCTCCACTCTGTGACATCCTTTCTCTGAGGACTTCTCAACCTTGCAGATGATTTACTTCCTCTTCTCTCTTCCTCAGGCATCTCCTCCTCCAGTGCTCCCCCACCCTGGCACCTGCCCCAATACTCAGCCTCCCCCAGCTAGATAAAACCATTGCAGATCTGATTGGGAACCTGTCAATCATTAGTTCTTTCAGTTTGTCTGTCTTCCCTCAGTCCCAAGCCGCCAGGCCCTGACCCTGTCCAGCACACTCCTTCTCTAACTGGGTCCTGAACAACAGCAGCTGTCACGACAGCCAAACACCCCCCACCAGAGTACTCCAAAATTACGAGGGTCTAATAGGGCTGCAAACTTTTTATTAAAAAAAAAAAAAAAAAAGATAAGCACTATCACATTTTAATCCAAAGATGTTGGAAGGCCACTATCCCAGATTAAAGGAGTCTTGAAATAGAATACAGGAAGCTGGAGGGTAAAAAGCCACCCTTCCTGTCTGCCCCTGGAGCAGCTCTGCAGCGTGACTTCCCTCAGCCCTCCCTGACCCCCACAGGCCTGCTCAGAGCCCTCTCCAATTTGGGGAGCTGGAACCCCTACCTCTCTGTAGACCTTCCTCTACCTCCAGGGTATACCTTTGGCCTGGCTTGGAGGCAGGGCAGGTCCAGGACACTGCTTGGGACAGAGGCCAAGCCATTTAGAGCTCAGCCATCCTGGGAGAGCAGGAGGCAGCAACAGGATGGAGCTGGCAGAAGGACCCAGCTGAAGCCACGGTTTTAGGTTGTGTGTGTGGGATACTGGGGATGAAGCCAGGCCATCATGCTGCTAGGAAAGTGCTCTACCACTGAATTACATTCTGAGCTCATTTCTAAAAAATTTTATTTTGAGACAGGGTCTAAGTTGCTGGGGCTGGCCTCCAACTTGTGATCCTCCTGCCTCAGCCTCCTGAGTAGCTGGAATGAAAGGCATGTGCCACTGCACCTGGCTTTGCAGTGGGCCCTTCAACAGAACCTCTATCGTCTGCTCAGCCCCGTCTTGTGGAGGTCAGCGTTGCAGCTGGCCACATAGGAAGGCACCAGCACCTCGGAAAAACCCTAGAGACCAGGCTCTCAGTAGGGAGCTGGCATACCCAAGCCAGATAGTTGGGGGTACTGCCTGGGGCTGCACTAGGAGTTGGTGTCACCCTTCTTCACTCTGGGGTCTTCACCTCCACACACCCAAACTCTTGTTGCCAACATTCATCTCCTCTGACCCTGCACTGGAGTGACCTAGCTCATCTGCCCATCATCACCCATCCTGTGTTTCAGTTTTCTCATCTGTAAAATGGGCACAGCAGCTGTGGTCGGGGGTGGATGTCTGTGCAAATACTGCTGGCACTCACGAACACTGGACCAGCACCTTGGCATGTGGGGACTTGGCTAAGCCCAGCATGGAAAGCTAGGCAGCACTCAACCTACCCTGGCTTCATAGGAGGATGTGAGCCAGGATTCCTTACAGTTGAGTTGCCTGGGGCCTCAGAAGAGAAGCAAAATCCCCTCCCCCAGCCCTACACCTACCTGCCTGTTCCACCAGTGCCCCTTTCAGGCCTCCCAGGGCCAGAGCCCAGTCTCTGTGGACAGGGCCTTCCAGCAGCTCCCCTGTGAGGCATCTACATCGTCTAGTTTCAGTGTCTTCAGATAAGGACACTGAAGTTCTGAGTGGTCAGGAGACCCACCCATAGGCTCCCAGTAGGTGATTCTCAACTGAGACTTGGCTGCAGTTCTGGGTCCACACCTCAGTGCATGTCCTCCCATGGTCCCTGATGGTGCTGCTACCCTGTGCTGAGTGGTGAGACACTGTTCCTCACCGGACCCAGGTCTGGTGGTGGTGAATGAAGGGAACACCCACACCCAAAGGTGGCACCTCAGAAATGGTACCCTCACTCCTGCCACAGAGATCAGCTGTACCCCAAGGCTGTGGGAGCTGGTCAGGATGCTCCATGGCAGGGGTGGACACAAGGGGACAGCCAGGCAGGCCACTGGCAGGTGCCTGTATGGAGAGCATGGAAATGGTACTCACTGGGATAGGTCTTGTTTCTTGCCTTTGAGGTGCTGGGGATAGAACCCAGGGCCTCACGCGTGCTAGGCAGGTGCTCTTACTGAACTACTGCCCAGCCCCGCCGTGGGGTGCTTCAAGAGAGGGAGCCAGGGCCATGCCAGGAGAGCCTTTCCCAGCAGCCCTGCTGGGCCCTCACACTTCCCTTGATTCCCCCACCCCAATAAACCACAGCCCCAGGCAGGCAGGGGACAGGTCCTCACATGGCAAAGTAACCTCTGCCCTCAAGAGCCTGACTGTGGACCAGGTGCCCTTCTTGTCCCCAGGCAAGGCAGGGGTGGGCAGATGGTGAGGGGAGAGGCCTACCCCCTTCCTAGGCAGGGCGGCCTGCTGAGGCTAAAGGACACCTCAAACATGGAGTGTGGGCAGATGGGCGCCAGGAGGGGTGGGCAGTGGGTGCGCCCAAAGCTCAGTCCCCTCCCACTTCCCTCTGGCTGTAGCCCATGGAGGGCAGGTGGGGCCCAGGAGGGGGGCAAGGTTTTGCCAGCACACAATCCCCCAACAGTCAGGGACCAGGCTGTGGTTCCAAATGTTACGTTTACTGCTGGGACAAAGGTGGTGAAAGTAGGGGGGGGCCACAGCCTGGGAAGGGGGCAAAGGCTGGGAGCTCAGGCTTGGCTGAAGGTCACCCCAGGGTGGAGGGGCTTGGCAGACAGGTTCCAGGGACTGCACACCTTGCCCCACCCTAGGGAGGGCACAGGACAGCCTGCAGATCCTTGGGCAGGGAGCCGATGACCGTCTCAATGTACAGTTGTGCCCGCTGCAACGTCACCTCCTTCACTGGCAGCTGGTGGCTTTGTGCCCGCACCTGCAAGGGCAATGGTGGTCAGGTGCAGATGTAACCCTCCTGCTGGACAGGTGGTGGCTGGGCAGGACAGGATGATGTCTCACCAGCTTCTCCCGAAGTTTCAGGACCAGGTCTACCACTTCTACCTCCGACTTGTCCTGCATCCAGGTCTCGATGTTCTGACAGGGGCATTTGGGGTTCTCTGTCACTGAGGCCCCCTCTCTGTCTGGGATTGGGCCCACCCTCTCACCCCTGGTCCTCCCTCACCGCCTCACAAATCGCCTCCAGGTGCAGGGCTTCCAATCTCTGGGCCATCTCTTTGTGCCGCTGCCGGTACCAGCCGTCAAAATGGGGTGACTTAAAAAATCGCCTGTGGGTGGCAAGTAGCAGCAGCTGTGGGGTTGTTCCAGTGTGCCAAGGGTGGCCATGGGCAGCCTGTGTCCACCATCTACCAACCTGTAGAGGCCCAGCCAGTCGCCCTTGAGAATGCAGGTGAGCTGGGGTCCTGCATGCTCCAGGCTCTGCAGGAAGTCCTCCTGATGGAAGGGGCGGATCTGGGGAGGGGTCTGAGACGGGGGCCAGGTGAGCTCGGTGCTTGGGGAGCACAGCCCCACAGGTCCTGCATGTTGGGGGCTGGGAACCTCCTCACAGGACTTGTCAGATCCCTGGATGGCCCTTCCCAGGCAGAAGCCCCTCCAGGGCTTGTCAGACCCCTTTCTTGTGGCCTCCCCATTTCTCTGCCCTGTGAGGGACCCCTGGTGACTTGTGCACTACCTCCCTCCCCACCTCTGCTCCATGTAGACGTCTACCCCACCCTTCACTTCTCTGAGATGGGGACAAAATCCACCGTTCCCAGAACCCTCTGGACCCCACCTTCCAGGGTGTGATGCTCTTCTGCAGTGGCATGAGGCTGGCCATGTAATGCTCCTGTGGGTGGGAGGGGAGTGAGCCTGGGGTCAGAGCCCTGTGCCGCCCTCCCCTCCTGTCCAGGCCTCACCAGGGGGATGATGAAGCTCTGCGTGAGCTCCAGGAGGTGCCGCCTCAGCAGGGCACTCTGCATGTCCCACGGCCGCTTCTTCTGCACACCCTGCAGGAAGGAGTCCGGGGCTGAGCCCCAAAGCAGCCTGAGCCCACATGGCCCTCCACAGCACACCAGGACCCTACATCCAGTGCCTCCCAGCAACCCGCACCTTGAGCAGCCGTTTGAGCAGCGCCTTGTCCCGGTGCAGGTGGGCTGTGTAGGAGGTGTAGAGGCCTGGTAGGAGGAGAGAGCTGGGCTGTCCTTCAGGGACCCCCCCCACACACACACTCCTGCAGCCCCTGCACACCCCAGACACTACACGGTCACAGAGGAGAATATTCTCCCACCTCACCCCGTGAAGCCTCTGAGTGGAAGGAGAGGAGGGAGACCCGCCAAGGGCAAAACGGGACCCTCAGCAGCAGAGGGACCCCAGCCGGGCACAGACCTGGCTTAGTGTCAACAGTCTTCAGTCTGGAGGGCTTCTTCAGCTTGACCTGCTTAGGAAGGTCCCCTGCGAGACATGTGCAGTGGCCAGGCCTCAGTGCCCAGAGCTCTGACTACTCGCAGGCCCAGAGGTCATAGGGTTCAGACCCCTGCAAGTCCCAACCCGGGTGAGGCTTCCGAGTTCCCTACCTGGACCTCCCCAGGACCCCTCACCTGACATCCTGGGCTCCCCGATTCGAAGTACATGGGGCCAGTGCTGGAGTGTTTTGATAAAGAAAGGGTTTGTGACTCCCAGGACCACGTTTGGTCTAGAGAGAGAGAGAGAGAGAGGGGGAGAGAGGGAGAGAGAAGAGGCAGAGAAAGGTCCAGGGACGGTGGCCAGGGCAGGTGGGGAGGACGCGCACTTACGGGGCCTGGGTGCGTGTGGTGAGCTCCTTGAACTCACTGTCATGGATGGTGAAGTAGGGGCGGAAGTCACAGCAGAACTTGAGGGGCTGCAGGCAGCTACAGGACAGGGACAGCAGGAATCAAGTGAGGGGGACAGCCTGGCCCAGCCGGGATGGTCCAGTGCATGAGGTTCATACCTGGTCAGGGCCAGCACCATCTCTGAGGACACGTCAGGTGAAGGCGCCAGGACCACCAGGGGCTCCCCAAGAAGCATGAGCTCCCACAGCATCTGCACATGGGTCAGCACGGGCTGAAAGCACCTGGTGCCAGGCAGCAACAGTTGGGGAGGTCAGGCAGAGGGCCGAGGTTCCCTGACCCCTGCTCCCCTGCCATTTCCCCTGTGGGCTGGGTAGCTCTCTGTTGCACACCATGGACTGAGCTCAAGCTCTGGTGAACATAGGGCCCTACCCCAGTGGCAAGATGGTGGGTAGGGACATGTGAAGATATAAGAGTGTGTCTTGGGCTAGCAGGGCCACCCCCTGTTCTAACATACCAAACTAAGTCTGGCTCTGGGAATGGGGAACTCAACCTAGACTCTGTCTGAGGGGCTGGCAATCCTGTAGCAGCCCTGAGACCCAAGTAGGGGCTACCCACCCAGATTCTGCAGCCCCGATTCCTGCTGGGCCAACTAGGGGCAGGACAGTCTCAAAACCCAGATCTAGACTTGCTTAGAGAGGCAGAGAGGGGTTTCCTCAGGCAGCAAGTGTCTCCCAAAAGCCTCTCTGGGCACCTGCCTTCTAGAACCTTCCTGTCTACCATGCCCATTTCCTGTGGGCACAGGTTTCCTCTTCTGCACAAGTCTTCTCTTGCAGAACTGTCCAAAGGGTCACTCAAGATGGGCAGTCCTCACCTTAGGCAGCAGCACGTAGCACCCCACAGGGCTCACCTGAACAGGTCTAATTCATGGACACTGGAAAGGACCACTGGGGCTGGCAGCAGGTTCTAAGAAGCGGAGGGGAGGGTGGTCAAGGCTGAGGTCGAACCTTACACTGGAGGAGAGCCCTCAGCCCCCGCCCTGTGACTGTGGCCTCTGTGGGGACAAGAGCAGGAAAAGCATCTGCTCCACCCTTTGCCTGGGGTTGGCCACCCACAAGGTGGGCTGGGAGGTTACAATATCACCTGGCCTGGGAGCAGGGTTCAACAAAGCCCAGGTCCCCCAGACCCAGCCCCCACCTCTTGGTCACACGGCTTTGGAGGCTTGGACTCCAGCTTGTCCACCCGGGATGGGATGTGCACCTAGGGAGGAAGGGAGAGGCTGCCTGAGCGAGCAAGCGAATCCATGCACCTCTGGCCCTCACTCTTCAACTGATCCTCACCTGGATGACGACTCCCATGACAGGTAGGTTCAGGGTCTGCCCAGGCACGGGGGCTGGCCATTGGTCAATCTCATTACAAACTGTGGACATAGGTGACCAATGTCAGGAGCTCTCCCCAAGGAGAAGTTTTGTGCTCAGGCCCACCAGGGGCTGCAGTTGGGATGAGGAGACTGTGTTGATGTGCCTGAGGGTCACTCACCTGCTTCCAGGCAGGGTGCCAATTTGTCAAAATATTCAGGGGCAATTAGGCTCAGCAGCGACTGGAACAGCCGGACAAAAGGCAGGCGGGACACCAGTACCAAAGACTGTAGTGACATAGGGTATCAGATGATGCCCCTCTCCAGACACCACCCCAGCTACTTAGGGCCCTATGGGACCCTAAAGCCAGGCTTACCCAGAGTTGGCCCGATTCATAGGACAGCTGCCCTGGAATGGCCAGATTCAGACCCCAGGATTATTAGGGAAAACCCAATGCCTCCCAAATAGAGTGGAGAAGCCCCCCAGACGACAGCTGGGTGGGGCAGGAGTCCAGCCCTTCAGAGGGAAATGAGAAGTGACCAAGAGTTCAGGAATGACCTCCCCAGGGGCCAAGCAGCTTTTGCCTCAGTGCCTGAATTCAGAACTGAAGCTGTCTTAACCCTGAGAGTGCGATGGGCCAGTGGACGATGAGGAACAGGGATGTCCTGGGCCTGGAGACAGATGGCAAGGAAGGGGCTACAGAGGAATGAAGCTCCTAGAGGACTGGGACTCCTGTTCCACGCCATAGCCTTCCCTGCTGCTTGCCAGTCTCCCCTCTCCATGGACCACCCCAGAGTGGCCGCCAGCTCACCTTCTGGAAGTAGCCCCTCCTCACAGAGCTGTCCTTCACCTGCCTGAAGTACACGTAGCCCAGGTAGTGTGTTGGCTCCCTCTGGAAGGAGCATGGTGTGAGCCAGGCCCCACCCAGGCCAGCTGTCTAGGCCAGGGACAAGGATGGCAAGAAACAGGACAGGGAGGCAGGGAGGAAGGGAGCTGAGGAGTCAGGGCTCCTGCAGGGGCTGTCCCTGCACTCTGGGGCCGGCTACCAAAGTGGAAGCCTTCCAGGGCCAGGGCTGGGGTTCCTTGGGTCCAAAGCAGACAACACCACTCCAGGGAACATATCGGCTGACACAGAAGCTCAGGGGCCTGCACACCTCTGCTCACTGAGTCACGCACTGTTCAACCCCAGCCCTGCCCCCCAGTATGCAAAGAAGGTGCTCCAGGGACTCCCGTGAGTCCCCAGAAGAGCTGGCCCACCCCCAGTGGAGGCTGGGACCTGGGCTTGCAGAATAAGCAGAGCCTGTAGCAGTTAATGACCCGACAGAAGGGCCTGCTTGGGTCAGCTAGGGTCCCCTGGAAAGGAAGGGAGGAGCAGACTAGAGGCAGCCCCCTGCTCACCTGCAGTGCCACGGGGGCTCCACCATTGTAGGGTCTGTCGTCTGCATGCCAGGGGCTCCTCTGCCCTCCACACTGGCGCATCCGGAAGCTGAACTGAGTGTCCCCAAGGCAGCCTGCGAAGGGGCAGCCCCACCCACGCAGGTCAGGGTTGGAGCCTCTCCTACTATCTCATAGGGGTGGGGACCAGGGACCAGAGCCCTGCATGGTGTGAGCCAGGCCCCACCTAGGCCAGCTGTCCCCTGTTGGCACAAATGCCCTGGAGGGGAAGCTCAGCTCGAGGGATCTGTTTCCCAGTGGACCCCTGTCCTGATTCCTGCACACCCCTCACCTAAAGGTCTTGTGACAAACTTAGTACAGACAAGAACCTTCAGTTTCCAGGTGGGAGGCTGGTTCAGCCTGCCTGCAACACACCAGGCGCCAGACAAGGGCCTCAGGTGGAGAGCAGAGTGCTGGTGCCTCTGCCCAGACACATCTTTCTATGAGAATGTGAAGAAGCTGGCTCCTGGCTCAGCGTGGGCTCGGATGTCCCCACTGGGTGGGGCTCAGGGGGTGTGACCCATCACTGCAGCACCCCATGTTCTTACTGGCAGCCTTGATGCCTCTGGCCTGGGCCCCATCAGCCCCCTTCTTGCCCGTCTCTTCCCCTTTCCAGAGCTAGGGTCCAACCCAGGAAGGGTGGGGCCACCTACCTGAGTGGGAGTCAGGAAATGACAGGTAGCAGATGCTGCTTTTCTGAAACACAGAGTCTGGTGAGTGAGAGCTGCCTCATTCCTGGGGGACGTCCACTCCCAAGACGGCCAGGACCTACCTCCTTGTCTGTGAGCTGGAAGTCACTGGGGTACACCAGCTGCAGGGGAAGACAGAGCACTGTGTGGCACCACTGACAGCAGCTGAAGTGGTGTGGCCAGCTCTTCTTCTGGACCTCTTCTGCCTTCCAGCGTCCCTCTCCCTCTCAGGGCACTGTCTTCTCTGACCTAGACCCTCCCAGTTCCTTATCCCTTCCCTGACCTCCAGGTTCAGCACGCTCCCCTTTCCGCTTAGGCTTCTCACTGTCTACTTCCTGGGCCTCTTAGCACAAGGCCAGAACAACTGGATTGACTTTCTTACTCCTTCGCCCAGGGCCACCTGGCCAAGCCTCACCACCTCCTGTTCAGACTGTGGTGGGGCCTCTCTGCCTCTTCCAGCCTGGACAGCTGGCTTTCCACAGCATCAAGAGGGCAGCTTTGGAGCTCACTTCCCTAGAGCTAACTTGCTAGGCTTCCACTCCCTCACCACTGCCCCAAGCCAGTGTCTCAGGCCTCACAGCCTGCCACCTCCTCTTGGGTTGCTCAGAAGTCACCTGATGCAGCAGGAACCACTCCGTGATGGCAGCTTCCTGCTAGGCATTCTCTACCCATGCAACTGTCTTCACTGGCTCTCCCCAACCTGGGCTTGTGCCCCACCTATAAGTGATCATCTGGACAAGCCTTATCCTCAGAGAATGGATGGGCTAAATAAGCTTTGAATGTTCTAGAGACAGGGTATGCCCTGGAGGCAGCAGGCTGTGCAGGTATAGTCAGGAGCCAGGTCCAGCAGCTGAGGCACTGGCAAGGGTCAGAGTAAGGGTTAGGGTTAGGGTCAGGGTCAGCTGCTGTCAGTGGTGCCACACAGTGCTCTGTCTTCCCCTGCAGTAAGTTTAAGCATCCCGTAGGATTCTTAAAAGTTAGGGGCCCTAACTGGGTTCAGTAGTACATCCCTGTAATGCCAGCTCCTCAGGAGGCTGAGACAGGAGGATCAGAGGCCAGGCTGGGCATCTTAGTGAGACTTTGTCTTAAAAAAATAAAAAGGGAGGGCTGGGTTGTGGCTCAGAGGTAGAGCACTCGCCTAATAAGTGTGGGGCTGGGTTCAATTTTCAGCACCACAATAAAAATAAATAAATAAAATTATTTAAAAAAATAAATAAATAAAAAGGGAGCTGGGGTTGTAGCTCAGTGGTAGAGCTCTTGCCTAGCATGTGTGAAGTACTGGGTCTGATTCTCAGCACCCATATAAATAAATAAAATAAAGGTTCATCAACACCTAAACCATATATATATACATATACATATATATACATATATATATATATATATTTTTTTTTTTTTTTAGGGTTGGAAATGTAGTTCAGTGGTAGAGTGGCCCTGGGTTTCATCCTTAGTACCAAGGGGAGTGGGTAAAAAAAAAAAAAAAAGGAGACCTTATGGTATCTCCTGGGCTGGCTCTCCCAGAAAGCAGCTGTTCCTAGAGCCTGCTGGGTCTTTGTCCACGGGCTCCCTTCTCACTGATGACCCCATGTCTATCCCCGTGATCATTCAGGCTGGACAGGGTTGCTCTATGCTGGGGTGTCCAGGGGTATGCTGAACTCAGAAAGGTGAGTTGCTGTGCCCGCACTGAGGGTTTGGTCTGGGTTTGCTGCTAGATCCCTTTTGTGTCTTTAGCTGCATGCTAATTCTCTTGAAGGCAGGCACTCTGTCCCTGATGCTTCTGCCTTCCTTATCTGTCAGGGAACAGACCCTCCCCAACTATGATGTTTGTGGAATGTGTGAAAGCAAATCAGTGAAGCCAAGATAGGTAGGTATGATGGTTAGTGTCAAGTGTCAATTAGACTGCATTAAGGAAAACAGAAAAGTGGAAAAGCATACTTTTGTATGGTGTCTCCAGAGGAGTAGACTAATTGGGGAAGGTCTGCTTTCAATGTAGGCAGGCACATCAGTCAGGTGGAGGCTCAAACCAAAAAAGTAGAAGAAAGGCGATTTCCTGACTCTCCTGGAGCTACAGCTCTTTTTCTCCTGGCTTTGGACCAGGACTCCAAGTTCTGCAGCCTCTAGACTCCAGTTAGCCCCACTCCAGCCTTTGGCCTGGGCCTCAGAGGTACACCACCAGCTTTCCTGTTTCTGAGGCCTTCAGACTTGTACTGAGCCATGCTACCAGTTTCCCAGGGTCTCCAGATTGTAGAGAGTCTACTGTGGGACTGCTCAGCCTCCGTGATCACAGGAGTGAATTCCCCTCATTAATCCCCCTCATCCATCCATCCACCATGTTGGTTCTGTCTCTCTGAAGCACTCTAATAATACTTACAAACCTTAGTCTTGGAGGACAGCATGGTCAAGGAGGTGCCAGTCAGGCGTACTCCAGGAGGAAGGGAGCCAGCAGTGGGAAGAGGAGGCGAGGGGGCTGGACCTACAGGAGGCTCCAGGATACCTCCATGAGAGTCAGCATCCACAAGACGACACAGGCTGAACCCGTATCTGCACTGAGGGGGGCTGAGGACAGGTGGGTACTTGGAGGCCCCAAAGGGCCCTGTCCTTAAGGTCAGGGTCTGTACCTGGTCTGACGGTCACAGGAGTCTTGCAGAATCTGTGGAGGCCACCTTGGCCTCTGAACTCTGTGTCCATATCCAGGGCCCTTCTAGAACAACTGACCAGGAAACTCCTGTTCATGGCTTACCTGGAGCTAAGTGCTCAGGTAGGGTCATGCCAAAGTGAGGAGACAAATGGAACAAATCCTTAGAGAAAGGAGTGGCTGCAGGCCAAGTTCCGCCTGCCCAGGGACTACTTCAGCGTCTTGTTCTTTTCATCTGAGCTAGTCTGCACAGGTCACCACTCCTGGTCACTGAGAACTCTGCTTGGAGAGGTAACTCTAGGCAGTGGTTTTCAAAGCATGATATGCAACACCTAGGGGTCCACAAGGCCAAAGCCATTGCCGTAAGTCAGTACCATCTTTACTCTCATCTTCTCACACAGTTCCCCAGAGGTCATGAGGTATGCTGTCCCCTGGGAGACTCACTGCAGGACCTGACATGAGAATCTAGCTGTCCTCTATTTGGTCAGACACTAAAAAGGTTTGTGCAAATGTCAAAGGAAGCTGGGCACGGTGGCATATGCCTGTAATCCCAGTGGCTTGGGAGGCTGAGGCAGGAGGATCTCAAGTTCAAGAGTAGCCTCAGCAACTCAGTGAGACACTGTCTCTAAATAAAACATAAAAAGGGCTGGGGATATGGCTTAGTGGTTAAGGGCCCCTGAGTTCAATCCCCAGTACCAAAAAGAAGTCAAATGATACCTTTCTTTTTCACTCAATTATTTTTGTTTTGGAAAACATGGTTGTTGCCATAATCATATATTATTACATCAATACATAGGATGTGGGCTGGGGATGTGGCTCAGTGGTAAAAGTGGTTGCCTGGCATGCATGAAGCAGTGGGTTCAAATCCCCAAGCACCCCCAAAAAAACAAAACAAAACAAAAAACACATAGGATGTTTTGGGATTTGTGTGTTTTGTTGTTTTGTATTGTACTAGGGACTGAACTCAGGGCCTTGCACAGCTTTACACCCAGTTCTTATTTTTGAGAAAATCTTGCTAAATTGCCTAGGCTGGCCTCAAACTTGTAATCCTCCTGTCTCAGCCTCCAGAGTAGCTTAGAGGCATGTGACACTGTGCGTGGTAATGTTTGTTTTTCTTAAGTTAAAACTATTTTAAAATTTTCTCAGCTTTAGTCTCTAACATAGTAAGCATTGATAGATATAACCCATGCTAACAAAAGACTCTCTGGGGTCCTCAATAATTTTTAAGACTAAAAAGGGGTCCTGAGACTATGCAATAGGGACTGCTGCCCAAGCAGGTGTGGCCAACACAGTGGAAGGGCTCTTTGGGCACTCTGGTTACAAGGCACCCCAGAAGTCTCTCCAGTGATCTGAGATACTGAGGTGCATTTTCAAGGGCTGTGGTGGCAGAACCAGGACCTTTCTTCATCTGACCTGAACTTTCTGGTCACCCCCATGACTCTATTCACTCTTCTCTCAAGCTAACTCTAACCCTTGCGTACAGGTTCCAGTGTACCCATCTGCATGGGAATCCCACCTATAGGCGCTGAGGGAGGAGTCCTATGAGCACTACAGGTTCAGAACTACTTGCTCTCTGTCTCTAGCAGAGGGTGAACTCCTTTAGGGCAAGAGCCTGTCTTCTTGTTTATTTCCACATCGCTGAGCTCTGGCACTGCAGGGCCTGCTCAGTGGCTGAGGCACGGGTCTGCACCAGGTCTGATGGTCATAGGATCTTGCAGCACCTGAGGAGACCATTTCATGCAGCTGTTCCGTACTTGATTTACTTAATGACTGAATCAATGGATAGCCCTTGCCTTTGCCGCTTATGTTAGCTTTCTGAGAAAGGGGTTACCTGAAACAGGTTCCCTCCTCTGACTGCCTTTCTCTGATCCTCCAAGACTAAGCTGAGCCTGTTTCAGTTTCCTGGAGGTGACCAGTGTCCTCCTTCAGCATTCCTGCATCAAGCACAGTGCTGGAGTTTCACAACACTCAGCCAGGCTGAGTTGGGAATACAAGATATGTGCTCCCTGGCAGTCAGCGAGATTCATTCTTCCAGATTTCCAGGGGAGGGATGACAGGCAAGAGGCAAACCTCATCAGGGAGTCATGTGGCCCATGTACTCACTGCCAGAGTTCTGCAGGTTCAACTACCGCCAGGACCCAGGTGATTGCCATGGAACATTTCAGAGGTGGGCTTAAGTCTCCAACACCAATCCCTCAAATGTGCCACAGTAAATGCTTGGGAGCCCAAGGACATGTGGCCTTTATCAGGACTTGCTCAGAATTAGCTTTCTGAGTGGCTGCATCTTAGGAAACTAGATGTGAGAATGCTTTAAGAAAAGGCCTCACTTGGGAAACAATGTGGACAACAGAAGGTGGGCTCTGTAGCCCAGAGTAAATCATCTCACCTCTCTGTACTCTGGCTCTTTCCTCAAGCGGTGCCATTAGGGGAGGGAGGAAGGGGAGATGTGAGACTGTATCCACTCTCGGTTTGCAAAGTCAGGTTCTACCTCCCACTTACCTTCCTTTTCCTAGGGAGCCTTCTAGAGCCCTGAGGAAGGGAGGAGGTTAACAGGCTGGGTGGGGGGAGGAGCAAGAGGAGTTAGGAGAGGGAGGAGGATGCTATATTCTTTGGAAGGAGTAGGAGAAGAAGTCAGCCTAAAAATGTGCGTAAAGGGGATCCAAAGAGGGCACTGGGCCTAGCAAGGAGAGACCAGGACCCAGAGGATGGAGGGGCGTGGCGTGGCGTGGCGCTAAGGGGCGTGGCCCGAGGGCGAGGGCGGGGCGAAGTGGGAGAGAGGTGCGGGGAGTGGGGGAGGGAGGAAGGAGCGGGGCTGGGGAGAGGCGCGGCGAGAGGGCGAGGCGGAGTTCGGGGGAAGAAGGGGCGGAGCGGGAGGGAGGGGACGCGGCGGGTTGGGGGAGGGGAAGGAAGGGGCTGGGACGGGGCCGGGGGCAGGGACGAGGGACGGAACGGGGCGAGGACGGGGAGGGAGAA
>NW_025999964.1:451501-460216 GCF_001458135.2 Marmota marmota marmota | reverse complement strand
CCTGCGCCCCAGCGCCCTAACCCTGCACGCCTCTCCGGCCGCCACGCTCAGCCTCCGCTAGCTGGTTCGCGGGGACGCGGGACTCGGCAGCGCAGGCCGGGCTGCAGGAGCAGCCCCACGTCTGTAATGGCTCTTTCACGCAGCGGGCCCCGTGGGAACGTCAGGTGGCGTTCAGTCTCCGGAACACATGCCAATGGAAAATAAATTAATGGCCCACTCTTATTTTTTCCTTTTTCCGTCCTCTGGCTTTTACTGGCTTTGACCTACAAGTGATGCACATACAGTTCGTAGCCACATGGCCTCAACTAGGGAAATGTGGGCATATGGCCATTGGTGAGTCGGAAAATTGTCCCTTATTATTACCCTATTTCATTTAACTCAGGATGCCATTATTTTGTAAATAAGAAAACTGCTAGCAACTACGTGGCTATGGTTAACGAACCACACTCATTTGCCCACCTGCCGTATGCCAATCGCTCAAAGGACAGGTTTTGCAAGTTTTTTCAGAATATCGCCAAATGTGGAGGTGGGAGAGCAAGCCTCGGATCCTGCCTCGTCCAGGATAGAGTTTGGGGTGGGGGTGGCTCACGGACTGAAACGGTGGAGAAGAGATTGGAGATTAGGAAATAATCAGTAATTTGTGTGTGATCAAACTTGGTCTTACCATCGACCACATGTCAGAGGTGTTATTTGTACCTCTAAAATTGGTGTTTTGTTTCCCTTGTTGGCAGTATTGGAGATTAAACCCGGGGGCCTTGCACGTGCTAGGCATTGAACCACTAAGAGGCATCCCCAGCCCTTTTTGAGACAAGTGCTCAGTGAAAGGAAAGTGACCACAACGCTCGGAGTGACCAAGAGATCTTTTTGCAGCAGTGCAACAGAGGAGAAAAGAGAGAGAGAGAGAGAGAGAGGAGAGAGCATGCGTGCAAGGGAGACAGATCAAGAGAGAGAGACAGAGCAAGAGAGGGTTTTAGATGGGCAGAGAGTCTCTGGAGCCAGAGGAGTTGGTCATGAGTTGTAGGTCTCTGTCTTGGGCATCAGGGCTGGTAGTCTTAAAGAAGTGGTTGACTGACCAACTGGTTGGTGAATTTGTGTATCTGATCTTGCAGGAACTTCTGTAGGCAATTTAACATACATGGTCCTATTAGGAGAAACATAGACAGGACTAATAGGGGTCCTGTTGGGGGGGGGGCGGGAGCCAAGGCCATACTTGACTGAACATTCCCCATGGAGCCTGTTGGCCTAGTTGCTGTCTCCTCTTTTGTAGCTGTTCTTGTCTTTCATTACTACTAGGAATGACTTTTCAGTTTAACTGGTTTTGGTAGGTGTTTAAGATCAAGCTGGTCAAAATTGACTTTGTTTTTATCTATTGTTAAGAGTCAGCCGAGTTCCTATATGGGTCACTCCTGGGGGAACTTGAGAGCAGCTTCTTAGTTCTGCTAGTGCCATTTGCGCTAGGATGGGTCCAGGTCTTGCTTGACCATGTGGCTTCTCTTGGAAGCATCAGGGATGTCTCCTGTCTCCAATGAGCCTCCTATTCACAGCAAGTGCACTGATTAGCTTTTCATTCTCCAGTGGTCTCATTAATCTCCCTGATCAGGAGGTTATGTGGCCCAGAGTTGCAAAGTTCTTTAGAGAAGTTCCCCATTCCCTGGATTTCAGACTGACTCAGAGGGCCAGAGCCAAATATTGGTTTTCTTGGCCATTTTAATTTAACTTTAAGTCTTGATCATAAACATCCAGCAAAGTCAGTTTCACCTTAAATTGAGAGTACTGGGCTTTAGCTGAAGTCTGGCCCACTTTGGAGTCATTCTGACATACAGTAAGATGGGAGGCACAGCCTTATCTCAGGTAAGGCTAAGATTTATAAATATTAGGTAAAGTGTTCTATTATTGAACTGATCTTTGTTTTAAAATATCATTTTATAAAGTTTACATATATTGTTGCTTGATGTCACATGAATACTAATACAATATGATATTGCATTTAAATTGTACCCAGTTTATAGAACTTTATATTAATCTTACTGATAACAGGTCCAGTTATAGAACATTAAGTGATATAAATAAATCTCCAATATGTTATTTTTATAAGTCTAAAATTCCATGAAACCTTTTAGAGAACACCAGCTTGATATAATTTTTTAAAAGCTTCTATCTTAATGAATTATTTACCTGGAAAATATGAACACATTTAATACACAAAGAAGAGTAATAGTACCACAATTACATTGATGTTTTATATTAATCAAGTTTAGCTCTTAAAGAAATAACATATTACAATATTGCAAAATAACAGTTGTTGTTTAACCATAGGTTGTATACACAGACTTTCTTTAGCACTTACTTACATCTATATAGCCAATGTACACAGACCGTCTTTATCACTTGCTTAAACCCTCTTGTTTACTTAATAGACTCTCTTATCCAGAAACACATTTTTCTTCTATTAAATCCATACCTAGAACCTTCTAATTTCTCTTTCCAACAGCTACAAAAGAGGAGACAGCAACTAGGCCAACAGGCTCCATGGGGAATGTTCAGTCAAGTATGGCCTTGGCTCCCCGCCCTCACAGGACCCCTATTAGTCCTGTCTATGTTTCTCCTAATAGGACCATGTATGTTAAATTGCCTACAGAAGTTCCTGCAAGATCAGATACACAAATTCACCAACCAGTTGGTCAGTCAACCACTTCTTTAAGACTACCAGCCCTGATGCCCAAGACAGAGACCTACAACTCATGACCAACTCCTCTGGCTCCAGAGACTCTCTGCCCATCTAAAACCCTCTCTTGCTCTGTCTCTCTCTCTTGATCTGTCTCCCTTGCACGCATGCTCTCCCCTCTCTCTCTCTCTCTCTCTTCTCTGTTGCACTGCTGCAAAAAGATCTCTTGGTCACTCCGAGTGTTGTGGTCACTTTCCTTTCACTCAGTAAGTTGCCTAGGTTGGCCTGGAATTTGGGATGATCCTGCCTCAGCCTTCTGAGTAGCTGGGATTACAGACATGAGCCACCAGATACCCACCTTTAAGTTGGTGATTTTTGTAGTTGCTTAAAAGCAAGTAACTTGAGAAGGTAAAGGAACTAAGAAGGTGAAGAAGCTTAGGGTGTAGCTCAGTGAAAGATGGCTCGCCTAGCATTTGTGTACACCCTGTGTTCATCCCCAGCACCGGAAAAAGAAAAAAAAAAAAAATCAAGTGGGTTAAGTCTAGAGAGTTATCAGGTTTCCCCTTGGCATTATGATGAGCTATCAAATGTTTTCACATGTTCTTACAGAAAAGATGACCGTGAATGTTCAATGACTGTCAATTTACTGCACAAAATCTACATCTGTAATTAATGTTATATCCTTACTATTCTGTACATTTATCCATACCTCTATCCATCAGTCATTCTTGTTTTCAGATGACTTTCAATCAAGACAATTGCAACATTCATACATGCACCCCTAATGTTTAGTAGAGTTTCTTGCACATAGTAGAAGCTTAATCTTTGACAAAGGGATAATTAGGTATTTGTCAAATCTAATGTGTTTATCATTAACTAGTATTTTTTTTTCTTCTAGGTAAAATGCATGATGGGGGTGGGTACTGGGTATTGAATCCAAGGGTGCCTTACCACTGAGCTTCATCTCTAGTCCTTTTTATTTTATTTTGAAACAAAATCTGACTAAGTTGCTCAACATTTCAATCCCCCTGCTTCAGCCTCCTGAGTCACTGGAATTATATGCATGGGCCAGCATACCTGACACAATGCATGAATCTTAAATAGACCATTCATGGAGTTTTGACAAATGAACACATGTGTAACCCAAAACTCTAGCAAGATACAGAACACCATGCTGGGTATGGCGGCACATGGCTGTAATCCCAGTGACTAGGGAGGCAGAGGCAGGAAGATCAAAAGTTCAAGGCTGTCCTCAGCAATTTATCGAGGTCCCCAGCAAGTCAGTGAGACACTCTCTTAAAATAAAAAAAAAAAAGATACAGAACATTATCATCACTCTTTCTAGTACCTCTTTCTAGTCTCTACACCCAGACCCCATCATTCTGATTTTTGCACTATAGATTATTTTACCATCTACCAGAACTTAGAAGATGGAATCATACAAACTGAAATCAAATCCCATGCATGTGTGAGTTTGTCTGAATGAACCCAACTACTACACGTATAACTAAAAAGTTATGATTTTAATGTAGCCATATAGCGGGTAATCTTTGGTGTCCGGCTTCTTTTCAGATTTGTCCCTTTTTGGTGCATTTCATTTGGGGGGGGGGGGGCGGCCGGGGCACTATTTATTAAACTCAGGGGCACTTAACCACTGAGCCACATCCCCAGCCCTGATTTGTATTTTATTTAGAGACAGGATCTCTCTAAGTTGCTGTAGGGCCTCAATAAGTTGCTAAGGCTGGCTTTGAACTCTTCGTGATCCTCCTGCCTCAGTCTCCTGAGCCACTGGGATTAAAGTCATGTGCCACTGTGCCTGGCTCTAAACCAATTTTGAATTCCTGAAATAAACCCACTAGTCTTTAGTAGATAATCTTTATGATGTGTTGCTGAATTTTGTTCTAGAGCTCTTTGTTCATTCTTGTGGATTTGAGTGAATTCTGGTGTCATTTCCTTTTAGCTTGAAGAACTTTTTTAGAATTTCTAGTAGGGCGAGAATTTGTTCATTTCCAGGGCTATTTATTTATTGGTTTTGGGGATCTAATCTAGGGCCACTTTACCACTGAGCTACATCCCCAGTCCTTTTTTATACTTTATTTTGAGACAGGGGCTCACTAAGTTGCTGAGGCTGACCTCAACTTGCGATCATCCTGTGTCAGCCTCCCAAGTTGCTGGGATTACAAGTGTGTGCCACCATGTCAACTTGCCAGGGCTTTATTTTAAGAGTAAATTTCATTAATCAATTAATTTGTTGGTTGTATGGTGCTGGGAATTGAACCCAGGGCCTTGTACATGCGAGGCAAGCATTCTACCAGCTGAACCACATCCCCAGACCTATCCAGGGTTTTTTGTTTTTATTTATTTATTTTAAAATATTTTTTTTAGTTGTAGATGGACACAATATCTTTATTTATTTATTTTATGTGGTGCTGAGGATCGAACCTAATGCCTCACACATGCAAGGCAAGTGCTCTCCCACCGAGACACAACCACAGCCTGCCAGGGCTTTTTAATTAATTATTTATCTATTTTTAATGCAGGATACTGCCCAACTGCCAAAAACTCAACCTTCTAAAATCTGTTGATGTCAATTCACATGAAGAGTAATCAAGTTGCCCTACATGTGCCACTCACTACAAAAGCCCTTTTTTTTCTTTTCTCTTTTTGTCCTAGGGACTGAACCCAGGGCCACACCATCATTGACAGGCTTTACTTTTCCTTCAGCATTCTGAACATTATTTTACGACCCTTATGGCCTCCATTGCCTCTTATGAGACCTCAGTGGTTAATTGTACTGTATGTAGTCCCCTTTATGTGATGAGTCATTTCTTTCCTGCCACTTTCATGATATTCTTTGACATGTGGCAATCTGATTGTGGTGTATGTAGGTGTGACTCTCCTGTGTTCATTCTCTATGGGGTTTTGGTGCCTGGGCCTGTGTCTAGTTGTATTGTGTGGCTCTTGAGGAAGGACAAGACAGATCACAGCTAGTCTACTCTGGTGGTGCTCCAGAGGCAGCATAAATCTTATATCACAGCTTTGCCTTTTCAATTTATTGGTGAATAACTTGGTATTTGATATTCTTAGTGATAGAGTTCCTTTTCTTTGATCCTTCTGTGTCAGAAATAGCTGGCTTTGTTCTAGCCATTCTGTGTATGCTGCAAGGTGGTTAAAGAACCATGCATACAAACTATGTCTGGCGACCAGTTATAGAAACAAGGAATGTATTAGTTTTGCATATTTTCTCAATCCTTGTTATATTATATATTTTCACATACTAATCACTTTTCTCCTTTTCATTTTAAAAAATATATGTGTTTCTAGAGGTTAATTTCACTATTTAAGTGTTAACGTAAGAGACTTCTCAGTGGGACAGCAACAGCATTTTAGGAGTATTCAAAACAGCCAGTGATAGATATACTGCCTATTGTGAATGTGCATATCTTCCTATTAGGGGAAGAATGAGGATTTTCTTCACTTGCAATAAAATAAAAGTATCTGGTCAGATGAAAATACAGAGTTGTTTACTTGCTGCATGGAAGTACAAACGTATGAAAAGATGCATACGGAGCTGACTAAACCAGTTTTCCACCTGTTCTCCTCACCTCCATGATGTGAATTTTTGCCAGTAGCGGTTTGGAGAATCCCTGCAGGAGGAACAGACTTCTTGGTTCCCATGTGCATTCTTTCTCTTCTTGATCCTATTGTGTGACCACCAGTGGCATATGGGCCCATCCACTTGCACTTACCTGCATCAAGTTTTGGTGCCGCACTGTGGATAGCTGGCCACTGAGCTTCAGTGGCATCCCAAGTGGATTCCCAGGGAGTCGCAGGCATCTCAGTGATAGGTTTCCAGCCTTGGCCCCCCCTGTGCCTTGGAAGGTGGACTCCTGCCCACCAAGCTCTGCTCTGCAGCTGCATATAACTCTACCCCAGGGCAACCACGGGAATGTCAGATGGGCTGCATTCACACTTCTCTAACAAGAAGTGACCTCCCATTTGGGGGAAGAGATCCTCTTCCAAGTTTTCTCTTTCGTGAATACAGTTGTTTTTATTCACTTATAATCTCATTATTGATAATAATATTTATGTCAAGCTTTCTCTGTTGAAATCATTGTGTGGTTTCTGTCTCCTTAGGGATTCTGATGCTGATACCATTGCAGAGGAGGAAAGAACAAGCAGGAATAGGGGATTTGAAGAGTGTGTGTGGTGCAGGCTTGAGGTTTGAAATAGGATTTCCAGGGAAGTGAGGGGCAATGGAAGCATACCAATAACTAGGGGGAAGAGCATGCAAAGATACAGGGACAGTGAGAGCAAATGGCCTGTGCAGGAGGTTATTATGATCAGCCAAATGAAAAAGGGAATAGTAGGGGAGATAAAATCACACAAGGGCAACAGTGAGGGCTCTGACTTTCATCCTGTGTGAGGCAGAAGCCCCTGGGGGCAGAGGTGTGAACTGACCTATTTTAACTGGATCCCTTTGGGTGCCGTGCTGTGCTGACTTGACCTACTGCAGGTGCTCCAGGACAGAAGTAGGGAGTCTCTGGGAAGGCTGTTGTGAGTCAGGTGAGGGAAACTGGTCTTGTAACAGCACGTTCTTAGTAGAGCGCTGGCTACAGGTTTGCTGATTAATCTAGTGTGGGTGTGAATGGAGGTGGACTCCTGCCCACCCAGGGACTCTGAGCACAGGAAGAGTATCAAAGGCAGGCAGACAGTTGCACGTTTATGGCTATGGGACATCTGCATCTGTTGCCCCGTCCCAAGACCCCATTTGGCAGCTCGGCCCAGCAGCACCTCCAATTTATGCAGGGAGGGGCCGGTGAGCAAGGGCAACTCACAGCAAGACAGCGCCAGACAACCTGGGCGTCCTCTTCCCGGTCCACAGGCTGTCGCGTTTTAACCTCCATTTCTTGGAAGCTAACTCCAGGGAACTCCGCTGCTCGTTCCGGGTCAGGCTGTTTCAGACCTCGCGTCCAAGGAGTTGCGGTCAAAGTGCCCCAACGTGAGTGGCCATGAGAAGAGACCCCAGGCCACTTGTGGGTTATGGTGCGAGGGCTCCTCTTGCATTAGAAAGTGCAGTATCCCGGGCTGGGGTTGTGGCTCAGTGTTAGAGTGCTTGCCTAGCATGCATGAGGCACTGGGTTCGATCCCCGGAACCACATAAAAATAAATAAAATAAAGGTATTGTGTCCATCTACAATTTTAAAAAAGAAAAGAAAAGGGGGCTGGTGTTGTGGCTCAGGGGTAGAGCGCTCGCCTTGCACCTAGCACGTGCAAGGCGCTGAGTTCGATCTTCAGCACCACATAAAAATAAATGAAATAAAGGTATTGTGTCCAACTACAACTAAAAAATAAATATTTAAAAAAAGAAAGTGCAGTCTCCCAAGCAAAAGTTAATTAAGCTTGAGAAAGGCGCACCTCGCCCCGCAGAAACCGGCGAAGCGGTAGCTCTTAGCCGGGGGGGGTGGAGGTGTGGGGGGGGGCTGGGGGTCCGCGCCTCCCCGGCCGCCAGGAACCACGCCCGGTCAATCGAAACCACGCCCATATCTCCGCCCACCCAGGCCCCGCCCCGCGCGGCTCCGCCCAGCAGTGCGCGCGCCCGAGCGAGGCCCCGCCCCGGAGCGCGCTCGTCGCCGCCATTTTGGAGCGACCGGAGCGGCGCCCGCGGCCCCGAGGCGGCCCCGAGCCCGTCCCGAGCCGCTGCGGCCGCGCCAGTGTCCCGAGGCGCCGCGCTCCGGGCCGGGCTCATGTGCGTGCGGCCCGCCTCAGGCCGCCCGGGCTTCGCCTCCGCCCGCGCCCCGCCCGGGCCTCCGAGGAGCCGCCGCCACCCCCGGGCCCGCGGGGCAGGTGAGTGCGGCCGCGCGCGCTGAGGCCCGGCGTGGAGGGACCCCGCCGGAGGCGCCCGGGCAGTTGCCCCTCGGGTCGGCCCGCGGGCCCGCTGCCGGTAGTACCCCGTCAGCCCGCCCGCCGCTAGTGTCGTCCCCTCTCCGCCGGTCGGCGCCCGCTGTCAGTGACCGTCCCTCCGCCTGGCAGGCCCCCCTGCCCCTTCC